>NC_136497.1:120891911-121134411 GCF_053919585.1 Euprymna scolopes | reverse complement strand
ATCCAATTTATTAGGAGCCCCTTCCTTCTATGTATGCAACTTTTCAAAGCTTCACTCCTCACATTTAAACATTTTATTTTTGGGTCATGAATGGACCGGAGGATGTAGTATTTCTCTGCGTTACAGAGTGAGCATTGACTTAATTCCGGGACGTATGCTGGTCTATGCTCTATTTTTCTCCATTTTATGGAAAAGGGTGTATTTTTTTCTTTAAGCTCCCACACGCGGGTAGCTAATGCTGTATTCATCCTTGTTTTAGCTCTAAAGGAGCTCATATGTGCATAATATCTTTGTTTAAATTAGCCTTTTGTCATACCTATATATATTTCCGGTATATTTGTGGATTGTTCCGTTACTGTGGCCTCATAGACAAGGGATTCAGCTTTACAATTACCCTCCAATGGACAGCTATTTTTGGTCCTGCAAGAGCAGCCTGCGTTATCTATCTTTTTTGGTTCTTTGGATATTATCGACTTTATTGATGGAGCTGTCGAGTAACTAACTTTCACCGTGTTTCTATTAAAAAGTTTATGTAGTCTATGTGTTCTTTGAAAATGTTTGTCTAGAAGGCTAAGAAAACAATGCCCTACTCTAGTTTTAGTGTTCAATGAAAACGGAGGTAAGAACCAGATTATTTTCCGTTTCCTCTTTCGTTTTATATTTTCTTTATTCTGGGTTTGTTGAAATTTTATGTTTTCACTGAACCCACTTTGATGCAGTGCGTCATTATAATATGGTGCTGCTTTCTCGAACACTTCAGCGTTCGAAGAAAGCCGTGAAATCCTTTGGCTAATGTTCGCTACCATATTTTTAAACACTGTGGGTGGGTGGCATGAACCCTTATTTATATACATGAGTTTTTCATTTAGTTTGTGGAAGGGTTTGTGTATTTTCTTCTCGAGATCTAGAGTGGCATCTAAAAAATCTACTCTATCTAAATTTGTCTGTATTATTATTTTAAAGCCTAGTTCCTTAAAAAATTCAGTTAGGTCTTTTCTAAGCCTGTCTAGTGCACATCCATTGTAGTCACGCGATAGGCAAAGTCCATCATCTCTATATAATCCAAAAAAGTGATCTGGGAATTTATATTTCATGGTCTCCAGTAGAAAAAGTCCAACCAGATCGCAGATATCCGCACTGTCATACGCCCCCATCGCGACGTCAAAGGGGTCTTCGGGGTTTGATTTTTTGACCCACGCTTTATCGTCAAAAAATAAAAGGGTCTGTCGAGCTTGCATGATTGTTTCCTTATCGAGCTCACTTATCTTTCTATATTTTGATGCGAAGATCAACGATTTTTCTAGGATTTCCTTAGTGATTGAAGGGTAAAAATCGACGATATCCAGTTGTGTAAACTTACATTTGTGTGGTTCAGTTATGTTTTTAAACCAGTCCAGTACCGCGCTAGTGTCTGCCCACAAATTAAGATTTGATTTTCTTTTTATCTCTTTTACTATTTCTCTAATTATAGACTTGCTAGCTAGACCGATTTCGTTTTTAGCCGGGTTTATTAACCTGCAGGTTGGCCTATTATTAAAATTTTCCTTGTGGTCTTTTAAAGTTATAAACACATTTTTCTTTGCTAACCTATTTACTCTGTATTCTATACCTAATTTTGTGGCAACTTCTGTAGCCTCTTGGTTAATAGATTTATAAGTATCTTTTCTTGCTACCTGGTATTTTTCTGTAATTGAGTTTAGTACAAGTTGTTTTTTCTGTTCCTTTTCCATTTTATATAAATTTTTCGTTTTATCTGAGAAAACAATCGTCTCATTTTCTCTTTTTATTTTTTTGATATCAGCTGTCATTGTTTTTTGAAATTGATTTGATCTATGTTTAAATTCAAGCTTAGCGATAATGTCTAGTAAATCTTTTTCAAAATTTTCTAATTCTTCCACTTTACTCGGGTATTTTATAGATTTTAATCCAAAATTGTTTTTCACATTCTCTTGGGTGTTTGTTTCGTTTATAACCTTCCATCTCATCCTCTGAATTACATCTTCAATTTTCGATAGTAGGATTCTTGTATACAGCTGGTTACTTGGTGTTGGTATATTTTTAGTGGAGTAATTTAAGGTATATTGTTCCATCTCCGGTTGTTTTTAAAGAAGGTGGTCTTTACTTCCTGTTTTGTGGTGTTCTTTCCCGATAGTGCTCAACCACTAGGCTATTGGTATTTACCGTAAATTCCTGGTGGGGGCGAATATGATTAGTTTTTTTTGGAAAAAGAATTCCAGCAGAGTGCTCAATTAAAAGGAAAATCCAAATTTTAAGAGCGTACTTATATTTTGTGTACAGAAAGTTGTTAGTTGAGACAGGTCATTGGTACCGTCGGTTTCAAGCCCGATAATAAGGCCCGTTTAAGGTATCCTTATCAAGCTCTCTTCAGCCAATATTCGTCTATCTTATAACCGGAAGTGTGAAGTATATATACCTCGCGAATCCACGTTCAAATCTCGTTTTGTTTAACCCCCCCTTTTTTTTTTAATCTATCTATCTATATATATATATATATATATATATATATATATATATCGGGTAATGTAATACCTAATTTTCAACTTTGAATTATTTAAATTAAAGATCTAATTTCGAAAAAAATGTTTTTTTTTATATATACATACATATATATAGCGAACATTAGCCAAAGGATTTCACGGCTTTCTTCGAACGCTGAAGTGTTCGAGAAAGCAGCACCATATTATAATGACGCACTGCTTCAAAGTGGGTTCAGTGAAAACATAAAATTTCAACAAACCCAGAATAAAGAAAATATAAAACGAAAGAGGAAACGGAAAATAATCTGGTTCTTACCTCCGTTTTCATTGAACACTAAAACTAGAGTAGGGCATTGTTTTCTTAGCCTTCTAGACAAACATTTTCCAAGAACACATAGACTACATAAACTTTTTAATAGAAACACGGTGAAAGTTAGTTACTCGACAGCTCCATCAATAAAGTCGATAATATCCAAAGAACCAAAAAAGATAGATAACGCAGGCTGCTCTTGCAGGACCAAAAATAGCTGTCCATTGGAGGGTAATTGTAAAGCTGAATCCCTTGTCTATGAGGCCACAGTAACGAAACAATCCACAAATATACCGGAAATATATATAGGTATGACAAAAGGCCAATTTAAACAAAGATATTATGCACATATGAGCTCCTTTAGAGCTAAAACAAGGATGAATACAGCATTAGCTACCCGCGTGTGGGAGCTTAAAGAAAAAAATACACCCTTTTCCATAAAATGGAGAAAAATAGAGCATAGACCAGCATACGTCCCGGAATTAAGTCAATGCTCACTCTGTAACGCAGAGAAATACTACATCCTCCGGTCCATTCATGACCCAAAAATAAAATGTTTAAATGTGAGGAGTGAAGCTTTGAAAAGTTGCATACATAGAAGGAAGGGGCTCCTAATAAATTGGATCAATGAAAAGAACAACACTTAGATGTTTATATATATATATATATATATATATATATATATATAAGGAAAAAAATTGTAAATACATAAATAATTAGTCGGTAAACTTGGATTTTAATCGCAATTATATTATAGATTTTAAATTAATGTCATATATAAAAAAAAAAAAAAAAAAAAAAAAAAAATTTTATAAATGTAATTTATAATCTATTTCGAATTTAAAACTATAGAAAAATATAATAATGTTAATAAACTAGGGAAATCACTTAGGATACATAAATACTCACTTCCCCAAACCTTGAAAGATTTGGGTTTTTTTAAAATAATTTTTAAACGTATTTCGAAATTTTTAAACGTGATTCGATATAATTAAAAATATATTTTTTTAAACTTTAAACGTATTTTTGGAAATTTTTAAATGTTCGATATAATTAAACGAATTTTTAAGTTTTTAACCGATACCAATACAGATTTTGAAGTTTTTATACATAAGGAAAGAGATTTTGAAATTAAATGGGGTTCAAATTAAAATCGATTTATATAAAAAAAACATTTTTTCGAAATTAGATCTTAAATTTAAATAATTCAAAGTTGAAAATTAGGTATTACATT
The DNA here is from genome assembly GCF_053919585.1 of Euprymna scolopes. Classification (NCBI taxonomy): domain Eukaryota; kingdom Metazoa; phylum Mollusca; class Cephalopoda; order Sepiida; family Sepiolidae; genus Euprymna; species Euprymna scolopes. The sequence continues at coordinate 121,130,369 of NC_136497.1, read as the reverse complement.
ACCCGATATATATATATATATATATATATATATATAGATAGATAAAAAAAAAAAAGGGGGGGGGGAGTTAAACAAAACGAGATTTGAACGTGGATTAGCGAGGTATATATACTTCACACTTCCGGTTATAAGATAGACGAATATTGGCTGAAGAGAGCTTGATAAGGATACCTTAAACGGGCCTTATTATCGGGCTTGAAACCGACGGTACCAATGACCTGTCTCAACTAACAACTTTCTGTACACAAAATATATATATATATATATATATATATATATATATATATATATATAGCCATGTTATATATCATTTAGAAGCATGTTTCTCGCTCTATCGAATCGTATTATTCTGTTATCGTTCTCAATCTTTTCATTCATTTTTTGCAGACTTGTCGACAGCATGGGAAAAATTCAAATCCGCACAATATTTTTGTTCCAGTTCAAACTAGGCCGAAAAGCTGTCGAGAAATCTCGTTATATCAATGATGCGTCTGGGTCAGAAACCACTAAAGAACGTATGGCACAACGGTAGTTCAAGAAATTTCGCTATAGTAATGACAGCCTCGAAGATGAAGACGGTCGCGGCCGGCCGACTGCGGTTGATAAGGAACATTTGAAAGCCTTAATTGAAGCCGATCCTTGCAAAATAACACGAAAAGTTGCTGTTGCACTCGAGGTCGACTAATTAATAGTCCTTCGCCATTTAAAGTAAATAGGGAAGTAAAAAAAAGTTGTAAAATCGGTGCCGCATTAATTAAACGAGTATTAAAAAATCGTCGTTTTGAGGTGTCTTTTACGCTCCTTCTGCGTCCCATTCCTCGAGCGGATTGTGACGTGTGATGAGAAGTGGATTGTCTACCACAACCGGCGACCTTCGGTACAGTGGTTGGAAGCTGGAGAAGCTCCACAACACTTCTCGAAGCCGAAATTGCAACAAAAAAGGTTATGATGACTTTTTGGTGGTCTTGGGCCGGTCTCATCCATCACAGCTTCTTGAATCTGGGCGAAACGATTACGACGGAGAAATAGTGCCGACAAATTTACGAAATGCACAAGAAGCTCCAACGTATGAGCCCGAGATTGGCCAATATGAAGAGACCAATTCTTCTCCGTGACAACGCTCGTTCGCATGTTCTCAACTGACTCTTCAGAAGCTGAACGAATTGGGCTACGGGACTTTGCATCATCCGCCATATCCATCGAACCTGTCGCCCACCGATTATCACTTTTTTAAGCATCTCAACAAGTTCCTGTGTGAAAAATGTTTCAAAAGCCGAGATGATGCCGAATCGGCCGTCAATGACTTCATCACTTCCAGAACTCCAGATTTCTATGCTAATGAGATGAATAAACTTGTTTCTCATTCACAAAAATGTGTCAATGCTAATGGTTCTTATTTCGATTATAAAAGTTTATTATGTAAAGAGTTATGATCTTTGAACTGAACGTCAAAAACGAGATTATTTTTGCACCAACCTAATACATCTGCGGTTTTATGTATCTACTGCCCGGTTCATAATTTTCTTGAAACCTTAAGCATACGTTTTAAATATTATTACGATCGCTAAACACAAATATGGATTTGATGTATCTTAAACATGTCTTGTTAAGTCTTATGAAATAAGGATTGAAATTTTATTCGATATCCTTTTCATTTCAATCGTGCTGGATCTACAACATGAAGAGCTTTTTTTTTAAATTAACAATTAATCGAAATTGTTTTTTTACAAAGGAATCACCACGTATCATTGATATAGCCTTTGAAACGCGCAAATAATTTCCGAGTCAAAAAACAATCCGATTGCGCTGGAAAAAGAAATCCAATATAACTTAAAGGAATAAAAATATCTCCTTAACGTTTCACACACGGACATAATTTGTACATTTCGGCTGATATTGAAATTTTGAGTATTTGTTTTGAAAAATCAAAAACATTTCTTTATTTCTCGGATTCGCTATTGAGTGAGCACTCGTGCTTCTGGACCTTTTCACATATTTTTAACCGATATGAACAATTTTTATTTTACTTTATGACGGACCATCATAAAGTGTTGTTTCATTCACTGCTGTAACAAGCAAATTTTTTTAGATCGGCTATAATAATAATTGGCTAATATCTTTCTTTCCTCTAAAACAATGAATAGCATTCTTAACTACTCCGTGGAATAAGGATATCTTAAATATTGTTTTTGGAGTATTCTGTCGAACAGTAAATTTCTTTGTAAATGTTTATTTACAGTCTTGATTTCTTTTCATTATATATATATATATATATATATATATATATATATATATATATATATATATATATATACATATATATATATATATATATATATATACGTTTTATTTTTTATTACCGTATCTTTCTGTTAAGTTAAATTATTGTTTCAGCTACTCGGCCGCTATTTTTGGATGAAAGAGTGAATGAGGTCAGGGGAGTTGCAAAGGGGGCGTAAGAGAGAGGAAGGGAACAAGGGGAAGGTGTGAGGGGGCGCTTGGTATGTCGATAATGTTTTAGCTTTGGGGTTTAAGGAACTTGTGGGGGAGGGTCTGGGAAGGTCATTTCTGGTGTTGCTGAAGGCATAGGGATACATTAGGGGAAGGGGAATATGTGGGGGTGGGAGGAGGGGGGTTACCTTAAAATTCGAGTCTTAATGTTAAAGTTTTTAGCGTCTCGTTGGTGAGATGATTTCTTGGTAAGTATGTCTTGACCTGTTTGGTGTTCGCTTATGTTTGAAGGCGGGGGGGGGGGCTATGATTTGGTTTATATATTTTTAGTTTTTATTTTGTTGTTAATTCTTTGGAGAGGGTTAGCTACGTACACCCATATATACTAAAAAGAAACGGTCACATGTACACATACATTCCCGCCCTGGCGTGCAAATATATGTACATATGTGCGCCTGCACGCATAGACACCCGTGTTGCTCTCGCTTACGTCAAATTTTCTTTAAGGTGCTAAGATTGGGTACGCGTGCGTAGGCATGGATGCGCACATACACAGATACATACTGCATCTCCTTTTATTCTATTAATTATATATATATATATATATATATATATATATATATATATATATATAATTAATGAAATAAAAGGAGATGCAGTATTTACCGGATATAAGCAATATTAAATTTCAATCTAATATAAATACCAGTATATATATATATATATATATATATATATATATATAGAGAGAGAGAGAGAGAGATATCATAATCCCAACCAAATAAAAAAAGCTCTGTACACCCAATAGAGAACAACCTTTGAAAGAGTTTTCATGCAAGCTGCTAGTTTATTCCGGGTTTGTTTTTATATTTGTTTTTCTACATCTCTTCCAATATTTACTCATTGTTTAAAGACACATGTATATCTTTCAATTTATGACTATAATAAATTGCGATTTCATTTAATGCAATGACCAGCTAATTCTAGCATTGTTACAAAAATAATTTGGTGATATTTTTCTGTCCCCCGACGAGAAGGACAGCAGGAATAGCATTCTTTGAAACTCCGCGAGATTCGAACTTGAAAAATTGTTTTTGGAGTATTCAGCCGAACTAAAATTTAATTGTAAATTTCAACTTAGAGTTTTGATTTTCCTCTCTCTCCCTCTCTCTTATATATATATATATATATATATATATATATATATATATATATATATATATATATATATATTCATTCAAGCAAATATTATTAAATACAACGGAGACATTTTGTCTTATAATTCTTTTTTTTAATTTTTCAATTTTTCGTATTGTCTTTTTTGTTTCAAAATCAAAAATATTAATAAAGGATCCATACATGTTGTTGTTACGAGCGCTTTCGATTCGTCCACGAATCATCATCAGGTGTTAAAAATACAGGATTGCGAAAATGAGGGTTAAAAATGAAAACTAAAATATATATAGTCAGTGATGAGTTAAAATAAAAGTCGATTAAGAATAAAAGTCGATTAAAAATTCGAGTGTTAAAACCAGCAAGTTCGTAGACACCATGTACGAAGTCCGTCCAACACGGACTACGCAAGACATTTCAGAACGTTACTGCTTTTTTGAAATGCAATGTCATTTATATTAGGTTGAAGAGTTCTAATGTACTACGCTTCAAGAATCTTTAATTTTTTTACATTATTTTCCCGTTGTATAATTTTTGTGTTGTCAACGAGGACCTTTCTAACATTGGAGGGGGGACAGCTATGTTCTTTTTTTAAATGTTTGTAAATCGCGCTTGTATCGTTAAGGTGCATAGTTATTCGCCGGGACAACGTTGTTGTTGTATGCCCAATGTATGTATAATTTTTGGAGTTAAATTCTCCAATAGAGCATTTAAATTTATACACTACATTGGTTTGCTCCAACGTTTTTATCGCCGGTGAAGAGTTGTTTTTAACCACAAGGTTTTGTGTTCGAAATTTCCTATAATAGATAATAAATTTAATTTTAAAATTACTGTCAACAGGCGTCAAGTATCTTCGTATAATATTTTTTATTGCATTTTCTTCGATTCTGAAATTAGGCGTCATTTGGTTTTGGTAAAATATATTAATGAGGTTTGCATTGCGGTGTTGGCTAACGTTATTATTCTGGTTATCGGAAGATTGTAGCATTTTTTTTATTTGTTCATCAACAATGTAATTGGGGAAATGATTATTGATGAGTACTTGTTTAATGTATATATATATATATATATATATATATATATATATATATATATATATAAATTTAAACGAGATTAGAACAATAGTCTAAAGAGCAGAGTGTATTTTAATGTAATAGTAAAATTACTAATTTAATTAAAATACAGAAAAAGAAAAAGTGCTCGTTGTAATTTAGATATATAATAAGCTATATATATATATATATATCACAGTACTGAATATATATATATATATATATATATATATATATATATATATATATATATATACTCGGGTTTTTTTATTCAAGAGTAATGGACTAATGAATTCAACGAGGTTGTTAGATAGTGCTCAATAAAAAGAGCTGATAATGCTTGTTTATTGTTATATAAATATGGTCACATCCTGCTGCTACAAATAGCCACTTGTTTCAATCAAACAACAGATATCATCAGGCAGAGACTTGACTATTCAAAAGTTCAATGAATAATCACTGTTATTCATTGAACTTTTGAATAGTCAAGTCGCTGCCTGATGATATCTGTTGTTTGATTGAAACAAGTGGCTATTTGTAGCAGCAGGATGTGACCATGCTTATATAACAATAAACAAGTATATATATATATATATATATATATATATATTACAATAGAAAAATGCGAGAATGAAAAGTAATATGGTAAGTTTAAACATGGAAAAGTAAAGGCCTGTAAAAAAGATGGAAAAGTAAAAACTGTAAAAGAAACAAGATATTCTAGTAAAAAATATAATAAATTTATAACTTAAAATATTCAGCATTAAGAATTGATTATATAATGTTATAAATTGAATTTTTAAAAAAATTCTTGATTCTGCAATATTTTAACTATAAATTTATTATATTTTTTAATAAAATATCTTGTCCTTTTCTTTTCCAGTTTTAACAACTAGTCCTTTACTTTTTCATGTTTAAGCTTAACCATATTACTTTTCATTCTCGCATTTTTCTATTGTAATCCATGCTTTTTCCAGGCTTTTAATAACTTCACTTGTTCTTTGTTTAATTTCAGGCTTATTTTTTGTCCCCATAAACTCATATGTAATAACAATGTACGACACCCGTCTCCTTTCAATAAACCCCACTAAATCAAATCCCTTTCATGCTTTCTTTCGTTATGTTTCACCTGTTACTTTTCACTTAGCGACAGAAGTGAATTAGTAGAAACAATAGTCGTTGAAACGACATAGTTGCTGTGGAAGCTAGTCATCATTTTGAACACTAGAAAATTCATCCTGACTTTTGTTTTACTTAAAGAAAATTGATTTTTTTTTTTACAATATAGCTGAGAAGGAGATCTATAAACTGTAATAATTGTTTGAAATTTGGTCGGTAAATGAGTGAACGGCGAAGTTTTAAATTATTTCTAAATGACTAAAACTGACAATTAACCACATATTCAAACATGATAGTGTTTGAATGATATATACAATCACATGTCATCTTTTTTTTAAGAAATAGATTCCCCTAATCGACAAAGACATGATTTAAGCAAGCAAGCAAGCAAAGACGGCCCGCAGAGTTTAATAATTATATAGATTTTATTAAATACAGTAGACAATGATTTATCTTTTTATATTCTTTTATCTTTTGTGTATAGTTACAAATCCAATTACTTTTGAATTTACAAATTTCAAGATGTATAGTAACTGATTTTTACGATTATTAAAGCAATTTGCTTTCTTCGCTGTTTGTTCTCTGAATGTAAACTGTTTTCCTTTATTCCTTGCTATTATTTTAACAAGGGCCTCAGCTGCTTTTTTTTTCGATATCCCGTGGTCATTCGCGCCGCGGCCAGGTTTGTTACTTAGCAAGCAAAGCAGAATCTAACGCCACAAAGGGTGTGCTTAGACAGGCGAGAAAACGCAAGAATGAGAACGGGCGGTTGGTTGTTTAGACGACGCGCAGCTTGCCTCGAACTCGTTGTCGTCGGCTAATGAGAATTCGTGACAGCCATCAAGTGACGCGTCGATTCTGCTTGTCTGATCCCAATCAAATATATCAGTGAGTTCGTAGACACTTGGAGATATGCGGCCCCGGTGTTTCTTTTATTGTTGCTCAGAGGCCGGGTGGAAGAGAGAAGAAAAAAAGACATGCGCAGAAAGGAGGGGTTTGAATATAGATAACAAGTATGGGGAATTGGAGGTGTGGAATGGAAGGTTGAAATGAGAAAGAATGATAGAATACATGAATTGTGTGTAGAATTTTAATGCGGAAGGAAGATGGAGATATGGCAGAAAGAAGGAGAGTTAAGATGAAACAAAATTGACGGGAAGAATAATTGCAGAAAAATATTCGAACGGGTAAAGAAGCAATATCTTTTCTAAAGAATAAATTATTGTAAATGGTTGACCGTAAAAAGAAAGAAGAGAAGATAAAAGAATGAAGAAGAAAACGAACGAGAAAAAAAGAAGAAGATTAAAATAATAGAAGGAAAAGGTAAAGATAATAAACAGAAGAAGTAAGAGTGGGTAGAAAAACGAATGAGACGTGGAATGATAGAAAAGAAAAGGAGAATAGGAAGAAAACAGAACAGAAAACAAAAAGACAAGCAGGAAGCAAAAGATAAAAAGTAGATTAGGAAATTAACAAACAAAAAAAAAATGATGAAAAAAAAACAAAAAGAAGAAAATTAGAAGTAGAATAATAGAACAAAAATAGAGAGTCGGGGGAAAAAAAAAGAAGGCAAAAAGAAAGAAAAAGAAAAAAACAAGAAAGCAAAAAACGAAAGAAAAAGACGACGAAAAAAAAGAAAATGATAGAAAAAGGAGGCAAAAAGAAGAAACAAAAGAAAGAAAAAAAGAAAATAGACAGAAAAGATAGAAAAAAGGAGATAAATAAGAAAGAATAAAGAATAAAGAAAGAAAAAGAAGGCTAAAAAGAAAGAAGATTCGCATATTTTTACGTCGCCCGAGGCGCTCCTACAGGGGAATGGCGACGGAGATGATAAGGCATATTTTGTATGCAAGAATAAGCTTATCTTGGCACGTTTGCTTTAAAATTTAATACGTGACTTGTGTTACATCGTAGATAGGAGGTGAATAAAATGAATTTAAAGAACGCCGGAGGTTTCCTCAATATATATATATATATATATATATATATATATATATATATATATATATATATATAGAGAGAGAGAGAGAGAGAGATAATAAGTAACATACGCATAGTGGTGTGAATAATCCAAGAGAGTGAGAGTAGAGGTAGAGGGAGAAAGAGGTAGAGGGAGAAAAAGGTAGAGAGAGAAAGAGGTAGAGGGAGAAAGAGATAGAGAGAGAAAGAGGGAGAGGGAGAAAGAGGTAGAGGAAGAAAGACATAGAGAGAGAAAGAAGTAGAGGGAGAAAGAGGTAGAAGGAGAAAGAGGTAGAGAGAGAATTAGGTAGAGGAAGAAAGAGGTAGAGAGAGAAAGAGGGAGAGGGAGAAAGAGGTAGAGGGAGAAAGCGATAGAGAGAGAAAGAGATATAGAGAGAAAGAGGTAGAGATATAGAGAGAAAGAGGCAGAGGGAGAAAGAGGTAGAGAGAGAAAGAGGTAGAGGGAGAAAGAGGCAGAGGAATAAAGAGGTAGAGAGAGAAAGAGGTAGAGGAAGAAAGAGATAGAGGGGGGTACCAAGATAAAGAATAAAATATATTAAAAAAGAAAAGTAAACAAAAAGAAAAAAAAAGAAAAAAAAAGAAAGATAAATATATTCGTAAAAGATGGCATTTTGATTTCAGAATCCTCACTGCATGATCACGCCTCTGACTATAACGTTCGATCAATATTTATAAATCTTTATAAGAATAATGAATGCACTTAAACGACCCCATAAAAAGATTATAGGTTAAAGATATAAATTACGCGCCATTGAATATACCTGCTACATCTATATAAGAACCGATTTATCATCAAATTGCTTAACAATAAACTGGAACCGCTTTCTCCCTCTACATCTTTCTCTCTCTACCTCTTTCTCCCTCTACATCTTTCTCTCTCTACCTCTTTCTCCCTCTACACAACAAACGGTTCCTACGATTAAAAAAATGCGATAGAATTCAACGCGGTTCATCTATTTCTTTCCGTTATAATCACCGCTTGATTCTTTCATTTTCTTTTAAGACTAGGTTTTATGGCTGTGGCCATTCAGTAAAAACCCTATCGGACCCATTATGTGTAATTACACATTAATAATGTGGAGGAAACGTATGGATGTGTAATTTATATGGATTAAGTTATATTTAGAATATTGTTAGATCCTCATTGCGTAAGAAACAACAAGGTTAGATCATTCTGCTGCTCCAAAATGTATCTCACACCAGACGCAATTTTTCTACCTTTACAAGAGCCAAATGCATTCTACGATGAAACACTGTTGCATAATCTGAAGAGCAGTTGCTCAGAGCACTATTTCCTGCCTAAACAGAGTACAAAAACCGGCTTCGAAATCTAGTGGGCAATGTCTGTTTCTCCTACTTAATACCTCTGTCTGCAAAATATCTTCTATATATGAATACGATAGCGTGTCCGTTATTTTCTGTGTCACGCTGATGTCCGGGTCGTTTAATTGTTATGTACTTTCATTTCTTGTTATAAATAATTTTACCAAGAATTTTTCAGAAGTTTTGGTTTCGGTTTCGATTACAGCTAATGCACTTAAATCATCTATTTTTGTTATGAATAATTTTATCAAGAATTTTTCATAAATTTTGGTTTCGGTTTCGATTATGGCTAAAGGAACTTAAGTTATATATATATATATATATATATATATATATATATATATATATATATATGTATATAAATTACTGTTTTAAAAATAAAAAATAATAAATAAATAAAAATGTTATATACGTCCAAACAAATTAAAAAGGGCGACATTCTAAGTAAATAAAAAAAATGAGCTTCGAGGCGGAGCCAATATTAACCGTATGTATCGCTTGAAAAAACAACAATAACAAATCTCTCTCTCTCTCTCTCTCTCTCTCTCTATATATATATATATATATATATATATATATACATATATATTTATATATATATATATATCTATTTATATATATATTTTTTTTTTCATAAGTTTTTATTTCGGTTTCGATTCAAGCTAATGCATCCAAGTCATACGGATGTATATATATTTTTTTTACTTTTGAAATCGCAACTTTATAACATATAAAAATCGATAGAACTTTAACTCTATTATAATATATACGAAATCTGAAAGAATGCAATTATCATATTTAAGCGTACTTTACGACTCGACTTTGCCGGATGCTCGTGCTCGCTTAGATAAATACTTTTGCAGTTTTAACAAAAAATGTTGCAATAATATCAGAGCGTCTCCATTTACACTGAACATCTACAGAATGTCAACATCAATATATTAGATATGAATGAGTCCCCTGTGGACTTTCCACAGGTTCCGCTAGTTCGCAATAAATACTCGTTTAGCTAAAACAAGTTCTCTCAGTCTATATCTGTACTTTAAATATAATAAAAATTCCATGGAAATTATCTGCATACCCAAATCTTATTAATTTTCACCATTGATCATAATCACTGTGTCGTTTCATCTGGCACTTATTAACCCCTTTCCTCGAGTGGTTTTTGGGCTTTAGTAAGAGGTGAATCCCTTGAGAAAAATGCCGTGACCGTTGATTGATTCGATTGTTTTGTTTGAACAGGTTTCGTTCCCTCCACTGTCCTTTTTTTTCCACCTAAAAAAATGAAATCGCCCGTTTTTCGATCAAATCGATTGATTATCTGTTCTTCTTGGGTACCCATCGTTATTCACTGGGAGGAGGCTTTACATACCTCCCTGCAGTGACTTAGTTCACAATACATTGTAGTCTACATTGCACTGTAGAGAATGTACTATTGATTTTATAAAATTATTTTTATACATAACGGCTTGAATTAAATTTTAAAATGCAAAAGTCAAGTATTACAGTTCAATTGTGATGTAAACGGAAGCGTTAATTCCGAACGCGCCCGTGTCATATCAAAGAACCTATGGTCGATTTTATATGCCTGACTTTTCTACTTTTTGGAATCGGATACGTACAGAAGATTGGAGATTGGCAATAGTTATAGTAAAACTGGTTAAAAGGTTTAAATATTACGTGTCTCCTCTCTGTTAAAAAGGGCGTGTGAAGAAAAGCGAACAAAGAGGGAGGGCCACTTCGAATTTAAACGGTCAGCGATACAGTTGACCAACTTAGTTTTGAACTGATCCGTTGTTGATTCGGTGACAACTTCAAGGGAGCCGATATGCGGATGGACAATGAAGCCTTTCGTTAGTTTCGCTGAAACCTCCGATGAAACAGCTTCGCATTGTGTCCTCTAAGTCCTCGTTAAAGTACCGGGTTGATGAGAAGTTGATTTCAATATAATTCCAATGCAGAAGGGATTGTGCATCTTTTGTAACGATTTGATATCTTGACTTTGTAATTATAGCCTGAAACATAAGAACGGCGTTCGAAACGAGGAAGAATCAGGATTACGTCACTCGAAATGGTTGATGTGCCGCAAACCAAAACAACAAAAGAAATTTACATTATAATAATATTTGAAAATATTTACAACTCGAAAAATATCTTGAACAAAAATTATTGGCATTAAATTACCGAAAAACTGTTGATATGCCGTAAGGTTAAAGCACTAAACAAAACATCTGTCGATAAATACTTCAAGTTCAATGGGTTGATATTCACTAGTCTACCTCGGTTGGATAAGGACGGTTTCTGGCTTGTTGCCTGAGGAGTATACGTCCATGCCGATAAAACAATACAGATGAGGATTTTTGTTGAAGGATCCTGCTAAAAAATAATACCCGCGCTCCAGCAAAAAAAACAGACAAATGTAGTAAAACATTTAAAAAAAAAAATTACTATTACTACATCAGGATGGTTCGTTGTATATTTCTTCTTCCACATAAACTCCCATTAATTGCTGTCTATCATCCCGCGATGCATTCCACAGTAGCGTTTGTTCTTCATTTTGTACATTTTAATCTTTACCTTGAGCAAAACCTAATTCGAGGAATATCTATACATGTATCAGAAAAGTAGGCAAAGAGCGTGTGAACGCACTGCGCGTTGATGATCTGGTTCCTTTTTTTTACTGATTTTTTTCCAATAATGGTGGGGCTCTTCTGAAAGAAAAAACAACGAACAGATTATATCTTGTACCCACGAAAGAATGGCCCATTTTAAGGTAGCCATTTTCAGTTTATTAATCCAGCTTTGTATGTAGCTTTGCCCTTGTGGAAAGGTATCTGAATAAATTACTATCAATGTCTATTTGCTGTATATACAAAATACAGACCGTGCTGGTTGCTAATAGGATTGTCAAGTTAAATTCAAGTTAACGGCATGTTTTTTTTTGTTTATTAAATTGTTAGGTGAAAGTATGGAATAGTTAGAATAATCCTCCTCAGGTAAAGAATGAGTTTCTAAATAATAATGTTATTATTTCAGTACGGTCCGTATTCTACATGAGTACCGTTTATTTTCTATGTTAATTTGAATATAGCTACGAAAACTTGATCTTAAATGTGCGCATGTCATTCAAATGAGCAGACGACTAACTGACAATGTACCTTGTTTTGTTACTTCTGTTGAATACTAGCTGTTTAGTCCGACTCGAGCCCTATGTACTGTTCATAACATGCCCTACGTGTGTGAATACACTTTGTGTAAGATTTCAAATGTTTAGACCAAAAATTGTCTGAGTAATTTCCTAGAGACCGCAGAGGTACTTAACTTGGACCCTAATTTTGACCCCTTAACATTTATTATTTTGGTCTCAAATCAAAATACAAAGTTTTACCTATGTCCAAATTATCTCCATCTAAAATTTCAAGTGTTTGGACCCAAAATTGGCGGAGAAATTTGGTAGAATCTGCAAAGATCGACTTTTACAGCTTTTACCTTTTGGCAGCAAAATTTTCGCCCCAAAACTGATTAAAATGCTTGTCGCATGTCTGAAAATCCATTATGTATATATTTCAAATGTTTTTTTTTTTTTACACAGTGATCACCACTTATCAAGGCCCGGAAGCCACTCAGGGATAAGGGTTATTGCAAGTACACTACGTTAGTGTGGAGATTTGATGAAGTGTTTAATTAAGGGGGGGCGGTTCATTAGGAATTTGTTAACATTGAACCTGTAAGACATCCAAGTTGTTTAGACTAAAAATTGGCTGAGTAGTTTGAAAGACACTGCAAAAATCAACTCTTTTAAACCTTGACCCCTTCACAGCTCAAATTTTCGACCCAAACCAATTAAAAAGCTTATTCTATCTCTGAATACCCTTTATGTAAAATTTCAAATGTTTAGACCAGTAATTGTCTGAGTAATTTGATAGAGACCGCAGAGGTCATTATTTTTTAAATTTTGACCAAAATTTTGACCTGTTAATATTTATTGTTTTGAGCTTAAATCAAATTAAAATGTTTTTTCTATGTCCAAGTAACTTACATTTAAAATTTCAAGTGTTTAGACCGGAAATTGGCGGAGGAGTTTGGTGGAGTTTTCAAAGGTCTAGTCGTTGCACTTTAACGTCTTGACAGCCAAATTTCTGGCCGAAAACTGATTAAAAAGAGTTCCACAAATCTCAATACTCTTTATGTTAAATCTCGAGTCTCTAGATAGAAAATTGGCAAAGTTAATTGTATACACACACACACACACACACACACACACACACACACATTTACACTTTTATAGATATATAGATTGGATTCCCGAAGATAAAAGGGGTGGCGCTGCGATATGTTCAAATGTAAACATCCAAAAGAAATAAAAATGGAATGAACGAATGGGGGAAAGAAAGAAACTGGTATAAAATCGGTGATTCCGGTTTCTTCATATTTGTCTTGAATGTCGATAGAGATCTAAAGAAAGATAGATAGATAGATAGAGAGAGAGAGAGAGAGAGAGAGAAAGAGAGAGAGAGCACTGATTGAAGATTTGCAACTTTTTTTCTCGACTTCATTAACTGTGCCGACAAAACGGAACTCGTCCTTTGTGAGAGAGAAGATCTACATTTACCCAAGTTAAAAAACGGGGCCGACCACGCGCGTGGCTGGGGGATGACACAGACAGAGAAAACTTATCGGTTTCAGAACAGTGCATTAACGAGACAATAAATAAACAAACAACATAGAGAGAGATTGAGAAATATTTATATCTATAAAAATGAGAATGTTTGTCTGTTTGTGCGTGTGGACACTTCTCAACCTATATACTCAACGAATTTTTTATCAACAGACTTGAAATTCGGTATATAGTGGATTGTAACAGGTGGAAAACTTTCAAATCAGTTTTCATCCGGGAAAAATTGCTAAAAAGGTCAAAATTCTAAAATTGGTATATGCAGGGCTATCTGTTTGCTAATTGTTTCACGAATGCGCAGACATGAATAGTTCACATTAAAGATTACTTATGATATTAATAAGTAGCTTTAAAACACCTTTTAAAAGATCGTGTCAGGCTGGTTAAAAGGGTTACCGTACTTGACTCACTATAATAAGGTTTTGGTTTCGATCTCAGCTCGAATATTTTTTTCTTTGCTTTTACTCCCAAGAAGTGAACGGTTTAGAAAATCACGCAATAATCACTTGCACATGTCTCAGTTCCAATCCGTTTTTTACTTAAGGAATTAAATTGATTGACAACATAGATATAATCTTCAACAACAACCAATTCTTTTAAATTTAATAATGATAACTACATTCAAATATTAGGCACAGCAATGTGTCTGATAATGGCACCAACATACGCCACCTTTACTACCTGGAAGAGACTCTTTATGAAAGGACAGAGCAAAAATACGAAGACAATACCAAGATCCTTTTCATAAAATCTTGAAAAAAATAACTCGACAGTTGCTTTATCCTCTGGAAAACTACATGGGCGGCAAAAAAGGAGCTCAACACTATACTCCAAAATCTACACCCTAAAATCAACTTCAGCCTGGAACAAAGTCCCACAGAATTACCTTTTCTAGATATTCTAATAAAATAAAAAAACAACAACACAGATATTTACCACAATCTCAGAGATACCCAACAATTCCTCAACTTAAACAGCCACCACCCCAAAAACTGACTAAAATCCATACCCCCACTCCCTGCCACGCAGAGTCTGCATCATAGTCACAGACAAACCCCTCCATTATATCAGACCAAATAAACTGAAAATAAGCCTGCAGGAAAGAGGATATCAACTTCTACTAGTACGTAAAGGTATCAATTCAGCAGAAAAAATTCCAGTAGACCAACTCAGAAATCCCCAAAAGCACAACAAAAATTAAATTCTAGCATACCTCTCTACATACATACAACCCATAACTATTTATAGAGATAACAAAAACTTTATCCTTCTCAGTCAGAAACTGAACAAATACTTAAAACAACAAAATAACAAGTAAACGCCGACTTAAAAACTTAAAACCCATTCTCCAACCTCAATCAACACACTAAAAAGGGCTTAAAAGAAACAGCGATGTGGAGTTTGCGGCATAATAATAGAAGGAAACACATACACATACACATTCAAAGACCAAACACTAACATTCAGAATAAAAAAAAACTAAACTGTACCTCCAGAAATGTAGTGTATGAACTAAGATGCGCAGCATGCAACAAATCTTACAAGACGCCACCAAAAACCTCAACAACGAAGTGGTATTACATGAGAGCAAAATTAAAATTGCAGAAATTAGACACTTCTATATTTCGAAACACGTCCAAATAGACATTATTTTTACTTAATTACACGGAAAAATGTTCATAAAAAGATTTACTCTCGAATTCAACAAAGCTTAATATCGACTCAAAAACAACGTAAGCTGGTAAAGGCTGTACTGGCGCATGCGGTGGTGAATCTCTGCGTCGATGACAAATCTTGTGGAGAGAATACTTGCAAGGTACGCAAATTGATCCATATTTTCTAAGGTGTTGCCTTCCACAAAGCTTGTGGGCGGCTGTGGGTGTATGCCAGGGGCTGGTTGATGTAGGATCTGGGTCTTTTTAATGTTAAGGTCTAGTCCCAGGAGTCGATAGATGATGCTTTGAATGAGCAATTAGCGCATCATCGTCGGCGTATGGAAGATCCATGATGACGATGCGAGGACGTTTTGCCTTAAAGCTGCTGATGTTAAAGAGTCCGCCATCTGTCCTGTACATGAGTTTGATTCCCTCGGGTAGGTACTAGCTGGTGAGGTGAAGGATGGTGAGGATGTAGATGGCGAACAGGATTAGGGCAATGATGCAGCCCTGCTTGACACATGCTTGACACCTGCTTGACACCGATGTCAACTTTGAATGGAGATGTTTCCAAGCCGCCATAAGAGGCTCCCTGAAGAATATCCAGAGGGCGTGAAGGAACACTGGAAAGCCCTTAAGACCACACTTCTTGAGATCAGCAAAGACACCATTGGCTATGACTAGGAAATACCAAGGCTGGTTCGATGATAACGATGTCGAATTACAACATCTTATTGGCGCCAAGAGAAAAAGCTTTCTGTATGTGGCAAAATGACATTCAACTCTATGGCCAAAAGCAGACCCACTCTAAGGCAAATACATTCGTCCAGACTAGAGTAAGAGAGCTGAAGAACAAATGGTGGACTGAGAAGGCCCTGGAAATCCACAGACCCGCTGGCTCAGGAGACACGAAGTGTTTCTTTAATGCCAACAAGGCTGTGTATGGGCACAGCTATCGGGGTCTAAACCCCCTCCAATTCAAGGACGGACAAACTCTGATGAAGGAAAAATCACAGTTGAGCTGGAAACTCCTCAGCGTCCTGCCATGGAACACTTGGGTGACCCGCCCCTCTCTCAGCGGAAAAGGAGGTCCAGGATATCATCAAGAAGCTGAGAAACACTAAGGCCTCTGGGCCAGACGGGATTCCTAGAGAAATCCTCATGCAAGGCGGATCAAAAAACTTTTACCACATCCATACTCTCCTGAGTAAAATCTGGTATGAGGAGGAAATATCGGCAGAACTAAGGGATGTCTTGCTCATCACAATCTACACGATGGGAGATAAAGTGACCTGTGGCACTACAGAGGTATCTCCCTCCTGACCACAACAAGCAAAGCATATATATCATATCTATACCTATGCGATTAGGCCGCCCGTCATACTCTTTAATATGATATTTTGATTAATGCAGATTTCGTTCTTATTATTATATTGTATTAAACCATTGAACCCAATATATAGTAATGATTTAAAAAGTAAAAAAAAAAAATGACTCGTGCGCCACCACCGAGAATCGATACTAAAACGTTTAGCTTACAATTTATTTTTCCTTTGACTTTAATGCCCGAGCTATGAAGACATGTTTGCTGCAAAGCTAAAAATAAAAACATGAACCAATAGCTATTACATTACGCATGCATAATCGTAATACCATCGTTTGACTTTCACCTGACAAATTTCATTTAAAAAAAATTATTTTCACACTTTTACATGGATTTTCCTGGCTAAGACCCAAATATAAATTTTTGCATGGGTCTGAATGCCCTATATATTAAGTCTCATGTGTGTAGACCAAAAATTGACAGAGGAGTTTTGTAGGCACGTTTTTTAAACAAATATATATACGCGTACATTAATATATATAGAATGAAGTGTGTGTTTTCTATAACTTGTTTGCGCAAATATTACGCAAGTATAAGTTATGTAGGATATTTGCATGAATATAATTACACTAAATAGCTAACTAAAGATAGATCTCTCATGAGAAAATTGAAAAAAAAAAACCCTAATAGGATATGAATGTTTAAAAGAATATGGGAATTAGCTAGATCTTTTGCAGATGAATGTAATTCCATGACCCCTATATACTAAAGTTGTATTTTCTTTTTAAATAAACAGAAAAATGTTTTGCTTTTTTTCTTCTTGGCCTTTAGGTCAAGACTTTTTTTCTGTTATCAAAGTGTAGTATGTGTTCCGGCAGATATTGCAATCTAAGGCCATATGTGGGGTCAACCCCACATATCAGACTATTGCTCTTGAGCAATCAGTTTTGGTCAATGTAGGGATAAACCCTTCATACCAATTGTCACTATCCAGTTCCCTCTCGAGGGAATTGGTCCCTGTCTCATCACTCTCCACATTAAAAAACGGCCATGTGCCTAATTTGGTCAGTGAGGGAGCAAATAAATAACTAAACAGAAACGGTTGTTCTTGGCCTTCGAGCCGGGATCAAAGTGTCGTATATGTCCGATGCTGCACTTAAGATAATTTGTCTCTGTCAATGGAGGAGAAATCCTCTATACTGTGACAATTATTATTTTTGGCCCCAACCAGAGTGTCCATTTTGACCTTCTTGGGGGGGGGCTGTTTTTCCCACATTAAAAACGACCTTGTGTCACATTTTGCTTTCGTGGGCAAGCAAATAAATACCTTTTTCACTTGTTACTTCTATTCACGGAAGCGGTGAATTGGTAGCAACAATAGTCGTTGAAGAGACGCGGTTGTTATCGAAATCAATCATAAAAAACGTCGCTTACCGTCTTACATTTTTTTTAAATTACGACTTTGAACACCAGTAAATTCATCATAACTTTTGTTTTACTGAACGAAAATTGATGATTTTTTGCACAACATAGCGGAGAAGGTGATCTATAAACTGTTATAATTGTTTGAAATTTGGTTAAAAAATGAGTGAGCGGTGAAGCTTTAAAGCAGTTTAAAATGACTAAAAGTGCCACTTAACTATATATTCAAACACGGCAGTGTTTGAATGATATTCATTATACAATCCTGTTTGTAATCTAACATATATATGGGTGAGTGTGAGTGTGTGTGTGTGTGTGTGAAAAGAGCGAATGGTAGGGAAAGAAAGATTGCGTGTGTAATTTCTTAAAAAGATAAAGATGAAACAGGAAAGATGAAAGTGAAAGCAGCAATAAAAGCGGTGGCAGAGTGTGAGATGGAGGCGTCTTATTGCTTGTGTCATCAATGCAAGCAGAAATAGTCGCTCACGTGAGCAGTAAATACCTTGTAAATGGCGCGTTCGCTATCGCTGCTGATTGGCGACGCGTTCGGCGGTGACGCGCACAATGCGCATGTGGACGTCAGCAGATGGGTGCGCTTATGACTCGAACGCTCGCCGCGTGCGTGTACCGCTACCGCCGCATGTGCGAATATCGTTGCGAATGTGTCGCGCTAATATTTGATGACTCACCGGCTGGCAATGAAAGGATTGCAAAAGAAGCACTAGCTCACTGTCGACCAAAAAGACCTGTATGGATTCCTCGTTCTATATCGAAGAATCAATACACGTACATTCCATTGTTTTCTTCGTTCAAATAACTGCGAAGCATTCCTGACAATACTATATATACTACCGCATTTATTTCAATAAGGATGTGCCGCCAGAGTACTCTCTCCTGCCTGTACAGGGTAGATAATCGATTACGAAATCTAGTGGGACGTTTTCTTTTTTCACTCCAATAGATTCTTCACACAGAATAAAATTTACTTTTTTTCCCTATAAACAAATAGGTATTCCCCTGGTAAGTGTTCGACTCTCTGGTTCTCTCTGTGAAGCATTTACACCAGAAACTCGTTTAATTACCGCCACTGTAATAAATTTTAATTTCTTCCTCTGTGCAGCTCAACTTAGATCAGATATCCATTAGCTGAGTTTTTTTTTCCAGGGAACTGTTCGTCTGTTGCATGAAATAATTTGAGGCTGCTTCCCAGCTAATTACAACATGGACATTTTCAATTCCAATGTTAACAAATTTTATTGAGTTCTTTTAATTCTGCTTGGATCTAATAATTGTCCGCAATCCTCAATATGTTTGTCTCATCATAACCTTAACAGAAATCATTAAACTTTGTCATCAAATGACTCTGGGCCTTGATGAGCGCAACTTGTTAGCAAAATAGCCAGTATCTATACGACCGGTTCCTTACTCTTATCAAAATTTTAACAATGATTGGGAAGAGAAAACTAACATTCGGTTTCGTTTGTCAGCTTCGTAATTGTTGTTTCGCATATTTATATTTCTTTACTACTCACATTCCATGAGCAATGTTTCTCAGAGATTGAACAATTGCTATGTTCTGGGTTATAATCTTTCCATCATACTATGATTTTTACGTTTTGATATTGTAGCGATATTTTTACTCAATCAAGTAGCTTCATGCCTTGTCTAGAGCGATTTATTTCTTGAACACTCTAGATACTGGTTGTCTAGTAAAATATTAATACTCTCCGGTATTTGTTTTCTTCTGTCCACTTTGAATTAAAACAGACCTGAAAAAAAGGTCACTTATAACGTCATATTGCTTAATAGTCCTTTATGAAGACATCCGGTAAAACAGAGAAAAGCGGAAGTTATCCTATATGACGTCATGTATGATAACAGTGCCCAGTGGGTAAGAGCATAAAATGATAACGTCATTCATCAATATACAGAGAGAGAATAATAGAGAAAGAGAGAGAGAGAGAGAGAGAGAGAAAGAGAAAGAGAAAGAGAGGGGGGGAAGAAAAGAGGGAGAGATATAAACTGTGTAATGGCCTAGTATGAAAATAAAATTTGATGAATTTTGTTTGTTTGTCTTATGCGTGTTTAACTATCGGCTTGTTTGAATAAAATAAAATACGTATTATATGCGTCTGAAGCCAAAACAACGAATTATTACAAAATAAACAGACATTTATTTTGTTTGAAATTTAGATTGAAATTTATTAATATATTTCGAAGTAAAACTTCATCCTCAGTACGTCTTTCTTTTTTTTGTGTCATGTTGTTGTTGGAGCAGAGAATCAGCAAATAGAAGTCCGTTTGTTGTTTTTACGGTAGTTTTTAAATCTCGGAACAGTGTGTTTGGTCACGCGGGATTCACGTTAAGATTTTTGTTCCTTAGAAGTGCTGGTTGAGTTTGAAAAGAAAGATAGACATACTGAGGATGAAGGTTTCCTTCGAGATATATTTATGAATTTCAATATAAATTTCAAACAAAATAAATGTCCGTATATTTTGTAATAATGCGTTGTTTTGGCTTCAAACGTATATAATGCGTATTTTATTTTATTCAAATTCAACCAGCGCTTCTAAGGAGCGCAAATCTTAACGTATCGCTTTGTTTGTTTATTCCTGTGTAAAGTGGGTAACGTTCAAAGAGATACAGTAGTTATATATATATATATATATATATATATATATATATAAGTAGTTTTATATATGTACATATATAGAGAGAGAGAGAGAAAGAGAAAGAGAGTGAAAGAGAGATGGAAGGGGAGGGAGAGGGAGAGGGAGAGAGAGAGAGAGAAAGAAGTAGAGAACGTAGAATTGGCGAGTCATTTTATTATGATTTATCTAGACGAAAAGCTGACGAGTCGTCTACTACACGAACCGTTGAGATCTGCTTTATATTGAGTTCTTTTGAAATACATACTTGTTTTTTTAAATATTTATTCTTGAAACATAAAAATGTAATAATATATACACACTAGCAAATATGCAAGGATATACGTACAGAGTACACAGAGTGGATAGAGTAGGATTAGGGAACTTTTGCCATTACTAACCAGCTGAGCATTACCACTGCTAAGAAAGGCATGTGTACGCAACGTGATGACGTATGGCAGTGAACGCTGCCAGTGGGAACAAGGTACATGCTAAAATGGTAATAATTATACGATGAATGTGTAATAACAACCTTAAAACATTGGTTCCTTTCTGATTCTCTCCAGAGCCCTAATAGCAAAATTGCCACCTTATTATTGCTTGGTGGTAGACTTATTCACTATATAAAGATATGTCCGGAGTTGTAGACTGCAGAGCTCTGATACTACGACGTTGCTAGTGCGCCTAACTCTTGTATACTAGGGAGTAATGTTATTTCAATGGTATTAACCCCGTTCATGTTGAGTTGGCTTCTTCCCCCTATCTGCACTACATGCCAAGCTATGGTTGCTCATACACAGAAGTCCTGAACAAGGTTACAGAAATTAATCAACCAATCGCGATTCACATGGGGACTTAACAGCTCAGACGAAGTCTCTATGATGGTTGCTGTCCACGTGCCCAGAGTCTCATTACCATCAGGCGCCCATCAGGCGCCCATCAGGCAGGGAAATAGAGAGGAGTACGTCGAAAATTAATAACCACTCTGACAGACTAACCGCATCCTAGAACTTTCAAATGTCTTGTTGTAACAAGATGGACGGCAGAGACTTCCGGGAGACGGTCAGAATGTCAGCACCGCAAGATGCTGCATAGGAAGCGATTGTCAAAGACGTCCTACTTCGGTTGATCGACCACCGTCATTGGCTGTGTCTCGCAGCCTTTGAAGAGGAACGACTGAATGATAAAGTAATAGACACGCAATACGAACAAGAAATATGCATAATAAAATGTAAGATTAATGATCATATTTAATGAACGCAAGAATGTAATAAATATGCCGAGGCCAGAAAATTAACTCGACGAAATGTGAAAAAATATATAAATTTACGATGACAGACATAATTAATGGACGGAAATATGAATGAAACAAATTTCCAATATATAAAATACGAGAATTCGGATTAACGATTAATCATCCAGATTTGAAACGAATTTAACTGTCTCGATGAAAATAGAGTCTAAAAGAATAAAAAGAAATTAGATGTGAATTCAGAGAAATAGTCACTTTATAAAAACTACACATCCCTTCAAAACTTATAATAATTCTATACGTTCATTATTGTACGCATAAGTTAATTAGATATTAAAATAAGTTATATAATTATATAATATATCAGATGTGTTTTAATGACAAAAAAATAAGAATCAGTCTGTAAAGGTAATTTTTAAATTTATAATTTTTTTCGGCAAATTCCTATATGTGTACTATTTCTGCCTTATGTTTTGCAACTGATAATGAAAATATTGCATTTGGTTTTAGTTACGGATTTACAAAAAAAAAAAAATGTTAAATATATTTGTGAACTAATGCTTTCTTTAATCATTGGGTATCCTCCAACCAGTATATATGCCCTGAAGCCGAACCATATCGTTATTGAGCTTATTTTTTGTTAAAAAATCTGAACGATACTATAAGGGATATATGCCTCAATAATATGTAAATAATTATAATAAAATCTATTATATATATATATATATATATATATATATATATATATATATATATATATATACGTGTGTGTGTGTACATATACTAAATATAATAATGAAAGTAAAAATGAATAATAATAATAATAATAATAATAATAATAATAAATAAAAAGTTTTTTTATATGGACCTATAAATTAGACAAGCAATAAATATATTTCCGACAAGACACACACACACACACACACACACACACACACACACACACACACACACACACACACACACACATATATATATATGTATGTATGTATATATATATATATATATATATATGTATGTATGTATGTATATATATATACTTTGAGGGACCACTGCTTTAAAAGGCCCGGAGTTAATAAGGATTAATAGATGTTATGTAGATTGTGAACCAACATTCGATGATCAGTAATGGTGAAATTTTCATAGGGCTTAATTATGTAAGAGACGGTCCAACAAGAACATCATTTATATTAGACTTGAATAATACGATGTTATAGTAAGCTGGGAATCAACCTTATGGTATCGTGTTCCACGTTTCTAGGAAGTAGACTTTGCTAATGGAATTTTCGTTTATTTTTAGGTCCAGATAGAGTGACGAAAATTTCTGACGGTTGTTGTAGTTAGACAAGTATTTGCTGCAAACGTTTTACAGGTAGGATCATAAATTAATTCTCAGTCGATCATTTACAATAAGAGTAACAATAGAGCAAAAATAAACTCGCAACGTCTCTTACACACACGCACGCACACACACACACCTATATATATATATATATTTCTATATATAGAAAAAGAGATAGATAGATAGATAGAAAGAGAAAAAGAGATAGATAGATAGAGAGAGAGAGAGAAAAAGAGATAGATAAATAGATAGATAGACACATACACATCTATGACAGAAAAAATAGACACCCGTAGAAATAGTTTATTTCAATAAACATAAAATTCATAGTACAAAATAAATAATAGTTATGAATTCAATAACTAGTACTTAGTTGACATTTCGCTTTTCTGTTTTTAATGCTAGGCCTATTCTAGGCATGACATTGATCAGCTGACGAATACTATCTTGAAGAATTTCTTGCCATGTCTAGAGCAATAATGCCTCACGTTTAAGCTTAGAAGATGGTATCCGTTTCGTTTTGCGAAGGTTCGACACTAATATGCCCCAAAGGTTTTCAATAGCGTTCATGTTTGGGAACTGACTTTGCCATAGAAGTTTATTAATCCCATTTTACTGTAGAAACTATCATTCATGACCATTTGCATATGCATAAAGTGTCTGCCAGATGGATTTCCAGGTTGCTCACACCATTCCAGAAGCGACAGTGTTCGAGGATGAATTTGGAGAAGTGCTAAGAAGATGGGTCAAATTTTTTCAAAAGATTGATTGCACAGGATGAAACCTGGGTCCATCACTATGATCCAGAGACCAACGCCCAGTCAATGCAGTGGAAGCACTTGGACTCTCCACCTCCAAGGAAGGCAAGGGTGTAGCCCTCCGCTGACAAGATCATGCTCACAGTCTTCTGGAACCAGGACGGAGTAGTGATGGCAGATTTCCTGGCAATTACAGGAGCCGATTAGGTTTCACTTTTGAGGAAATTAAGGGAAGCCATCAAAATCAAGAGACGGGGCAAGATCAGAAAAGGTACCCTCCTCCTGCAGGACAACGCTCCGATCCACAACTCCATGTCGCCAGATCAGAAGCACGGGCGTGTGGTCATGAAATCCTACACAACCCTCCTTACTCTCCTGACCTTGCAACCTCTGACTTTCACCTCTTCCCAGCCATGAAGCTGTTTTTGAAAGGAAAGCGTTTCCCAGATGATGCAGCCTTGATTTCTGAAGTCACGTCGTGGTTGGAGCACCAACCTGAAGTGTTCTACAAAAACGGTCTCCAGAGTTGCATCAAACGATGGGAGAAATGCATAACTCTGGGTGGTTCCTACGTAGAGAAAGACTAATAACTGTGGCACGTTTCGTTGCTCTACTGCTATGGGAAGTGGGTTAGGGGCATTAATTATTGCACGCCCCTCGTATATATATATATATATATATATATATATATATATATATATATATATATATATATATATATGCAGGGTGTGTCAATTTCCGATTTCTGATTCCGATATTGATTTATTTTGCTATCCATCTCTTTCGGGCTACCCCTGTATACATACGCAAAAAAATGTTTTTTTTTCTGTGAATACACCTGCTTAAATGAGTTAATAGCATCATAAATTAAAACGCGTATATAATCTATGGAACCTCAAATCAAATAAAATATCGACAAGTAATGTATTTATGGATATAAGCACCCAATCCATTGACTCTATAATTATTCTAAGCCAATATAACGTTTAGATAACTTCAATTACTTTTTATGCGTATACAACATTCTTGTGTTCACTATATAGTATATTCTAATGAGTCAGCTCCTAAAGGAGAGAGGAAATCTCCTTAGACATCGCATCCCTCATTTAACCAAACATGAGACGTCCGGGTCAATATCTGACTCATCCCTTACAGAGGATTGCTAATAACGCGGAAAATGTTTATTCTTGCATTCATTCGTTTGTAAGGACGTCTGGTCAGAGATCAAGTGTGACTTACGATGAGTCAGCCCCGAAGACATTAATCTTTTAGATAGGAAACTAAGTGCTAATCTCTAGTGCTCGAATCATCGCTCTAAAAAGATAGTCAGCGGAGGGAGGCGATTAAAAGGAACACATTCTCAGACATGGGTATAAAGGAAGAGGGTATTTTATAAAAACGATAATTAGCGTATTTGTTGATTTGTTGATTTTGCTTGTTTGTTGAATATCTTTTAAATATTCTCATTTACTTGACTCCCCATGAGGTCAGGGTTAGATATATTCGATCGTTGTCTGAGAAATACACAGACCTCCCTCCTGAAAGAGGTACTCTGGATAGAACAAAAATAAAAATACCTTCAATTAAGTTAGAATTACCCTCCTTTGACCAAAGGTAGTTGGTTGGTTGTTTTTGTTTTACGGCATACCAGCCATTTTCAGGTTATTTAATGATGAATCAAAAGATTTTGAAGAAAAATGTTTTTAATAGAATATATTTGTTGTTTTCAAGTCGGTTTCTATTTAACCCATAGTTGGAACCCTAACAGGTACTACCACACCGGGTCAGAGTGGACCTGGGAGCAATGGCAATTAAAAGGGTGGCTCCACACTCCCCTAAGTCAGCAAACTGGGGTCTCACCATTGGATATAGTTTAAGGTCATATCAAGGATCCTTTGACCAAAGCCAAACAGATTAACACTAAGTGTTAATCTGTTTGGCTTTAGGGATCTAAAAATAAGCTGAGTGCTTGCAAGTGTAAGGCATTTGTTACATTGAAAATACGTTTGCCTGAAATGTTCAGTTAAATCAACAGCAGAAAAATGTAGTATCTGTTCAAAAGTACACTTTATTTTTCGTGCGCGCTCAGTAAAGAAGTCCTTTTACACTGAGGCTGTTGCAATATTTTTGTTATATTATAAGGGTATGATTAAAGAAAGATGGAAGGTTTTATTTAGAGATAACGGAGATAAAAACTAGCAACAAATCAGAAATCGGAATCGCTCCATGCAAAAAAAGCTGGATCTGTAAGATTTCCCGCACAAAATTTTTGATATAATATCAGAAACAACAACATAAAATGGCAGAAAGATTTTAGAAACAACAACAAAGCCAAAAACAGATGCTACTTGGAACAACAAAGTAACATAGCGTTTTCACAAAACACAATCTGGAACGATTGATAATTTCATTTACACACTGAACTAAGACAAGATTTTCGCCTCATATTTTAGATAATATAAAGACCTGATTGGGCAGACTCTTAAAAGGTCCGTTTATTGCTTCGAAAACTAAAATTCACAGAACACAACAGATCGGTGGATTACATTTTCTGCGAAAAACGTGTGACAACATAAAACTCCACAGAACTGTTGAGCCCGAAACCGTTGTTATTTCATAAATGATGGAAATGCCTGGATTTAACCGAAAAAGATGACGAGTTCTATTCAATATCTGAATCTTGGCCTTTATTCTGCAAACTTTTAAAGATAAAGACTTATACAAATCAGCTACCCGCCGAAAACTCTTTTTCATCTCGAAGATATATACATATAGATTAGCTAC
Organism: Euprymna scolopes; assembly: GCF_053919585.1. Taxonomy (NCBI): domain Eukaryota; kingdom Metazoa; phylum Mollusca; class Cephalopoda; order Sepiida; family Sepiolidae; genus Euprymna; species Euprymna scolopes. Next base: position 121,103,407 of record NC_136497.1, on the reverse strand, counting down.
CCAGCAAAAACTGTTCTGAAATTAAACATGGCTTTTAATTCAAAAGTGACTGGATGCGAATTAAAACCGTTCTTAGTAACACTGCTCGAGCGTGGAGGCAAATAAATAGGGCCCCACTTTGATGATTTCATAAAATTGTACATGGATTCATATATGTGTATGTGAATCCCCCTCTCTCTCTTTCCATCTATCTATCTATCTTTCTACGTATCTCTCTCTCTCTCTCTCTATATATATATATATATATATATACACACACACACATATATATATATAACTACTTAATTTACTCACAGAAAATTAATATACGAAAGTATAAATTTATGCGTAAGATTTAAGTATTTACTTCAAAAAATGCTCAATACGTAGGTAGAGCTAGTTAGTAAGTTATAAAATATATATGGCGATTAAGCTACACTGAATATTCCGCGTTTCATCCACTCTAGGACTCTTCAGGCTTATGCGCATAAGCCTGAAGAATCCTAGAGTGGATGAAACGCGGGATATTCAGTGTAGGTTAATCGCCATATATATTTTATAACTTACTATATATATATATATATATATATATATATATATATATACTTTGTTCTCGGCAGCCGTGTTAATAGCATATCTTATTTTTCTTTTATTATTATTGGAATTTTTTCCCCTTTTTCCCCTTTTCCTTTTGGATTATTTTGGAACATCTTTCAATTACGCGATTTCCTTGAATTTTGCTTGTGCGAAGGGAAAATTAAATTAACTTTCTTGGACTTATATTTTTGGATTTTACCGTCATTGGATACCTTACCTTTCACCTGACTATCCATTCAGATGAAATCACCTTTTTCTTCACCATATTCCCTCTGCTTCACTTTTTGTTATCAAGTAAGATCTTTGACTTACTTGCAGTTTCATCAAATACTTTTGCATGCAAAATCCGATCCCGCATTTTGCTAATTCCTACCCTCTGATGAGAAGGAAAGTATTTCTTCGAAACTCCTCGGATTAAGGACTATCCACTTATCTATTGTTTCCTTTTCAGATTAAATATGTTTTTAACTCTTTTTCAAAGTGTTTTTTAACATGTTTTATCAACTATTTGCTCTTATATATATATATATATATATATATATATATATATATATACATACACACACAGACAATGACACACAGACACACACACACACACATATATATATGTGTGCGTGTGTGTGTTTGTTTGTGTGTGTGTATTTGTGTGTGTGTGTATATCCGTATTCCTTTTTTTATAATTACGTCATATATGACTTCATATTGTGTGTGTATGTATATATATATATATTATATTATTATTATATATATATATTTAGTAAAACTGGTAATTAGTAAAACTCTGAAGAGAGTGCTCAAGACTATTGCAGAGCAAATATGTGTTTTGTTTTTTTATTACCGCTTTATCTGTTTTTTTATTACCGTTTTATATATTTCGGATGTTGGACCATGTTTACGATCCAACAGCCTCGTCCAACATGGTCCAAGATCCGAATCATATGTAACCAAACAGATAAAACGGTAATAAAATAATAATAATAATAATAATAATAATAATAATATATATATATATATATATATATATATATATATGAATAAAAATAAAATAAAAAAATAAAATAAAAAAATAAAATAAAAATACCAGCGATGGTTGACATTATGTTGTTTTGAAAAAGAAAAATCGAATGAATTTATGAAATGATCAACATTTCGTCCCTATTGCAGAGAACATCTTCAGGATATTAAAAGGAAAAATGCAAAAAAAGAAAACGATCATAGACCATATTAATATATATATATATATATATATATATATATATATATGTGTGTGTGTGTGTGTGTGTGTTTGTGTGTGTGTTTTCATGTGTGACGTCATCGAACATGTCACACTTGCTGTATACATAACGTCATACGTATCATAGACGACGATATGTATGAGGCTAAAAATGAAACATTTCCCGGGCAACGCTAGTATCTATCTATCTATCTATCTATCTATCTATCTATCTATCTATCTAACTATTTTTTAAGGTTACAATGTGAAAAACGATGTTCCTCAGCCCCCTGGTTACGGTGTTATTCATAATGTTATTTGATTATATACATGTGTATTATATACTGTACTGTATTTTGTGACTAATTTTTAATCCTGTATCCCGGGGTTGTACGTTATAAAATGAAATGGAATTAAGCCCGCCCCTTTTACAATCATGTGTGGCAACCATGTGTTTGCCATCTTGTTTAATTCATTCAACGTCGTACGAACGGTCGTCGCTTCTCTCTGGATACCCTGATCTACATGATATGTCTACATGGCATTCTTTTCTAGAATTCCAACACCTAATAACACACTTCTTTACATTTCACGAGTTTTTTTTTTCATCCAAACACATTATTATTTCCCCTTTCGTACTTTTCGTTACGTTTATCTTTGTCTTTTCTGAATTTAGCTAAACTCAATAGCAATTCATCTTTTAAAGGGCCACACCTCTCTGGGTTGTTCATCATATTAAACTGTTGTAACATTTCTTACATAATACGACGTATGATCACAAAGATTTGCACTATAAAAACGAACCATATAGAATATGGAATAGCTGTATAAAATAAACTAAATCGATTTTAATTTTTCAGTCATAGGTTTTCGTCTTTATATGATAAGTGAACAACGCTCTGTTGACCCTTGCTGGATTGATACTACTATTTTAATCTCTGGATTTTTTTTCTTGGCTAGATTAATGCTGTCAATTTTTGTTTGGGATAACTACATTTAATAATCCCAATGTCGTAATTTTCCGTTCTCTACAAAATTATATCTTTTTTTTGCGATCCTTTTTGTTGAATCATTTAATTTCATCACGCGAATGGCTTTGCACTAAATATGGATTATAAAATGAATGGTTGAGTTAATGTCTACCAAAGCGCGGATAACTGTTTACTAGATTTAAACCTGGTTAGTTAGTTTTACAGCTTACCAAACTTCATTCCACCATTTTATGTAGAAATCGTACATCCGTTTTTATTTATTTATTTATTTATTTATTTTAAATATGATTGGTTTATATAGGTTAATTGTTTTGTATGTGTATATTAATATTCAAATAGTTTACTGTTGAGTTGAGTTTGAGCTGGGTATTTTGGCATGAGTTTCACTCTTCTAATTTCCTGAATTTGATTGGATAAGATAAAGAATTGTGCAGGCAGACAAAACAGATAGAAAAGGATGGAGGATATGTATTTCGACTTTCTTTCTGAAGGCTGTCAAAAGCGGCTGAGTTTCGTGCATGAGACAAATTCTCTTCAGCTCATATACTGGATCCCGACATGTACTTCCATACTAGTAATTAAGGATAAATTCATAAATGCTAAAGATCTTAAATAACGACGTGGCGTCATCTCTGAAGTGATCTTTAATATTTTTAATTATTAATAAAATGTTTTAATATCATACATACGAAAACATATGGATCAATGCTTCTTTTGAAACCAATTTTAACGCTGTATCATTATTCACTAAGATTTCTGCCTTCCTTAAATATATGTGGTCCTTGATATTACCTTAAACTATATCCGATGGTGACCCCCAGCTTGTTTGCTTTGGGGAGTGTGGAGCAATCCTTTAATTGAATTGCTCTCAGGCCCACTCTGACCCGGAGTGGTAGTACCTGTTAGGGTCCCAACTATGGGTTAAATAGAAACCGACTTGAAAAAAAATATATTCTATTAATTTTTTTTCTTCAAAATCACTGGATTCTGCATTAAATAACTTAAAAAGGGTTGATATGCCGTAAAACAAAAACAACCAAACAACTATATGTGAACTGTAGTCACGTGTTCGAGTCAAGTCCAACAGAAAGCAAAGCTGATTAAAACAGTTGCCTATATAAAAGGATTGGATTTATATAAAAAAAAAAACAGTAACTTGATAATTTAATTAAGTACTATAAGAAGGCTGCCGGAAAAGTCATCAGGGATCTCATCATGGAGAAATATCTTCTCTCTCCCTGCAGAAAATGCGCAAATGAAACCAATGAATTGTTCAAAGCGTAAATTGAAGCACATGTTCCCACACGGAAGTTCTATAACAAACCTCACTCCCCCAAAGATTTACTTCTACTTGCGCTGCTGCCATTGCTAAAAGGCAGCAAGCATAACGCAGATTTATCCGACATAAGTCCAGTACAAATAGACAAAAGTTTATAGAAGCTAAAAGTAACTGTAAGAGAAATACCGGCAGTTAAGAGATATTGCACCGAAATAACAGAAAACGCATAGAAATGCAGAAATTAGGAACTCGCTCCTTCTGGAAAATCTATAACAGTGTAATAAATAATAGGTAATCAACAATGCCCCAACTATCCAACCATCATGAGATTGTTTGAACAGCAACCGAGGATGCTAATATGTTTGCCAGTCGATTTGCCTCAAACTCAACATTGGACCCAGCAAACCACTCCCTCCCTATTTTCCTTTGCGGGCATAATAGATGATATGAAAATCATCCCTTCTAAAGTGCATGATATCATAAAATCCTAGACACCTCATAATCATGTAGACTTAATCTCATCCCGGTTGTAATATTAAAAAAAGCTCCGCTGAGGTTGTTCCAGTCCCCCCAAAACTTTTCTACAAATGTCTTAACGAATCCTGCAGGAAAATTGCTGGGAAATTGCTTTTCTGGTACCGGTTTACAAGAATTGTGGAGAAAGAACTGCCCCATTAAATTATCGCCCCATTAGCCGCCTCCCTCTTTTCGCCAAAATATTTGAGTCCATGATTAATCAAGCTATAGTCCACTACCCTACAGTTGTTAAACTTCTGTCCGTCCAAATATATAGATTTAGGCAAGCCGGCTCTACTGCAGATATCCTAACTATAATCTCTGAACGTATATACCATACACGGGACAAAGCAGGGGAAGGTAGAACAGTAACCCTTAATATATCGAAAGCTTTTGACATGATATGGCACGATGGTCTTCTTAATATGATATCAGTAGACGAATACTTAGCATAATTAAATCCTTCTATAATATAAATCTTACCTGCCTGTTTAAATGTATGTATGTATATTTGTATTTATGTATGTATGTTTGTATGCCTGCCTAAAACGTTCGACAGAGGCAACGGATTTTCACGAGATCGATAGTGTTGTGAAGCTCGATCCTTCGGACGAGAAATATCTAAAATTGGCTAAAAACATTAATTCTCTCGTCTTCAACTGGGAACGTTTCTACAGGGAGGAGTCGTTTTTTTTCGCCGATGTTTTAGAAAGTAATCCCCTCTTTCCGATTGACAAGCCTTAATTTAATATTTGTCACTTCCGGTTTGGCGATGGACGCAACAGCAAAGACATCACGTTTTTTTTTGTTTTTCTCGTTCCTTTCCTCCTTCGCGGGACGAGTTCTAACCTGCCTGCCTACTATTTTTTAATTTAATTTTGCTTAACACCCGGGCAACGCCGGACACTCATGTTAGGCTTAAATAAGAGAGAAATCCAGGTTATCCTCAACGGTCGCACATCAAAAGCCGCCATTAAAACTATATAATATACATACGGGTGTGCCTCAGGGGGTATATCGCTGGCCCTTTAATAATCAACTCTTGAACTCTTTATGAATAATCATCCTTACACGATAAAATTAAACTTTAAATTGGATGAAATTCATCGAAATTCATCAAACTCACAAAGGCAATTCCAAAATCTTATGAAAAGAACTGTTTTTAATATTTGTTTGAATGTATATTTGAAATTAATAAAACGCGTGCGAGTTCCACATGTTTACCAGCGATACGTTTAAAAGAGACATAACAATAACTATTTGAACAAGGCGTCTATAATTTTATTTCCAGTTTCGATAATTTAGCTTTATACCGGTTTTATCGTTCTTCGAGACTCCAAATATGGCGTCCAAATATTTTCTTTATTCTGTGCCAGAAGATGAACGATAAAATCACAGCATGGTATCGTATTTCATTGTTTGAAGAACATAGAATAAAATGTGCCATTAACGAGTGGCTACAGACATACAAAACATAATATATAAAAGTAAAAATTATATATATATATATATATACATTTGTAGTCATCGACATACAGTCCTGTTTTCGTTGTATCACAGCCCATCAGTGCCGCTACACTAGCATCTCTCCCAAGTCAAGGATTGAACCTAGAACCGTCGGGTTGACAGTCGCAGCTGTACTTGTTATTGGGTACTATGTTATATATGTTTAATGATATATATATATATATATATATATATCTTATTTATACAAACATTATTGGCTGCATATGTGCATGCGTGTATCAGCTGTTGATTTCTTTCGAATTCCAGCGTCTTATGCCTTTCATAGATACTGTATGTATGTATATATATATATATATATATATATATATATATAAAGATATACATGTATATACATGTACATATATAGATATAGATATATATATAAATCTATTCATATATATACGCATATATATATATATATAAGTTTAGTGGTTACATTTAAATTCTGAAAAACAGCATATAGACACATATATTCGAATTAAGAATTTATTGTTTGACAAAAGGAATATATAGTAGAGGGTTATGTTGATTTCCTTAATCCATTGATTTTCATAATGGCACATATCATCAGAGGAAATGAAATGCGGTTAGCAAAATGTTCAGCTGTGAATAGACACTTATTTTGCTTTCCAGCACAAATATTGAAAATAGTTTTTGAGTGGTGAATGATAATTATATGGAGATAATTATAGGAAAAGGGAATTTGATGCAATCTCGGCAGTCCATTATTGGAAGGGGTACGCAGAATATTGGGCCAGGGCAGAAGGCAGTAATCCCATATAACAAAACAGCGTGGTTGCTACTTATTGATTTTCCGAAAGGTATACGGGGCAGCCGTATTCGTTGGTGCATTGAGTGTGATTTGGTAGATGTAATTCACAATCTTTTCAGGTGTTGACACAGTGTATCACATGTTGGGTAGACATACCATTCCATTGTATATATCCCAGTGGGTACTAGAATTTGAGCAATGAATTATGTATGCAATGGATCTCGAAATCAATGGTATGGGTAGCAGGATAATCCGGGAGATGATATTCAGAACGATTTATATATTGCTCTATTCTTAAATATTGAGCTTCTCCTTTTTGGCTAGGATCGCCCTAAAAATATTACTTCTAGTAATATCTATCAGGATTTTTCATCTGATTTCTAATAAGCGTCTTATCTCGATTATATATATATATATATATATATATATATATATATATATATATAAAGTGAGCTGTCAGTCTGTTAAACTCTTTCTACTAAAATCCTCTATCGATTTTTGATGTTCGCACTTTAAACTTGATATATATGATTAAGACTTCTAGAACAAATTCGAGTTGGTTTTTAGCCAGTAAAATATCTTCTAAGGGGTCAAAATTAAAAAAAAAACAAAAAAACAAACAAACAAAAAACCTGCAACTTCGCATGCATGTCGACAAAAAATATTATTTTTACGCATGCCCCAAATATACATTTATATCTATATAAGATATTTGTTAAATTTCTGTATACGTACGGGTTAAGGTCAAGTTCCAGTAATGAATACCCACCGAGTAAACAGTGGGCAGTAAGCTAGGTTAGGTAGGCTCGACTAAGACACATAATGTGCATTTTATATTCTTCCTTATTTAGTGAAATTCTTTTTTTTTATTTTAGGGTGTTTTAAGTCTTCTTTATTTCCGCTCATACAATCAAGCATTGTAACTATTTTGTGATTAAATAATTGGGATATTCGAAATAGTTTAGCCAATAGCATATAGGGCAGTAATTTGTAGATTTTAACCAGTTCAGAGTAGATACTAAATACTCTGCCGCTGATTCCCTTCTCTAAAAATTGACGTCTGTAAAATATTTTGGATTAATAAAATGAATAACCTTAAAATTGTTTAGCCTTTTAGCTAGGAAGAAAGTGTAGTAACTGTTATACTATTATACTTAATCTATTCTGTACGCTAATCTAAGGTTTTATAAAGCTCACGAATTGATATTTCACTAGCTGTTAAGACGAAAGAGATAGCCCAGCTCGCAAATATCAAAAGAAGATATCTTCACATGAAAATAATAGAGAAAATGTTCACTGAAAGCGTAAAGACTACACACATTTATAAAAGGGTCGTTCCAAAAGCAAGTTCAGTTATCATAGCAATGAAATTTGCGATCTTCTATCATCCATTCAGACGGAATAAAAATAGTAGTGTAACAGATCGCGGACAGGCGTATAAAAATACCGAGCCGTGTGCGAAATGACGTCACGGTAAGGAAAAAGGAAATACTGGAAAAAAGAGAGACGGTTACGTTAAGACGTGGATGACGTCAGAGTTGTAACGGAAGTCATGCGTGGTTGACGAATAAATAAATAAATAAATAAATAAATAAATGTCGTTGTTATAAAAAATCGAATTGAATTATTACTTGTCCCATGTTCCTTGCGACGTACTCGTGTAGATCTGGTTTATAAGCGTTTTAACTTATTAGGGACAACGTAACAGGAGGTATTATCTTGTGAACGTTCTTGCAAATTGGCGTCAGTCTTACTGATCATCGCATGTGAACTGTTTTTTTTTCTACTGCTTCTTAATTTTTGAGATGAGAATTTATAATCCGTATTATTTTAATGCTCTGTCTATTAACCTCATCTTGAGTCCTATTCGCACAAGGTTTTAATCGATGTAACTTTTGACTTTCTTTAAGTGTATATAGCTGAATTTTGCGTTTGCAAGGACAGAGGGACGTAGCGGATAAATTACTTGGTTTAATTGTAAGTTATGCTCTACTGGAGGTTATAGGTTCAATCCTCAGTGCGGGCGATATAAAGAATACACTTGCGAATTACATTTAAACTTGTACGCGGTCATAGCTGACGGAACAGGAGTATGCTTCTTTCGTGGATTAAACAAAAGATTTCGTTTGAAAATCCGTGCAGATTCCCGAGTTCGATGAGATACATCTAAAGATGGATGGGGGGAGGTTACATGCATTAAAAAATTTTGCTAAATACTATCAAGGAGAGAACAATCTAAATTATAATAACAATCGTTTTCAGGGTGTTTTTTAAAGGACAATAAAGACTCGGAAATAAACCGATTTGATGTTACTGTAATCGATAGTTTGCGCACGTATTTGTTATGTACTGCGCACTGGTTAACGTAGCCCACATACCAACGGACGCCCTCGCTTGTATAAGTTAAGATCTCCACGTTTTCCCACCAAATTTGTCGTATTTGTCAAAATCTGTTATTAATTTGCAATGTTTTCATTATTTTTTTCATACGTGGGCTCACACATGAGACAGAATAGAATTCCTTTAATTAATATTTTTATCGTATTAAAGATAAATTCGTCGACAAAACGAACCGAGTTCGTAGTTGTGCATTTTGCTCTTGCCAATTATTAAAGTTCTTATAGTTGCTACAGTATTATCTGCAGCGGGCAACGTGTTACAGGCATGACTGACTGAAACCTTTGCTTCTTTGTCAACCTCGATATCCGCGGTTTTGTACGTTATTTTCATTCGTCTGTTTTTTTTTAAAACTCTTTTTTGACCTGTCTAACTTCACCTGACCTTACAAGATATCTGCTCCCATCTATTTCGTAAGATCTCGTTTATTTCGCAGACATCGTATCACTTCAGTCTGTACTTAGTTGTAACTGTATTCAGATTAACATTACCTGTAACTGTAACTGCATTCAGAATAACATTACCTTAATCTGACATGGTTCCCCCCTCACCAAACTTTTAGCTGAAAACACTATCAATAATTTCCCCCACTCTTAATCTCTAAACGTAGATTCCATGAACAAAGCTTCTTTTTTTAGAACTGCACACCCGTGGAACTCTCTTCCGTTTATCTGCTTTCCAGCTGACTACAATATGGTCGTCTTCAAGTCCAACGTAAACAAGTTCTTGATGAGCCGTTCCCCTTCATTAATCCAATTTACCAAATTTACACTTCTAATGATTACTATGATATTGTCCCTTTGACTACTGTACACTCGTTAACCCCATCCTCGAGTGTCACCTGGGCCTTGATGAATAGTTACTTCTACGTAAAAAAAGTTTTTCTAAGCAACAAAACACAAATGCTTATGCAAATCATTTATATTCCAATTTTTATAACCTATCAAAATAAAAGCAGTCTTGAATTCCAGATGCAATCCTATTTTACAGGACACGTTCCATTCGTTAACCTAATTCAGCGTGACTTACTAATTACACAATTTCAGAAATCTATTTCAAATCGCGCATCAGATATATATATATATATATCTGAAAAAGAAACTGACTCAAATATTAAAGTTATAGGATTTAAGCCGGCAAATATTTTGCGTGTTTAAAAGGCCGATCCACCTGCAAACAATTTTTACCTTAACTAACGATACTGAATGATAAAAGAGCAGAACGTTTTCATCTTTTCAAATCAATTAAGCACAAAACGTTCTCACTTACCAAAATCAATTAAACCTCTCCTATTTTCTGACTCATAGTATTTATCAAAATGTTTTCGTTTTCACAGATTTGTTTTCTTAACAATGAAATATAAATATTTATTAAATAAATGTATCTATCGATTTTCCTAAACAAAAAGTTGATAAAACAACCCAGCCTTAAATTTCAAATGCGATCAAATCTCACCCATACATTCCATTTGCTAATCTACTTCTGCGTGACCCGCTAAGCACATATCTATAATTTACATATCTACAAATGGATTCCTCAATCTATTACGCCATGATTACCTTAATCAAATTTGTATTCGATAATTAAATAGATCATTTTTTTTATCGTGTTAGCATAGCTAGAGAATACGTGTGGTCGATCTTTGTCTTTCGCTTAACCATTTTCACTTAAACGGATTACGCTGGGGAAAAATGTTCAGGACATTGAAAGCGATCAGACTATCCCGTTTGTTCATAAACTAATCGTATTTATTTTTACGCATTCTATTTCAATCTGCAAACCAAAAATGTCTATTTTGATAATTTACTTATCAATTTTTCAAACAATTTATCGAAAAAAACACAGCCTTGGATCTCAGATGCATTCAAATGTCATTCAACACATTCCATTTGCTTACCTAAGTTTGAGCGACCTACTAATTACACACCCAGAAATGGATTCTTACCTCTCCTCCATTATGTGTTCGTTGATTAATTTTTCAATATAAATAAAACATCTATTCTACTTCACATACCAGATCGTTTTCATTTTATTTTTTTTTATAAACAGAAAAATGAAAATGTCTATTTTAATATTTCATCTACTGACTTTCTTTAAAAAATGCCATGACACCCAACCATCGAATAATATATGCGTCTAACTCACACGTAACTTATTCGATTTGTTAACTTATTTTTGTCTAACCTATAAATTACACATTCGATAAATAGATTCATAATTCTCAACAATCACATTTTCTCTAATTGATTTGTATTTCTATATTTAGTTAAAATCAATTCCATCTAATATATTAGATCGATGAAAAAAATGGAAATTAAATCCATTAAAAGGTTGAAGAGGTATTGACTGGCAGTCGTACATTTCAGTCTGGCGATTTTTCGCGTGTTGACATAATCAAACCTCGAAATTTACTGAACGCATTTCACCCTTTCAGTCGCAATGGTTTATTTAGTTTAATTTATGTTTTTTTTAGTTTTATTTATGTTTTTTAGTTTTATTTATGTTTTTTTTTAGCTTTTCCAGTTTAATTTATATTTTTTTAGTTTTATTTATATGCTTTTTAGCTTTATTTATATGTTTTTTTAGTTTTATTTATATGTTTTTTTAGTTTTATTTATATGTTTTTTTTAGTTTTATTTATATGTTTTTTAAAATTTTATTTATATGTTTTTAGCTTTATATATATGTTTTTTAGTTTTATTTATATGTTTTTTAATTTTATTTATATGTTTTTAGTTTTATGTATATGTTTTTTTTTAGTTTTATTTATATTTCATATTTACTCTTTTTGTTTCACCTCACTTTAGTCGAAGTTATCAGAAATCTAGGGACCACTTTTTAGGGGCTAACACTCTGATATTCAAATATTCCATTAAAGTTCTTCGTTACTCTTAAAACACTGAGGTAGTAAAGACGTTTAGAATGCGAATTTTCCTCTCCCAAATTGACCATTTAAATATTTAAATCTTTCTTGTAGTCTTTTGGTCTTACTCCATTCCAGGACAAGAATTCATCACATTGCTAAAGGCAACGTCGCTTGGAAGGAAGGATGGGAGAGGATTTCTTAACCACACGCCCGTGCTTCTGATCTGGTGACATGCGAGTTGTGGGCCGGAGCGTTGTCCTCGTATAAAAGATAGTGAGGCGATATCATTTTAGCTGTTGAACTGTGATTTTGAATATATAGTCAGAGTTTTCTTATAGGAAAAATTATCTTCATGCCAGCTTGTTCTGACATAAATATATAACATGATCTTGGGCATTCATGGACATTTTCTATAAGGCGTTCAACTTCTCTCCAGTAAGTATTCACGTTACTTCTAGAAGGCATTCAAGTTCTCTCCAGTAAGTATTAAGTTCTTTCCAGTAAGAAATTCAAGTTTTTTCGTATAGACATTCAAGTTTTTTCGAATAGGCATTCAGTTTTTTTCGAAAAAGCATTCAAGTTTTTTTTCGATTAGACATTCAAGTTTTATTTCGAATAGGTATTCAAGTTTTTTCGATTACGCCTTCAAGTTTTTTCGATTAGGCATTAAAGTTTTTTCGATTAGGCATTCAACATTTTTCGATTATGCATTCAAGTTTTTTTCGAATAGGCATTCAAGTTTTTCAAATAGACATTCAAGTTTTTTCGATTAGACATTCATTTTTTTTCGATTAGGCATTCAAGTTTTTTTGGATTAACCATTCAAGTTTTTTTTTGTATTAGGCATTCTCTCCGGTAGGCATTCAAGTTTTTCCTATATGCATTGCATTTATTTCCTGTACACAAATCAAGTTCTTTCCAGTAGGCATTCAAGTTTTTTTGAATAAGCATTTCTCATACTCTCTAATTGATGCCTAAACCTAAATGTAGATTACATGAACAAAGCTTCTTTCTTAGAACTGCACGCCTATGAAACTCTCTTCCATTGGCCTACTTTCGAGCTGACTACAATCTGATTGTCTTCAAGTCTAACGTAAACAAATTATTGATGAACCGTCCCCCTAAGTAATCCCACTTACAAAAATTCCACTACTTATGTTTACTACGTTATAATTACATTGACTAATGTATACCAATTAACCCTTATCCTCGAGTAGCGTCCGGGATTTTATAAGTGGTGATTCATGTGTAAAAAAAACCCCGAAAAGTTCTCTCCAGTAGGTACGAGGGGCGTTCAATAAGTAATGCCCCTGACCCACTTCCAATAGCAGTATAGCAACGAAACGTGCCACAGTTATTAGTCTTTCTCTACATAGGAACCACCCAGAGATATGAATTTCTCCCATCGATTGATGCAACTCTGGAGACTGTTCTTGTAGAACACCCAAGGTTGGTCCTCCAACCACGACGTGACTTCAGAAATCAAGGCTGCGTCGTCTGGGAAACGCTTTCTTTTCAAGAACAACTTCGTGGCTGGGAAGAGGTGAAAGTCAGAGGGTGCAAGGTCAGGAGAGTAGGAAGGATGGGAGAGGATTTCATAATCACACACCCGTGCTTCTGATCCGGTGACATGCGAGTTGTGGGCCGGAGCGTTGACCTGCAGGAGGAGGGTACCTTTGCTGATCTTGCCCCGTCTCTTGATTTTGATGGCTTCCTTTAATTTCCTCAAAAGTGAAGCATAATAGGCTCTTGTAATTGTGGTACCCTTTGTCAGGAAATATGTCATCATTACTCCGTCCTGGTCCCAGAAGACTGTGAGCATAACCTTTCCAGCGGAGAGCTGCATCCTTGCCTTCTTTGGAGGTGGTGAGTCCAAGTGCTTCCACTGCATTGATTGGGCTTTGGTCTCTGGATCATAGTGATGGACCCAGGTTTCATCCTGTGTAATCATTCTTTTGAAAAACTTTGACTCATCTTCTTGGCATATCTCCAAATTCATCCTCGAGCACTCGACGCGTTATCGCTTCTGGAATGGTGTAAGCAACCTGGGAATCCATCTGGCAGACACCTTATGCATATGCAAATGGTCATGAATAATAGTTTTCACAGACATGTACTAATCTGTACATTTTGAGCTATTTGGCGAATAGTAATGCGCCGATCTTCCAAAATGACAGGCACAACTTGACGGACAGATGCCTCATCAATGGTAGAAGGGGATCGACCAGGTCTGGGAGCTGTTTCCACAGACTTCCCGCTATGTTTGAATTCACGGTGCCAGCGTTTTACAAGGTCATATGATGAGGCATTATCACCATTAGTCTCTTTCATTTCATCAAAAGTCTCCTGTGGTGTGCGTCCTTTCAAATACAAAAACCGGATCACTGCTCGACATTCAACCGGCTCCATTTTATATCGGACTCAGTTCAAACACCTGTAAAACAGAAACCACAATTAGTTCAGAGCTGTAATTTGCCACATAACCCGTTGGGATATAACTCATTGCACATGCAAACTTTCAGCTAGATCAGACAACTGGATGTGGGTCAGGGGCATTACTTATTTGAGTTCTTTGCTGTATGTATCTAGCTTCTCTCCAGTAGGCATTCACGTTCTCTCTGGAAAGCATTAAAGTTCTCTTAAGTAGGTATTCACACGAATAAACAGTTAAATGTTTGTTTAAGCATCAGATCGAACTATCCTCGAAACCAAACGCTTGCGGCGGATCTCTTCACAGTATAATTAGACTGATCGAAATGTCAGCGGTTTCATGCTTTCTCCGCCAATTACTCGGAGCTTGTTAGCAAAAAAATAAAAATAAATAAATAAAAAAAAAGAAAATCGAAAAGAGCAAAAATTTTGGACATATTCGTTTTTTTTTTTTTTATTTGTCTGCAATTGATATTCGTTTTCGCGGGTCGAGCTGGACGGCATAATACTGATTGGAAGCGACGACAACGACACGGCTAATTAGAATAACGAGAGAAAGGGTAAAAAAAGGAATTAGTTACACCATCATTTTGAGACAGAACAAAACTAAAAGAAAAATGAAACGAACTAGAGAAATATATTAATACATACATATTTTAGTTATATCGTAAAAAAGATTTAATATCTATTAAAATGAAATATTACAAATTAGTAGGATACAAATAGATACTGAGAATAGGAGCTCAATGCTTAACACATAAAGTCAAACAGAGCTCATATATCATAATTCAGTAGATAATATTTTTTTTTACAAAGGAGTCGCCTCTTATCAAGGCCCGGAATCCATTCGTGGATAAGGGCCAATGAGTGTAGGATAGACATTGGGGCAATAGCGTAGTAATCGTTAGTAGCGGAAATTTGGTAAATGTGATTATTTAAGGGGACAGCTCAACAAGAATCTGGTTAAGTTGGACTTGAACGCAAGCATATTATATTCAACTGGAATGCATGCCAGCGAAACAGTGTTCCACAGGCGGGTAGTTCTAAGAAAGAAATCTTGTTCATGGAATCTATGTTTAGGTCTTAGCGACGATAGCGAGTGGAGGAAATTATTGATAGTGGTTTCAACTAAACAAGTGCTTTTTGTGAAAGTTTGGCAAGGGGGGACCATAGATAGATGCTCAGACGAGCACTTATCATGAACAGAGACAGACTAAGAACGTGTCGTCTGAGAAAAAGACGTTGCAGGAAAGGAAAAGGGGTATCACATAGTAGATTGCGAAGTCAGTTTTGATAGGATATGGTGCTTCGAGCAGCTTCTTTAATATATGTGGTAACAGTACTCCATCCTAGGACGTACTTTATTCTTATAGAGGTAGATAACCGCATCGCCAGTGAAATATATAATGAGACGGTAGAATGATCCAACCATTTTTCCAGCAACCTTGGCAACATATTTGATGTATGTGATCTATTTCAAATCAGGAGTAAAAGTCAGACTCAGAGCTTGCCAAAACAAGAAGACTCCCCAACACGTGACATCCATTTCAGCTAGGCCCAGACCGGGGTCAGAGTCTTGATAATAGAAAAGGGGGAAAGAGAGGTTGTAAATGCATTACAATTAACCAACCACCTTTTTCCCCATTGCACTACGTGTTCAATATGAAAAGAGAGAGAACCAGAGAGATCTTATTTAACAATTAGAATGATAATGATTATGATGGTGATGCATTTCGAAATGGAATATATAAGGTTGACAAGAAAACTCTTGCGGTTTTTAAAGTTTAGATAAACATATCTTGTTTCAGACAAAGAACATATTTTTTCGAAATAAGCACCAAACACATTTTTTCCAACACAAAACAAGTGTATTTATGCTAGTAACATAAAAATCCATGCGCTCTTTTGGAGATAAAGTCGCTGAAGTGGTTTTTGATTTAGCAATAAACTAACACCTTCTCAAAGACAAAACTAGGGAGCGTGAATCTCCTAGAACTGCAATACACTTAATAGGGCTCAAGTAATTACAGGAATGGTCTTATCTCTGTTGATTAAAGAGGTTGAAGACAACAATCTTAGGCGACTTTACGTAGAGCCCTCCTCTCCACAACAAAAATCAATGCTTCTGATAAATATTTGATCAGAAAGAACGGCCAAGAAGTCTAAGAAAGCAAATAGACGGATTCATCTAACCTAAGTCAGATACAATCTCATTAGCCTTTTTATTTATTTATTATCTTTTTACTTGTATCAAAGTTTAAATTGTATTATTACTAGGATAAAGGATACCATTATTATTAGGATAAGTATATTATTATTAGGATAAGTGTATTATTATTATTATTATTAGGATAAAGAGGTAATAATAAATCCATATATAAAGAAGAGGGTATTTTTATACGCCTAGTAAATAATAACGGGGATAACATGCACAGAAAGAGCTAAAAAATACCTTCATTTTATTAAATAGTCTTTTTTTCAGAAGTTTTTAAAAACAAAACACACACACACACACACACATCTATTCCCAGTATCATATAACTCATCACTCAAACTTAGATGAAAAAAAAACGAATATGTTAAAAATAAATTAAAAACGTAAAATTGACAGAAAGCGATGGCAGTTATTAGGGTTCATGCCTGTTTATGTGGTTTGCGTCAAGACTGATGCGTCTGTGCATAAAATGTGTCAGATTTTTACGAAGCCGGCGTGGGTTTTATTACGTTTGACGTAGTGAGATTCTGTGTCGGTGAGAATGTGTGGGTGGTCACAGTCAACATGGCCGACCGGTAATAAACGCTCAAGTAAGCCGATAGCGAAGGATTACCGACGAACAAAGTAAAGGTTGAAGGCTTCTAAAACAAGCCACAAGCCACAAGCCACAAGACACATACACGCACACGTATACATGCGTACATACACTTACACACACACACACACACACACAAATACACACACTCATCGAACAGATGGGGCCTTCGCACGATTCTCAAGATCTTATCCGCTTTTTTTTTTCGATAGGTTTTCGTTTACACATTGCCGCTTTCTTATATATTTACTTATCATCTTGCTTCTCTTTATTGGTTCAATGTCTGTCTTTTTTTATTTATAAAGTATTTTTTTGTATCTCCTCGATTTTTATTAGTGGCTTTCTTTCTTTCTTTTGTATTTTTACAGTTGTCGATAGTTTTTCGTCATTGCTTTATGCGTATCGTCTTGGGATTTCTTTCTTACCTCTCGTCTTTCATTTCCCTATAGTATTAATCCCTGTTTCGTATTCCTCCATTTTTCTGTCTAATATAGAACTCAGAGCGTAGGGTTCTCCTTATTTCCGGACAACGCGAGGGTACACACACGTACACATACATATATATTATTTCATGTATCAGCATACGAGGTGCTTTAAATAACTTTCCAGGACTTTTTCGTATGTGCTCTTTTATTGATAGTGTACATATGAAACATGAGTCCCCTTCCGTAGTACCGTTCCAACAACTTCAGAAAGGTTCCATGGAGGTTCTCTTGTGTGAGTTTGTCAACGACCCTCATCACATCTTCTTTCACCTCCTCAATCGTCTCATAAAAACAGCTTCTAAGATCTTCCTTAAGCTTAGGGAATTACTAAAAGTCACAGGAATCAAAGTCCTGACTATGTTACATAGAAGGGCTGTCCCTTCCCATGTGAGTAAGAAGACATGCTAGATAAGTGAAAATGATATTAGGATAAGACTAGACTCGAACCCGGTAGGCAAGTGTTAAAGATAACAATGGAAAATGGAATGTTATAAGTTGTTGAATAGTTGAATATTGTTTATGTCGGGAAAAGAGTTGAATGTCAATTTTTTTAGAAATCTGAATATCAAAAATTTCAGTTAAAAGAATGGACATTGCAAATTAAAATATATTGTTTAAAAATAGGTTAAAATTATAACTGAGGATTCTTTTGTTTGCTAATAGCTTGTTTGGACAAACATATGTAAAGCCACGTGAAAATTATTCATGTTTGAAAGCACACTTCTGACGTCATAAACAAAGGAGATCTCTCAAAAAAGGAATTGAAGGGTTCGAAGGGTTAGTCAGTTGGAAAGTCAACAGTTGGTCAGTTGATGAGTTAGAGTCAGTTGTAGAGGAGAGACTCTTGGAAGCGAAGGGAGGAAGAATAGACCATGTAAATTAAAGTTTGAATTCCTGACGTCATCGGCCGGTCGATGAAATGAATACAGAAATCACCATTAATGCTTGTAAGTGTACGTCTCTTGATTCCTTTCAACAAAAACGTAAATGTGTTTTATTATCATCTTTTAACGAACATGATAAACCCTTCCAAGATTATGTGCCCCCCCACTATCACCATAAGTGAAGGATCTCCACCTTTCTATATGTTTTTTACATAGGCATTACCACTTATAAAGGCGAAAAGGTCACTTGAGGATAAGGGTTAAAGAGTGTACAGTAGAAATTGGACAATATAGTAATCGTTAGTAATGGAAATTCGGTAAATTTGTTAGCAAGTGGAACGGCTCATCAGGAACTTGTTTACGTTAGACTTGAAGATAACCATATTGTAGTCAGCTGGAAAGCAGGAAAACGGAAGACAATTCTACAGGCGTGCAGTTCTAAGAAAAAAGCTTTGTTCATGGAATCTACGTTTAGATTTAGGCACAGATAACGAGTGGGGGGAATTATTGGTAGTGTTTTCAGCTAGACGAGTGTTTCTTGTGAAAGTTTGGCGAGGAGTAACCATAAACTGAAGCTCAGTCGAACACTTTCCATGAAAATAACGATACAGTAGAAACAAATTCGCAATATCTCTTCTGTGAGATAGAGGTTGCAGGGAAGAGAAAAGGATATCTCCTACGAGGTTACGAAGTCTATTTTGAACTCTATCAAGGCAGGACAAGTCCTTTCTAGCAGCTCCTAAGAACTGTTGTTGCATCATATATCTGCAGTCTGTATTAATAATATGAAGCCACCGAGAATTGGCACAGTCATCGTCATCCGTTATATGCCTCCCCGTTATACATGCCCCACGTTATGTCCCCGATGTGACCCCCTACAAAACTATTATAGGGAGAATGGAAACTGTTTTCATTCCCATCAAATAGTCTCTGACAAACATGGAGTTTTGGGCTGGCGCACTGTCCTGGTGGAAAGGAGGTAGATTTTATGAATCGGTTTTTCTTATTATGTGAGTAGAACCAGGTAGTAAGTAATGAAAATATATTGATGGCAATTAATCAGGGTGCGTGTGTTTGTCTGTGAAAAAGCGCGTTAAAAACTTACACAGCAAAGAAGAAAAAGAAACCTTTTTCTATATTCATTAGCCAAAATAGGTTTCATGTTCTGCTCACACATTTAGCTCAGAATAAAATATTTTATTAAGATAGGTCTTATCGCTCATATTTCGATATTTATTGCAGTTATACTGCACGTAATGCATGTCAACGCCCACCTGCCATATCCATGAATTACGTAGTGGATGCTGAAGTTTATAACATGAGGCATCCGAAGAGCAGAACTAGAAAAATGTTGCAGCTCTTATTGAATTTCAATATGCAGACTATGATGTAGTTTGTTATCTGATCGAAGATGACTTTTTTTTTTTTTTTTTTTTTTTTACAAAGGTATCACCACATTATCAAGGCCCAGAGGCCACTCAAGGATAAGGGTTAAAGAGTGTACAGTAGAAATTGGTCAATATAGTAATCATTAGTAATGAAAATTTGGTAAATTTAATAACTTATATGGAACGGCTCATCAAGAACTTATTTACTTTAGACTTGAACACAACCATATTGTAGTCAGCCGGAAAGCAGGAAAACGGAAGACAATTCCATAGGCGTGCAGTTCTAAGAAAGAAGCTTTGTTCATGGAATCTACGTTTAGGTTTAGGCACAGATAAAGAGTGGGGGAAATTATTGATAGTGTTTACAGCTAGACGAGTGTTTCTTGTGAAAGTTTGGCGAGGGGGGGACCATAGATTGAAGCTCAGTTGAACACTTTCCATGAAAATAACGATACATCAGAGACAAACTCGCAACATCTCTTCTGTGAGATAGAGGTTGCAAAGAGGAGAAAAGGACATCTCCTACGAGGCTACGAAGTCTATTTTGAACTCTATCAAGGCAGGACAAGTCCTTTCTAGCAGCTCCTGCCCAGATGTGGCAACAGTATTCCATCCTTGGACGTACCTGGCTCTTATATAGGTAGAGAATAGCATCAGCAGTGAGATATCTACTGGATCGATAGAAAGATCCCACCATTTTTCCAGCGGCCTTGGCAACAGATTTGATATACGTGTTCCATTTAAGATCAGGAGTAATGGTCAAGCCCAGAAGCTTGTCAAAACTTGAGGCCTCATGAAGACGAGAGCCATTCATTTAAATTGATGACAAATGTGAATTAGAATGTTGATGATGTAAAGAGAGAAGCTTGGTTTTAGATGCATTAAAAGTAACCAGCCACTCCTTTCCCCATTGTACTACGTGCTCAAGATCAGAGGAGAGAGAATTGGAGAGAACATGGTCGTTTACTGTCTTAGATGTGGTACCATAAATGGTAGTGTCGTCAGCATAAATGTCTACAAATGATGTAAGGATATGATTTGGAAGATCATTAATGTAGATCAGGAAAAGAGTTGGGCCCAGGATGGATCCCTGAGGGACACCGGCATTAATACTGTGAGCTTCTGATTTTTGCCCCTCAACTACTACTCTTATGAACCTATCAGAAAGAAATGATACAGTTTGTGGACCTCGAACCTCTATCTTCACATTACTAATTATAATGTAATA
This sequence comes from Euprymna scolopes, assembly GCF_053919585.1. Taxonomy (NCBI): domain Eukaryota; kingdom Metazoa; phylum Mollusca; class Cephalopoda; order Sepiida; family Sepiolidae; genus Euprymna; species Euprymna scolopes. Next base: position 121,082,065 of record NC_136497.1, on the reverse strand, counting down.
CTATTATATGTGGGTGATATACGAGTTATCAGAACAGCGAAACCTAGTAAGATTCGAAACCATTGCACCTAAGTATAAAGACGAAAAAAGTGTTATTGGACAATTATTTTATTAATCTATTATTTAAATATCACCCGTCTGTTTAAAAGTATATATGTATAGATGTATGTATGTATGTCTGCCTAAAACATTCGACGGAATTTACGGATTTACGGACAATAAATATCGAAAAATTGGCTGAAAACATTAATTAATTCACTCCCAACTATGAACTTTACTACAGGGAAGGGGGTCACTTTTTTCGCCGATATTTTCGAAGGTCATCCCCTCTTTTCGATTGATTAGCCTTAATTTAAACCTTCGCTACTTCAGGATTAGCAATGGATGCAAGGGCAAAGATGTCATGCTTTTTCACGTTCTTTCCCTCAATCGCAGTACAGGTTCGGGCCTGCCTACTACCATTTTTTTTTTGCTCAGCATACACCCTCAAGCACAGGGGCAACGCCGGGCACCAAGACTAATATATATATATATATATATATATATATATATATTAGTCTTGGAATTAATATATATATATATATATATATATATATATATATATATATATAAAGTAAAATGATTTTGGACCATTTGGAATTTACCCATTGGATTGAAATTTTAAATTCAACCGTTTTGGATTTTACCATTTTTGGATTTTTACCCTTCACCGGAATATCCATTCATGTGAAATATTTTTATTATTTTTCTTTTGCCTCCTGTTCCCCTTACCTCACCCTTTTTTGTAACCAAGTAAGATCTTTGACTGACTTGTAGTTTCATTAAATACTTTTATATGCAAAATCCGATCCTGCATTTTGCTAATTCCTGCCCTCTGATGAGAAGGAGAGTATTTCTTCGAAACTCCGCGGATTAAGGACTATCCACTTATCTTGTCCTTCCTTTTTTTAAATTAAATATGTTTTTAACTCTTTTTCAAGATGTCTTTTAACATGTTTTATTAATCATTTGTTCATATATATATATATATATATATATATATATATATATATATATATATATATAAAAGTGTGTAGCCATCAACAATTGTGGGTTTTTCAGATTTTATCATTTTTATTTAAAAACATTTTTATAACACGTTTCAAGCCTTGTTCAGCTCTCAACAGATATTTTTATATAAAGTTTTTTTTAAGTGAAAGTTTTAAATGTCTTTTTGGAAAACATTTTATCTTTGACAACAGTGAATGTGTTTTTCAGAGAAATGCCAATCTCAGACTTTTTGTCATCAATAGTCGGTGTGTTGCTCCAGAGTTCAATCAGAGTTAAGTTCATTTCATAGGCGAGGGGGCTTTTGTTCTATTTGGTGAGGATTTTTATGTTTTTTTTATGATTTCCTTTCTTTTTTAATGTGTGCATATGTGTGTGTCAGTATGTACCCGTGTGTTAATGCGAGAGGTGTCTGTTGTGCGTGTGTGTGCGTGAATCAAGGTCCGTGATTTTTTTCCCTTCCACATGTGTGTGCCCGTGTGTGTGTATGTGTGTGTGTGTATGTGTGTGTGTATGTGTGTGTGTGTATGTGTGTGTGTCTGTCTGTCTGTTGTGTGTGCGCATGCCCGTGCGTGTAAAAGGGAGACAGAGGCAGAGTACCAAGATAGATACAAGGTCTATTTCCAATCCAAACACACATACTTACATGTACTCATCACCCAAACACAAGCACACGCACAAACAAAATGGAAAATAGATCAAAAATCATATATGCACACTCACACGCACACACAAACCCCCACGTACATACATACACACACATATATATGTATATATATATATATATACACGCATACGCATGTAGACACATACACACATACACCCACACGCATATAGCATATATACAGAAACACATGCAGGAGCACACATACATACACATCTACATACACACATACACACACCTACACACGCATACATCCACACACCCATAGGTATATATACACACATACACACATGTATCCACACACATATATATATATGTATATATATACACATATATATATATAAATATATATATGTATATATATACTATGTAAAAATTATGTATATATATACATATATATATATATATTGTGGTGGCACCCACTCATTTACATATGTGGATAATATTACACATAATTAGCAAGACTCGGTTAGTCTGAGTGTGTGTTAACCAGAAGCCACCGAAGGTCGAGCCGAGAGCAGATATCCAGCCAAGACTCCCTTACCTGACAACCATTATGTAAATATACTGTGAATATCCTTTTTCTAATACACTTCTCATTGATCTACCTTTGTTTGTTGAGTCTTCATTTGTATTGTCATACGTTATTTGGTCAACCTGCAACATAACAGTTGGCGACGAAGATGAACGTCAAACATAACAATATATATAGTGTATCACGGAAGTGAGGACACCTGTCACATTTTTGCAGATATTTAAGTATATCTGTTCATGAGAGAACATGTACAGAATGATAGCTTCTAACAATAAAAATTAGTCTATGTGCATCTTATATAACAAAATTTAGTTTTCTCTAAAAATGAATAAAGTTATAACCATTAATAGTTAAACACCTTGCCAGCAAAATTAAGTACAATACTAAGAAACTACACGCCTGGATGTTCAAATTGAGTATTTCTTGTCATTTTTCCTCCAAAATGCATGTGATTCATTAGTGTTACTAGACCCACGTGTGCATAGGTAATAGGTGTGCCCAAATTTGCAGCGCAGCTCTCACACTCTCTCATACTGGTCACTGAAAGTTTCAACATGATGCACATGAAAATAACCCTTTAAGGATCTTAAAAAACGCATTGTTTTATTACATAAAGATGGCAAAGGCTATTAGAAAATTATTAACACCCTCTTATTTTAAAAGAACAAGGTCCAGTCAGAACACCCCTCGTCCAGAGAAGCTGAGTCACATCCAAATGCTACTTTGTAGGATCAACGTAGGAGTGTTGCAAAGATTGAAGAGGTGGAGGGCTCAGCCTGTTAGTGCTTAGACAATACATCGCACTCTAGATCCAATTGGTATTCATGGCTGTCAGCACAGGAGAAAGCCTTTTCTGAAGATGATGCACAAGGAAGCCAACAAATAGTTTGCTGAAGACATGCCAACAAAGCACATGGATTAGTGGAAGCATATACTAAGGTCTGTTGAGATGAAGGTTTAATTTATTTGGTTCCAATAGCTCCAAATTTGTGTGGCGGCAACCAGGTAAAAAGTACAAAAATAAGAAATACAAAAAAAAGTGTGCCATGCTTACAGTCAAGCATGGTGGTTGAAATGTCATAGTTTGGAGCTGCATGAGTACTATAGATGTTTGAAAGTTACATTTCATTGAAGAAAACATGTGCTGTGAAATACTGCAGCATAGCATGATCCCCTTCCTCCAGAAACTGAGTGGCAGGACGGTGCTTCAGCATGCTATGACCCCAAACAAACCTCCAAATCATCTTTACTGAAAAGGCTGAGGGTAAAAGTGATGGACTGGCCAAGCATGTCTCCAGAATTGGATCCAATAGTACATGTTTGAGGTATCCTCAATTGAAAAGTGGAAATGCTCAAGTCTCAAATATACGTCGTTATGGACAACTAGCAGAGCATTCCATTGGCTGCTTCATAGGGGTGTACTCACTTTTGTTGGCCTGCGTTTATATTTTAATGGTCATATTTTGAGTCATTTTGAGAGGACAATAGATGAACTCCGTTATACAAGCTACGCACAGGCAACTTTTGATGTTTTCAAAGTGTCGTTTTATGTTGTCCCATGATGGGATATACTTAATTATCTGCAAAAATGTAAGGGGTGTGCTCACTTTTGTGATACACTGTGATATATATATATATATATATATATATATATATATATATATATATATATATATATATATATACGGGTGAACAGAAAGTCCTTGGACCATTTTTAGTTTTAAAATTAAATATTGTTAAAATCACTTTTTCCCTTTTCGAATGAAGTAAGTATTTAGTCTAACTATTGGTCTAATTATTTTCAACAACAATATTAAAATAATTTTGTTTAAACTTTCAGAAAAATAAGCAAACGAGAGGCCATAATTCAGCTTCATTGCGCGGAAAGGACAAACTCTGAGATTATTAAGCTCTTGAAAGTGGCTAAATCCACCGTGTACCATGTTGTGAACAGATTTAAGGAACTTGGTACATCTGAAGACCGTCCTAGGAGTGGAAGACCTCGCACTGCTCGAACAAAGAAGGTGATTAAAGCTGTCCGAGAGAGGGTAAGGAGGAACCCGAAGAGATCTGCAAGACAAATGGCTAAAGACATGAATGTGAGCGTGACCTCCATTAGAACCATCGTAAAAAACGATCTCCAGTTGTCCCCCTACAATATGAGAAAGAGACAGTACCTCACACCTGCCTAAAAACACAAGAGACTTGAAAGAGCAAAGCTTTTTCTTGGAGAACTGAAGGCTGGCACGGCAGAGCGAGAGATCGTTTTTTTTATGAAACGCTCTTCACAATTGAAGCAACTGTTAACAATCAGAACGACAGAGTTTACGCAAAATCTTCAGCAGACATTGATGACTCCGTGAGAATAGTTTTCCGCCAACAAAAGCCGTCTTCCCTCATGGTGTGGGCTGCAGTCTCCAAATCTTGGAAGTCGCCTCTGATTTTCGTGGAGCAGGGGGTTAAGATCAACACAGATCGCTACATTAACGATATTTTGGTTCCAGCATTTGAAGAGATGAAGAAACACTTCAAAGATCAGCCTTTCACCTTCCAACAAGATGGAGCACCATCCCACACCTCCAGAAAAACTCAGGACTGGTGCCAACGTCATTTTCCATGATTTTGGAGTAAGGAGATGTGGCCTCCTGCATCGCCTGATTTTAATCCCATGGATTTTTCGGTGTGGTCTTTGTTGGAGGCAAAGGTCTGTTCTGTTGCTCATCCAAGTGTTGATACTTTGAAGACATTTCTTCTGAGTGAATGGGCTAAAATACCTCAGGAAACGCTGCGTGCCTCGGTTGGTAACTTCAGACAGAGAATTGAACGTCTAATCGAAAGGAAGGGACATCACATTGAAAATAAATAATTTGAATTTATTCTTGGTTTCATAGCTTATAATTTTCATTCATGTTTAATTCATATTTTTGTAATTTTCTATTAATAAACCACTTTTGAATTGGTCCAAGGACTTTCTGTTCACCCTGTATATATATATATATATATATATATATATATATATATATATATATATATATATATAAACAACTGATGATCCCTTAAAAAATAAATTATTAGTACTATAGTAAATTCGAGAGCGAGTTGATGCAGTTATTGCAGGTGATTAAATGACATACTTACTAGATGGTTTTCTAACGAATGATAATTTTTTTTTTTATAGTTTTTAAGGTTAAAACTTCAAAGACTATATATATATATATATATATATATACATATATATATATATATATATATATATATGTGTGTGTGTGTGTGTGTGTGTGTGTGTGTGTGTGTGTGTGTGTGTTGGGCTGATTAATCGGAATCGGAACTGGGAATCGGGAAAATCGACAAATTTGGGTGCATCGGAATCGATATCAGAATCAAAAAAATTGGTGCCTATTTTATGATGCCAAAACGATTCTTTTAATTGTCTTTTTTATTTGATTGTTTTTAAAGGGAAATCTTCCATTGCTGGTAATAATGATAAAATAATAAATATTTGTTGATTTTAAATAACCGATAAAGCTAAAATCGATAGATCATCCTCCACAAGTGTAATTTTTACGTTGACGAAAATATCTGCATACTCAACAGGTGTTTTTACAGAAACAAGAGAAAATAACAATTCTACAATTAAATACTAGGAGATTTATAAAGAATCGGAATGGGAATCATTAATCGTAGCGGAATCGGGAATTTAGTACAGAATCGGTAATTGTATCGGAATTGAAAAAATATTGGAATGACACCTGTTATTTTTCTAATATCAGGTTTCTTCTTGCGTTCTTTATTGTGTGCAGATTCAGCATTTGTAGCTCCGTCATGACTTGCAGCACGCCAGGGACATCCTACTTGAGTTAGTTTGTCCCATGAGTTTCAAATTTCAAATGTTTAGACCAAAAATTAGCTGAGACGTCTATTTTTTTAAAACTTTGATCCCAAATTTGACCCCTTAACATTTATTGTTTTAGGCTCAAATCAAAATAAAAAGTTTGATTTATGTCCAAGGAACCTACATCTAAAATTCAAGTATGTAGACCCAAAATTGGCGGAGAAGTTTGGTAAAGTTTTTTAAGGTCAACTCCTTGCATTTGACTCTTTTCCAGCGAAAGTTCTGACCGAAAGCAGATTAAAAAGATATTATCAATTCTCAATACCCCTTATGTCAAATCTCGAGTCTGTAGACTGAAAATTGACAGAGTAAAGTAATTTGGTAAGGAAATGTACACATACAGACAGACACACAGACCAATTCCACTGTTATATATATATATATATATATATATATATATATATATATATATATATATATATATATATATATATATATATATACTAGCATTTCAGCCCGCCGTTGGCCGGGTGTTTGGATGTGTATGTTGAACAAAAAAAAAAGTGGTAGTAGGAAGGCAGGCTCGAACCTGTACTGCGAAGGAGGAAGAGAACGGGGAAACCCCTGACGTCTTTGCTGTTACGACCTCCACCAAAAAGGAAGTGACGTAGATTTAAATTAAGGCTAGCCAATCGAAAGGATAAGATGACTTTCAAAAATATCGACGAAAAAAGTGACACCCTCTGTATAAAAGTGCCCTGTTAAAGGTGAAGGTGTTAATGTTTTTAGCCAATTTTTCGATATTTGTCAAACTTCAAAATTATACTGATTTTGATAAAATCCGTCGTTTCTGTTGAAAGTTTTAGGCAGACGTGCAAACATACATACATACATATATATTGGTAACTAAGACTTTTCGACTCAAACCGATTAACAAGATTGCCTATATCTGAATAACTTTTATGCCAAATTCCAAATGTTTAGACCAGAAATTGTTTGAGTAATTTGGTAGAGACCGCAGAGGTAAATAATAAAAAAAAAACTTTAACCCCTATTATGACCCCTGCACTTTCATTGTTTTGAGCTCAAATCAAGTTATCAAGTTAGATCCCTGTCCAAGAACCTATATCTAAAATTAAATTACTTATATCCAAAATTGGCGGAGGAGTTTGGTAGAGTTATCAAAGGTCAAAGCATTGAACTTTGACCCTCTAGCAGTCAAATTTCTGGCCGAAAACAGATCACAAAGATTTTCCTTAATCTCAGTACCCTGTATATTAAATTTCGAGTCTGTAGACTAAAAATTGACAGAGTTATTGCGTTGGAAAATGTACACACACAAACACACACACAGACACGTTCACTTTTATATATATACTAGCATGGGTGCCGGGCGTTGCCCGAGTGTTTGAGGGTATATGCTGAGCAAAAAACAAAACAAAAAAAAACCGTCAAGTTTTTTAAAATTTGACCTCTCTTATGACCCTTTAACTTTCATTGGTTTGGAATCAAATCAAGTTATTTAGTTAGATCCATGTCCAAGAATTTATATCTAAAATTTCAAGTGTTTAGACCCAAAGTTGTTGGAGGAGTTTGGTAGAGTTCTCAAAGGTAAAATCCTTGAACTTGGACCCCTTAACAGACAAATTTATGGCCGAAACCCGATCACATCGATTTTCCTAAATCTCAGTACCCTGTATATCAAATTTCGAGTCTGTAGACTTAAAATTGACAGAGTTATTGCGTAGGGAAATGTACACAGACAGACAGACAGTCACACAGACACACAAACACGTTCACTTTATATATATATATATATATGTATATATATACCTTACTGTATATACTTATGTATATATATGTGTGCTTGTTTTTGTGTGTGTGTATGTATGTGTGTGTGTGTGTGTGTGTGTGCCTGTTTGTATTCGTACACAGAGATATATTTTTCGTCATTTATTTAATGCTCAATTTGAGGCATTTGTATTTTTTGTTGAATTAATCAGTTGCATTGAATCCATTTTATCTCTTGCTAACAGACTTCATATTCCCACTTGCATTCGCCATTTTTGTTCTCTTGTTTCCTTTTCTTCCTCTTATACTCCATTTAAGCCAAGACATGCAACGTTAATTATCAGTCATGTTTTCTTTTTTGCTTTTTGCTTTCTGTTCACTATTACTCTGTTAGGTTTTCGATTGGTAATTTGCTGACCATGTTGACTCATTGCATCCCACAGGGTTGTGCAGTTTTCGATGTATTCTTATGGGATACGGCCTTACCACGTTTTTGATCTTTCAAAGTCATAGTATGCGCACAGGGCCCAATGAATCATTCGAGCCATTACATTGTCATTCACATGGTGCCAGATCACGCTCCCTTTCCTATCACTTCCACCCTCTTTTCTTTTTGTTGCTGTTATTTTTCCTCTTCTCTAATATATATATATATATATATATATATATATATATATATATATATATATATATATATATATACACTGTGTGTTCAAAATAAAGACTTCAAGACAAGGTGTTGATGACAACGAAAAGTATATATATATATATATATATATATATATATATATAAACTAGCAAGGGGGACCCGACGTTAGGCAGGATTGAAAGATGATCAACGATAGTCCTATATTTTTTTTTATTATAATCGAAATCAATAAAATTGCCAAATTTTCTAATCAAATCGATTGATTGCTATCACTACTTAGAAAACCCTTCGAGATGCACCGAAAAGGAAGCTTCACATGTTAGCCCGCAGTACCTAAGTCTACAATGCATTGTAGTTTACATTGCACTGTAGAGAACCTACTGTTGATTTAATTAAATTATTTTAGTTATGCAATGGCTTGAATAAAAGTTTAAAATATACAAATCAACTATAATGCTTTAGTTTTTCTCTAAACAGGAATATTCATTTCCAACGAGCACCTGTCATACTAAAGGACTTACTCTTGATTTTATATGCCTGATCTTACTGCTTGTTCGGTGATAATGGCTTGAATTGTGGTTTAAAATTAAAATGTCAAATGTCATGGTTAAATTGTGCTATAAACAAAAAAACATTCAATGCGACCTATCATATCACAGAGAAATTACTGTTGATTTTATATGTCGGACATTTCTGCTTGTGCGGTTACAAAGATCTCATGTGATGTTAGACTGTGTAAGATATTAACTGTCGTCAAAATCTTCCGTTCCTTCTTTGATCGGATTATTTCAATTATCAATGCTTATCGAAGATATTCCGATACAAGACCTAAGAATACTGCCAAGCACATAAAGCATAAAATGTCACAAACTGCGGCACAGTCGTTTTCGAGTCCATAGGAAAAGAAATCACACATATGGAGACAAAGTTCCTCATACATATATATATATATATATATATATATATATATATATATATGTGTGTGTGTGTGTGTGTGTGTGTGTGTGTGTTTTAATACCTACAGAAACTAGAGTTCCATCGTTTCGAGAATCATTAGTTTAGGAAGTTACTATTACAGTCGGTCGGGAGATTCAAACCAGGCAATGAAACCATCTCGATAATCTTTGTAAATGAATTTGTGTCATTGTAACAGCAACTTGCCATCGACTGCTCGCGGACAAGGACTATATATATATATATATATATATATATATATATATATATATATATATATATATATATATCATAATTTAGGAATTTAAAACTTGTGATTTGAAAATTTATGATATAGAAATTTGATTGTATGCAAGACAAAGAATACAGTATAGTAAAATGCATTTCTCTTGACCCATGAGTTTTCGATGTTTATACATCTCCTTGGAGGAAAAATGTTAGCAAATATTATAAAAGTTTGCACCTAATTTGCTAAAAGTAATAAACATAGCAAATGAGATTAAATGTTTTAAAAGTTTTTAAATCATTTTAGCTACATAGAATAAGGGAAAACTGGATATTGATGCAGCAAAAGAAAAAAAAAAAAGATATTGAACTTCAAATCGAAAGTGTATGCAAAATCATGTAATAGATACTCTTGGTAATCAGCAGGTAAAAAGATCAAACGCCTATTGTAATAACTCCCGGAAATCTCGTAACAATCCAATATATACATATTTCCACAGTTGTTTTTTAGTTTGATTGGATATCCGGCAAATCTTTGATTTTATCAACCGGTATTTTTTCGGTTTCAAAATTCAGTTCAAGTTTTCAATCAATTTGTTTATAAAAACCAAAAGATATCCGTAGACAGACATATAAAATTAAATAAATCAAATTAAATAAAATTAAATAAAATTAGATAAAATAAAATTGAAATTAAAATTAAATGAAAATGAAAATAATGAAATGTAATAATATATATATACATATACATATATGTATTCATATATATATATATATATATATATATATATATATATATATATATAGATATATATATATATGACTACTTCATTTAATCACAATAATTAATATACGAAAGTATAAATTTATGCGTAAACTTTAAGTATTTACTTCAACAGTGATCAATACGTAGGTAGAGTGAGGTGGTAAGTTATAAAATATACATGGCAATTAAGCTACATAGAATATTCCGAGTTTCATCCACTCTAGGATTCATCAGGCTTAAGCATAAACGCAGAATATTTAGTGTAGCTTAATTGCCATATATATTTTATAGCATACTATATCTATATATCTATCTATATATATGAGTGTGTGTATATATATATATATATATATATATATATATATATATATAGAGAGAGAGAGAGAGAGAGATGCAAACGTATAGATAGACAATAGTGCTTTTCTATTGGAATGCGAGAAATGCTAAGCTTTTACTGAAATACAATTTGTGCCTAAAAGAGTGGAAGAGCAAATAGACTTAACATCGCAGAACCGCAAAAGGCGCGAGAGGCAATCTTTAAAGATGATCGTTTCGAATTCTTTTCAAGTCTACAAAAGTTAAATAACGACTCGCGTTTTCATATTGGCTCATTAACTTCCAACAGCTGCAATGTCTGATGGCGTAACAATAGGTAAGTGTAGGAAACTGTTACTTAATAACAATAAAAAGGAAACAAGTAAAAAAAATATCATTCAAGCATCTTAACTTAAGAATAGAAGCACTCCGAACTCACACACCTCCCCCCCCCACATATATATATATATATATATATATATATATATATATATATATGATTACTTTATTTAATCACATACATTAATATGCGAAAGTATAAATTTATGCGTAAACTTTAAGTATTTACAGAGCTCAATACGTAGGTAGATACACTCTAGGATTCATCAGGCTTATAAGCTTATAAGCCTGATGAATCCTAGCGTAGATGAAACGCGAAATGTTCTGTGTAGCTTAATTGCCATATATTTTATAACTTACTATATATATATATATATATATATATAATTTAAAGGGGTTAGAACAGCAGTCTAAAGAGCAGAGTGTATTTAAATGAGATAGTAAAATCACTAATTTAATTAAAATACAAGAAAAGAAACGTGCTCGTTGTAGTTCAGATATATAACAAGCTCGCTAAGCCAATATCCATGAGCTACTTTAATATTTAGGAAGATGATTGATAATTTATAATTCAAATTCAAATTCAAATTAAAAATCTGTTTCATAAGAAGGAACAGAACAAATCCAATAAACTGTTCGATCGTTTCGGAAACGATGTTTTTATTGAGATAGACATTAAGTCATGGACAATAATTTTTACATGTAGTTCTTTTTTGAAACAAAGTCTCCTCATCAGCAAAAAAATATTGGGCGTTTTTTCTTTTTAATAAAAGACACCATAAATAGACGTAGCATTTTAAAAGTAAAGCATATGTATGTGGAAAATATTAAAATATAAAGGAAAATCGTTACTTATTGATGTTGATAAACAAAGTAAGATAAGTTGAGAATAAAAATTAGAATAAAATTATAAAGCTTAATTTGTTTTAAATATAAGGTTATAATAAGGTGTGTTTTAGAAAATTTAACAAATATATATATATATATATATATATATATATATATATATATATATATATATATATACTTTCTAATGCTTCGCCTTTTGAAAATCGTAATTATCGTCAAAGCATGCATTAGGATGTTGAATGTACCTTATAAATGCTTGAAAGGATGAATGTTCAAAATGAACGCCAAGGGAATATTTTAACGGCTAGAATACGGCTAGTAACGCCTAATTTAAATTAAATAATAGATTTAAAAAAATAAAGGGAGATAATTGTATTTGGCTAGGAAATGATCAAAGGGAGATAATCATCCTTTATGCTGTTTTATATAATATAAGACAATCTTATTGAAAGTGATTAAATAAAATTAACAATATTTTAAAATCTTACGGGAATCATATCTACAAAGTGCACAGAATCCATCCAACAACAATAAACCAAAGTCCGTAAGCATAAAACAGACATAGGGATATGTCTTACATTAGCGATGAGGGGACTTTCCACGTAAATGACTAACTTGACAATCAAAACACTCGCATATAGGGGGTACATGTACCCACATGAACTTCTTCAGCATCAACGAGAATACCAAGAGGTGACAATAAAGATTCGTAAAAAGGATTCTATCATCCGCTTTTTTAGTACTATGAGTGGAGAAGCTGGATTTCGAAAAAAATAACATCTGAAACATTACGAATATATGTAGCCAATAATGTTTGTATAAATAAACTTATAAAATATTATTTATGTCTGGGTTTGCGTATTTTTGTGGGTTTTTGTATAAACGAAGGAATGTATATATATATATATATATATATATATATATATATATATATATATATTTATAACTCTGTGAACTTTGATGACTTGATTGGATTGCTTGCTTGAATCTTGTCTTCTACGATCGAGTAATTCCATCTCTCAAAACAGGGATTACAAGTGATATATATGTGTGTGTGTGTGTGTGTGTGTGTGTGTGTGTGTGTGTGAGTGTGTGTGTGTGGGCGTTGATCAGAAGTTAACGAATTGGGGCGGAGAGTTATATATTTTCATTTTGATTCTACACACACACACACACACACACACAAACACACACACACACACACACACACACACACACACACAGTTTTTATCCCACTACTATATATAATGTTTTATATAATCTTCGAATAGGAATTATCTCTATGAAAATAAATACGCAATCTGCATGAATTATACTGTCATATTTAAAAATATTTACTATCTTTTGTGTAATCAGGGTGTATTTTCAGCTTGAAAATAAGATAGATTATTTATTTATTTACCCTCACGACCGATCAGCGAAAGAAATTCTTATATGAAAAACCATTACTTACGCCGTAGAAATGCTTATTCTACCTATGTAAAGATGTAAAAAAATAATGTTCCAAAATAATGACTCCATTTTTCTAATCCGCTCGAATGGATGCAAATTGAATTATTGGAATAACTGTACTAATGTATTAAGAGTTTTATCCGTCTGTTGCAGATATTAACTATGTTAGACTCTAAAAACATTCCCTGTCATGAACGTGCGCCAATAGCAGAGATACGGCATTGGATTACCATTAAAAAGTGCAAAACCACTTGAGGATAAGAGATAATGAATGTAAGGTGATAGTGTGGTTAATTTTAAATTGAGTAGAATTTGATTATTTTAAGGGTCAAATCAACAAGAGCTCATATACATTGGACTTGAAAGCAACCATATTGTAGTCGGCAGAGAAGCTAGCTAACGGTACAGAGTTCCACAAGCGTGCAGTTCTAAGAAAGAACCTTTGTTCATGCAATCCAGGTTTAAGTTTAGGCTCCGATAGAGAGTGATGGAAAATTATTGATAGTGGTTTCAGCTAGTCGAGTGTTTTTGTGATAGTTTGGAGCCCAGACGAGCATTCGTCTTGGAAATTACGATAGAACAGAAACACGCTCGCAATATCTCTTCTGCAAGAAAGAGGTTGTGGGGAAGGGGCATCAGGACGTTCGAAGCCGATTTTAAATTCTATCGAGGCAGGATAGGACGCACTGAGCAGATATGGCAATAGTACTCTATTCTATTCCATAAACGTTACTCCTATGTTTGCTAGAAATTAATTGATTATTTGTATTTTTCGGACAACTACTCTCTCTTTGGCAATATACTCACAAATATTCGACTGATACAACATCCAAGTTTCTTCAGGTGTGGCTTGTCGCAATCAAGAAACTTTATGCCAAAATAGAGAATTTTATAAACTGAATTTTTAACTGCTGAAGTAAGTTGTTCTTATTCTGCCAAAAGACGTCTTAAGTTGATAATTTTGACTAGCAGGACTCGTGGAAATTCCACAGAGGACTCGTTCATATGTAATATATTGATGTTGGCATTCCGTAGATGTTCAGCGTAAATGGAGACGGTTTGATATTATTGTAGCTCTTTCGTTAAAACTGCAAAGGCGTTTATCTATGCTAGCAGGGACACCCGGCGTAGACCAGTCGTAAAGTACGCTTAAATATTATATTTTAATTCTGGCAGATGTCGTATATATTACTATGTTCTAGCGATTTTTATATCTTATAAAGTTGTGATTTCAAAAATAAAAAAAATATATACCTATATGATTTGGGTGCATATGCTTGAATCGAAACCGTAACCGAAACCAAAATTTATATATATATATATATATATATATATATATATATATATATATTGCTGTGGTGGCACCCACTCATTTACATATGTGGATAATATTACACATAAATAACAAGAATCGGTTAGTCTGAGTGGGTGTTAACCAGAAGCCATCGAAGGCCGAGCCGAGAGCAGATATGTTCTCCAGCCAAGACTCTCTTACATGACAACCATTATGTAAATATACTGTAAATATACTTTTCCCTAATACACTTCTTATTGATTTACCTTTGTTTGTTGAGTCTTCATTTGTATTGCCTTATACGTTATTTGCAAACTTAACACACACACACACACACACACACACACATATATATATATATATATATATATATATATATATATATATATATATATATAACTTGAATTCCTTCATATATAATCGAAACCACAACGAATACTTATGAAGAATTTTGATGAAATTATTTATAAAAAATGTAGATGACTATCAGTTATAATCGAAACCAACACCAAAACTTATGAAGAATTCTTGATAAATTATTTATAAAAAAATTACATGACTTGAGTGTCATCAGCTATAATCGAAACCGAAAACAAAACTCATGAAAAATTATGGTTAAAATAATTGATTACAAAAAATGGAAGCCCATAAGAATAAAACGACAGTTAGTCGGATGTAAGCGTGACACACAAAATAAATAACACACACACACACACACTATCCTATTTATATATAGATTTTATTTTTAATTAATATACGACTTTTTTTATCGATATTAACGATTTTTGGATATCCATTTGAGAATATCAGTCTCTGTGTGTTAGGGAATGGCACATCCTCCTTGCTAGAAAAAGACAACCACAGTACTTTAGCAAGTACTATATTATAAGGACATTGATTAAAAAGTGGTCGTCCCAAGTTCGAACCCAGTTCGTTCGTTACATCAAGCCCACATTTGACCTTGTGTCTAATCTGCTGGAAAGGAAGTAAATAAAAATAATCCGCGAAGTCACACGTGTTTATACAACTAAACTGTTGCTCTGTGTGTTGATTCTGTTCTCAATCATGTAGCGAGAATATAACAGAGAATGTTAGGATAAAACCTTCAACATTGCCAACACTAAAACGTATTATTAATTACTTATTAATTATAAAAACGTATTATTAATTACTTATTAATTATTAAAACGTATTATTAATTACTTATTAATTATTAAAACGTATTATTAATTACTTATTAATTATTAAAACGTATTATTAATTACTTAATACCTTTATCAAAATATACCGCATTATCAATAGTTAGCAAGGCGGCCCGACGTTGCCCGGATCAACGAATATTACATATTTCCATTAATCTTATCATCATCGCAATTGGTGAAAACACCTATTTTTCAATGAAACCAATTGATTGCTTGCTCTAGTCGGGGACCCAGCACTGTGCACCGGGAGGGAAGCTTCACACACCTACACGGATTGACCCGGTTTACAATATATTACTGTCTTATTTGACATTATAGAGAACTTACTGTTGATTTTATATATTATTTTATATAAAACAGTTTAATAAAAGTTTAAAATGCAAAATCAAGAATAATCGTTAAATTGTGCTATAAACAGAAACATTAATTCTAAACGCGCTTCTGTAATATTAAAGAACCTAATGTTAATTTTATACGCTGGTCCTTTCTTAAAACTTCTCAGATACACTTGTATAAGGGTATAACGCTATACCCTTATAAGGGTATTCATTTGTGTAAGGGTATAACACTATACCCTTATAAGGGTATTAATTTGTATAAAAGTATTAATTTTGGTCATAGTAGAACTATTCCTTCTTTAATCAAATTTGTTCGCGTATCGTTTTTCTATACTTATCAGAGGTATTCCGATACAAGCCTTATCTAAGAACACTCACAAACACATGTAGTACATTTGTATAACAGTTCAAAAATATTGGCCGTTTAAGAGTCTATAGGGAACGAACTAAAACCCACATGCACACAGATACATATACACAGACAAAGTGCCTTTATATATACGGAGAGATGATTAAAGAAAGAAAAATTTTAAACAGAAGACGTAATTTTATACTTCTTGTAAATAATTCATAACGAAATTATATTGGATAAGACTTTGCAACGTGACGTCATATCTTTTGACGTAGTTTCCAATAAAGGAAGACACCAAATCTTTGTCATGACTAACATATGCATCTATAAACGTGAGAATATGCGCGCGCGCGCGCGTGTGTGTGTGTGTGTGTGTGTGTGTGTGTGTGCGTGTGTGTGTGTGTGTTTCGGAGGACGCTTCTCAACCTATATAATCAACGAATTTTTGATTTGCAGACTTTTGATTTATTTGGTATCCAGTGTATTGAGACGGATAGAAAACTTTTTAATCAGTTTTCACCCGGAAAAAAGGGTAGCTAAGAGACCAAAATAAAAAAAGAAAGAGTTTCTACTTGACGGTCATTGGATTTGTCAACTGTTCTACGACTGCGCATGCGCGGTCGTGAAACCTGAAAGTTCCCTTAAGAAAAGGTACGGTGCACAACACGTTCTAAAGATTATATCAAGCTGGGCTAATGGTTTTCGAACTTGCATCACTATCTTTAAGTTTTGGTTTTCATCTCAACGCGAGTATTTTTTTTTTTACTTTCAAGAAGTGATCTGTTGAGAAAAAAATATAATACTCGCATACACCTGTCTCAGTTTCTTGCCGTTTATTTTCTAACTCAATTTTATCCAATGAATTTAACGTTTCTTTGAATACCTACACCATTTCTCTTTATAATAAACTAGCAAGGAGACCCGACGTTGCCCAGGATTGAATAATGAGCAGCAAGTATCACACGCTCCTGTATTTTTATTGTTATCGAAATCCGTGAAATTGCTAAGGAGTAAACATCACATGCCCCCATGCAGTAACTTAACCCAAAATATATGTTATTGTACATTGCACTCTAGAGAACCTTATGTTTCTTTTATATTTTTTTTAATATATAAACGTCTTTCCAGTTAACGAAAAAAAAAATGAAGAAATTTACGTGCGGGGTTTGAACCTACAGACCACTTCATGCAAAAGAAGAAAATAAAATAAAAATAAAAAAAAAACTTACTCGCAGTAGAATTTTCACGGCGCATTGTTCTGTCGTTGTTGCTAAGCTACGACATGGAAAAATGGCCGATAATAGATAAATGAAAATAACGGTAAAAATAAAATATAAATAAAAAATATCGATTATCGGTAATTAACGAGGGTACAAAAATAAAATATCGATTATCGGTAATTATCCGGGTTATTCAGCGACAAAACTTAACTAAGATCACTCCCAGACTTATACACTAAAGTTCTGTACATTTTAAAGAAAATCTGTTCAGCTGTTTCCGAGTCTATACGGAACGAACTCACAAGCAGAGACAAAGTTGCATTTATATAATTGTAGAGATACGAAATCTGCAATAATTAAAATATAACATTTATGCGTATTTTATGAGCAGGCAACGTCAGGCGACCTGCTAGTATAAACAAAAATGTGAAATTTACTTTTCTTTCGTTAATCTTTTATTGCCATGACAATTAACAACAACAACAACAACAACAACAACAACAAAAATACCAATCATCATCGGCTCTAGCTCCCTCCCCGAAATTAAACTATTCCTCATAGTGGAAACTGAAGTGATTACGCGGCGGTGGGGGGGTATTGCGTGGATGACAGGTATCTGCTGAAATTCTAGGAAGAGTTGGCATAAGGATCCATCGTCCTCTGGTTTTCTTCGTGGTCTATGCGAAGACAAGAATCTCTATGCCAAACCTGACGTGAGCCGCAAAGAAATGAATGGTAAGAGTAATGAAGTTGCTTCTTTCTCATTGTTTTGTGTATTTGGATCATGCCTATGAGATGCTCATCTCGAGTGTCTAAGTTTTTCAGTACAGGGGTTTGTCAGAACCTTTCTCAACAAGTAAATCCTGACTAAATATATAAAATCATCAGTATTTGCAGTCCAAATAAGATCTGGCTATGGCTAACCCACACTGGCTTTTAGAAGGAATGGGGCACCTTCTTCGTGTTGCTATCTCAAGTAATAGCACGAAATTGAATACTTTACCAAACTGCAGATTAGATTTATTCTTGTCCGAGATTCAGCAGGATTAAGAGATAAAACAAAGATATACTGACATTATAAAATGATCTATTGGGGTGAGAGAAACAATATTTTTAACTTCTTTACTAAGCGTTTTGAGAAATAAACACCAGCATTCATTTTTTTTTCCGAATTGTTATTCTCATGTTCATAGTTGTTCTTTCTCTGCGTTTCTAGTCAACTCATCTTCTGACCTTATTTCCAAAATATTTTAAATATTATTATTATTGGCTCACATGGAGCTTTCACACAAGTCAACAAACGATCTGATTGGACACCTGTGGTATTCTCTGGAATCTGAGTGACAACAAGTTTCCCCAGACATCCAGACCTCTCCACCTCCTTCGATAGCATTTACAAATGAATTTGCATCATCGCAACCGCCGCTTACCATTGATTTCTCGCTGGTAGTGGCCATTGGTTTATGCTGGAATTCGAGTGGCACTCAGCCTCCCCAAGGTCCCAGTTCTCTTTGCGCTTGTCCAGCCGAAGTCTGGTTAGCGCTCGCTCCTCGGTCTTTCAGTCCTTATTCACCCTTCTCGGCCCTTTGGTATCATTTTTTTTTGGGGGGGAGGATCGGTGATAAAACAATGGGGGGAGTGCATGATGGGGGGGTGTAGAACTTGTAAATATGCAGTTTCGGTGTTCTTCATTCCCTGTAACGCTTATTCGTTATATTGTCTTGTATTATTCTCCGCATTCAAGGGGTTCCCTTAATATTTCAGTCGCTTTCATTATCGTTAGTCGTTGTACTTTTGCCGTTATTCCTCTGATTCCAATTTCTGACATTCTTTTTTCGAAGTTTTTCGGGATTGTTCCTAGTGCTCCTACTATTATCGGTACTATTTGGTTTTTCTTCATCATCCAAATCCCTTTTAACTCTCTGGCTAGCTCTGTGTATTTGCTTCGTTTCTGCTTTTCTTTCATACTCACCCTGTGGTCAGCTGGGACTGCAAAGTCCACGATTATTATTATTATTATTATTATTATCATCATTATTATTATTATCATTATCATTATCATTATCATTATTATTATTATTATTATTATTTATCTATAATTCTTTTCAGTATTTTTAAATTTTTGTTTTATTTTTTCTATTTTATTTTTATTTTTTGGATGTATTAGACCATAAAATCTAATCTTGATCGCTCTTCAAGGCCTGTGGCGCAGTGGATAGAAGCGTTGAGTTTTTACGATTCCAGTTGAGCATGGTCTGAAGATAACGGTTTAAATTCTACACAAGCATGTCAGGATTAATTATCCGAAAATGTGATGAGACGACATCTATGGAAGGCAGTTACAAGACTCATTATAGAAATGCTGTCTCGGTTTCTTACCTGAAGTAGACCAGAGGAATAGTTGACCGAAACCTGATAAAACAACAATTATGAAAATGATGATATCAATCCGAAAAAAAAAAAAATGAATACAGAAATAATTAAGCTTCATCAGAAACGATTCCAATATAAAATTTAAAAAATCTATTATAGATAAAAAAAAAATGAAATTTAATGGAACATTTGATTATTTATGTATCTCATATAAAAATCAAAAGGAAGAAGGCCCCTTGATTTCTTAGAAGTCCGAATGAAGTAAAATAAAACAGAGAGACCTATCTTTCCCCGACACCGTATGCAACCGTTGAAACCTTGTTGTTTTCAATGTTTCAATGAATAACCACCACTAAGGAAGACTCATCGTACATTCCAGATAATTATGAAACATGATTGTTGTATACAAATGTCTGACTCACTTAAAAACTTTGCCATTTTGGCTAGAATCAAAGTGTAGTATCTGTTCTAATGCCGCACTGTTCTTTTTATCGATCACTATCCGTTAAGGAGAAATCTTTCTACCAAAGATATTTTTAATTTTATTTCCATTCATATTATCTTTTTTTTTAGGGTTGTTAGATTTCCCTCCATAAAATCAACCGTGTGTCTCAAATTGCCCTCGTAGAGAGGCAAATAAAATATCGCCAATCGGTAAAATCTTTTTTTATGCAATTATCCTATAAAATGGCTGGCCGAGCGAATCTTGACAGCGACTGCACATATCGATAAACGAGATGTCACAAAGGTAACTCATTCAGTCTCCAGTTAGAATTGATGTGGAAGCTACCGGCAATGATTTGAGGTGTACAAAGCGATGGATTGTGAGATCGAATCGTTGCGCAGGTGTTCGTTGATGGCGAGAAAGCTTGCTCATCGACAGCTGATTCTTATTTGGGAACTACAAAATCCGTTTCGATAAGAAAGGACATGGAAACGACGGCATCGTGTTACTCAAACAGAAAATTGGACATTTGATGGAATGCGCAACTGGAATTCGTTGCAACGGATGGGGTCAGTTGAGTACATTGATCGTAAAAACTTCTTGGCAAATTTGACGCTGACTTATTGATTTGCAGATGTTATTGATCTTTCCCAATCATTTTCGCTAATATCTCTTCTATTATATAAAGGAACTTTGTCTGTGTCTATGTGCGTGCGTGCATGTGAATTAGTTCCTTATTAATTCTGAAACGGCTGTGAGTGTTCTTACGTAAATTTTGAATTGGAATGCGTCCAACATGTATCGGAAATTGGTAATCGAAAAAAAAATCAGATTCAAGAAGAAGGTTCGATTTTGAGCAATGTTGATATTTTCATACAACCAAATATCACAAGTGTATTTTCACAAGCAGAAAGGCTACACGTATAAAATCAACAGTAAATATAAACAGTGTACTGTAGACTACACTGTATTGTGGATTAAGTGAGTGCGATGTGACATGTGAAGCGTCCTCCTAATAAACTGCAGGGTTGTCCCTAACTAGAGCAGTCAGTCATTCGATTTGATTATAAAACAAATATGCGATTTCACCGATTTCGATAATATTAAATGTATTGTAGTCGAGAACATTTGATGATCCTTACTCAATCCCGAACAACGTCGGGTCTCTTTGCTTGTTTTAAAAATATCTATATATTAATACGATAGTGTGTGTTATTTTCAGTTTCACGCTTATATCCGGGTCTTTTAATTGTTATGTAATTCCATTTCTTTTCATAAATAATTTCACCAAGAATTCTTCATAAGTTTGGTTTCGGTTTGGATTATAGCTGATGGCACTTAAGTCATCTATTTCTTATAAATAATTTACCACGAATTAATCATAAGTTTTGGTTTCGGTTTCGATTATAGCTAATGGCATCACAATAATTTATTAAAAAAAAACTATTTTATCAAAAATTCTTGAAAAGTCTTGGTTTCGGTTTCGATTCAGCTGAAGGCACCTCAGTAATCTATTTTTTTTATAAATAATTTTATCAATAATTCTTCATATATATATATATATATATATATATATATATATATATATATATATATATATATATTTATTTATTCATAAGTTTGGAATTCGGTTTCACTTTCCAGCTGATGAACCCAAGTCATATAAATATATTTTTACTTTTGAAATCGCAACTTTATAATATAACAAAAATCGATCAAAAATTAACTCTATAATAATATATACTAAATATGCAAGAAAAATATATTTAATTGTATTTTAAGATCTGATTACGCCGGCCGTCCCTGCTAGCTTGGGAAAATTCTTTTGCAGTTTTAACCAAGGAGCTACAATAATGGTCAAGATCCAAGTGTAGCATCTGTTCCGGCAGATACTGCAAGCAAAGACCATATGTGGGGGCGACCCCACATATAAGACCTTGGTCAATGTAGGGGCAACCCTTCATACCAATTGTCACTATCCAGCTCCCCTACTTCCCGGGGAGTTGGTCCCATTTCCCCTTCACTCCTCACATTAAAAATCGGCCTTGTGCCTAATTTGCTCGGTGGGGGAGTAAATAAATACCATCCTTGGCCGTTTGGTCAAGATCAAAGTGTAGTATCTGTCCGGCAGATACTGCAAGCTATGACTAGCTATGACTAGCAAAGACCAGATGTGGGGGCAACCCC
Source organism: Euprymna scolopes (assembly GCF_053919585.1). Lineage (NCBI taxonomy): Eukaryota > Metazoa > Mollusca > Cephalopoda > Sepiida > Sepiolidae > Euprymna > Euprymna scolopes. The sequence continues at coordinate 121,059,236 of NC_136497.1, read as the reverse complement.
ACATGCCTGACCTTTAACCAGCTCCCATTTCCACCTCTCGGGAGCTGGTCCCCATTTTCCCTTCACTCCTCACATTAAAAATTGGCCTTGTGCCTAATTTGCTCGGTGGGGGAGCAAATAAATACCATCTTGGCCTTTTGGTCAAGATCAAAGTGTAGTATCTGTTCCGGCAGATACTGCAAGCAAAGACCATATGTGGGGGCGACCCCACATATAAGACCTTGGTCAATGTAGGGGCAACCCTTCATACCAATTGTCACTATCCAGCTCCCCTACTCCCCGGGGAGTTGGTCCCCATTTCCCCTTCACTCCTCACTTTAAAAATCGGCCTTGTGCCTAATTTGCTCGGTGGGGGAGCAAATAAATACCATCCTTGGCCTTTTGGTCAAGATCAAAGTGTAGTATCTGTTCCGGCAGATACTGCAAGCTATGACTAGCTATGACTAGCAAAGACCAGATGTGGGGGCAACCCCACATGCCCGACCTTTAACCAGCTCCCATTCCCACCTCTCGGGAGCTGGTCCCCTTTTTCCCTTCCCCCTCCCTTCACTCCTCACATTAAAAATCGGCCTTGTGCCTAATTTGCTCAGTGGGGGAGCAAATAAATACCATCTGTTCCGGCAGATACTGCAAGCAAAGACCAGATGTGGGGGATACCCCATATAGCTGACCTTTAACCAGCTCCCATTTCCCACCTCTCGGGAGCTGGCCCCCTTTTTCCCTTCCCCGTCCCTTCACTCCTTACATTAAAAATTGGCCTTGTGCCTAATTTGCTCGGTGGGGGAGCAAATAAATACCATCTGTTCCGGCAGATGCTGCAAGCAAAGACCAGCTATGACTAGCAAAGACCATATGTGGGGCTAAACCCACATATCTGAACTTGGTCAAGGTAGGGATCACCCTACGACCACAGTTACTATCCAGCTCCCATTTCCCACCTCTTGGAAGCAGGATCCCCCTTTCCCTACCCCTCCCTCTCTCTCCACATTAAAAAACGGCCTTGTGCCTAATTTGCTTGGTGGGGGAGCAAATAAATACCATCTGTTCCGGCAGATGCTGCACTTAAGATAATTTGTACCAGTCAATGGAGGGGAAACCCTCTATACTGGGACAATTATTATTTTTGGTAACCAGAGTGCCCCCTTTTTGCCTACTTTTATGGGAGCTGGTTTTTACCTCACATTAAAAACGGCCTTGTGCCTAATTTGCTCAGTGGGGGAGCAAATAAATACCATCTGTTCCGGCAGATGCTGCACTTAAGATAATTTGTACCAGTCAATGGAGGGGAAACCCTCTATACTGGGACAATTATTATTTTTGGTAACCAGAGTGCCCCCTTTTTGCCTACTTTTAGGGGAGCTGGTTTTTACCTCACATTAAAAACGGCCTTGTGCCTAATTTGCTCAGTGGGGGAGCAAATAAATACCATCTGTTCCGGCAACCCCACATATAAGACCTTGGTCAATGTAGGGGCAACCCTCCATACCAATTGTCACTATCCAGCTCCCATACTCCCCGGGGAGTTGGTTCCCATTTCCCCTTCACTCCTCACATTAAAAATCGGCCTTGTGCTTAATTTGCTCAGTGTGGAAGCAAATAAATACCTCAAAGTGTAGTATCTGTTCTTCAGATGCTGCACTTCAATTTCTTGTTCTCTGTCAGTGGCGGAGAAATCCTTCACGACTGAGACAATTTTTATTTTTGTTCCTTTTCTCCACGTTAAAAAACGACCCTGGTGTCTAGCTCTGTCCCGTGGGGAGGCATAGTAAATAGGTACAATAATATCAAAGCGTCTCCATTTACGCTGAACATAAACAGAATTACAAATCAATATATTGCATATGAATGAGTCCCCTGTGGAATTTCCACTGGTCCCACTAGTTCGTATTATTTGCATTATTTAGAGTACTGTAAAAAACGTTTCGACGGACGTATATTTCGACCTTCTTCAGAATTCATCATGCCGAACTCGGGAATATTTTTGTCGAAATCGGGAATCTGCACGGAATTTAAAACGTAATCCTTTTGTTAATCCACAGGAGTAGCATGAGCTCGTTCACTATGAATGCTTTTGTTTTATGAACTATTGATCTCATATTTATTTAAAAAACTGCAATGGCATGAAATAAAAAGACATTTATAAATTCTTATATAAAAATAATCTACACCTCTCTCTCTCTCTCTCTATATATATATATATATATATATACATATATATATATATATACATATATATATATATATATATATATATATATATATATATATATATATATAACTGGTAGTCGAATGGAAAATAATAAGACAAGCTACCACGTGCAGACATTTAGACGACCCATGTAAATTATGCCTCCATGAAAAATTTGCTATACTGTACTTATAAGAACCCCAAAATCTATTAAACTGTAGACGAGAAATAGCAAACAACTGTGTTCACAAAATAAAACTTACTCTAAGATAGCGATACAAGATAGTTTTAAAACTAACAATAACAAGAGAAAACAAACAAATAAATAAATTAAATAAACAAATATACATAAACGACCACACATATATGTATATATATATGTCTATATATGTGCATGTATGTGTGTACACATAGGTATATTTATATATATATATATATATATATATATATATATATATATATATATATATATAAGAAGGAAAACGTCTACCTTAATCCACTAACCTAGCTCTAAAACAGATCCTTTGTTCGATAAAATGCATGCCCATTGGCTGATAGGAAGGGACGCGGTGGATACTAGAAAGCTGATTGGCTGACTAAAAATCCTCAACATATATAAAAACAAGAAACAACAACAGAATCCGCGCATAAGCCTGACGAATCCTACACTGGATGAAACGCAGAATATTCAGTGTAGCTTAATCGCCTTATATATTTTATAAATTACTATATATATATATATATATATATATATATATTTGTTTGTGCATCGATATTTATATTAAACACCTTTTTTTCTATTTATTTAAAAAGAAAATACAACTTTGTTATATAAAGAGCATGGAATAGCATTCATCTGCAAATGATTTACCTAATTTGCATATTCTTTTAAACATCCATTTTAATTAATTCCTTATTAGTTTTTTTTTCGGTTTTCTTATAGAATAATCTTCTTTACTTAATTATCAATTGCAATTAAATTAATGCAGATATTCTACATGATTTATACTTGAGTAATACTTGCGTAAAAAGGTCATAGTAAGCACAATTCTCTTTCTCTATCTATTTATGTATGCGTATATGTATTTGTTTTAAACATTGCCTACCAAACTCCTCTGTCAGTTTTTGGTCTACAGACAGGAAACTTAATATATAGAGTATTAGAACCCACGTGAAACTTTATATTTGGGTTTTAGCCGGGGGAAACCAGTTCAAAAGAGTGAAAATGATAAAGAAAATGAAATTTTCCAGGTGAAGGTTGAACGACGGCATAACGAATATGCATGCGTGATGTAATAGCTATTTGTTCATGTTTTAATTTTTAGCTGTGTAGCCAACATGTCTTTATAGTACAGTCATTAACGTAAAAGGAAAAAGTAAATCGTAAGCTAAATGTTTGGTTTTCGAATCTCGGTGTGGTAAACGAGTTATTTTTTGCAAACTTTTTAAATCATTGCTATATATTAGGTCAAATATAATCTTCTATAATATAAGTATCATCTGCCTGCTTAAATGTCTGTATGTATGCATGTCTCGCAAAAACTTTCAATAGAGGCAACGAAATCTCACAAGATCCATACCATTTTGAAGCTCGACCTTTTGGACGACAAATATCGAAAAATTGGCTCAAAACATTAATTTATTCACCCTCAACTGGGTACTTTTCTACATGAATGGGGTTGCTTTCTTTGCAGATATTTTTGAAAGTCATCCCCTCTTTTTGATTGACTAACCTTAACTTAAACAGGCGTCATTTTCGGTTTGACGATGGGCGCAACAGCAAAGACTTCACGTTTTTTTTTCACGTTCTTTTCCCCCTTCGCGGTACGGGTTCGAGCCTGCCTGCTACTACCACTTTTTCTTCTCAACACACACCTCCAAACACCTGGGCAACGCCTGGTTCTCAGGCTAGTTTAATAATAAATACGAAATCTACATGAATTAAAATATTATATTTAAGCATATTTAACGATCAGGCTATGCCGGGGAACTTGGTAGTTTAACTACAAAATTAAATCCACCATAACTGATTTCGATTTATTTGGCAGCCATTTTAATCTTCTGCTGTTTGTTTCTTTATTTTTGTTCTTTCGTTCGGTCTTTTAACAATTCAATACTTTTTTCCTTCCTTTCCGTCTTCTTTCGTTCTTTCCCTTCGTTCTTACTTTCTTTTGTTCTTTATTTTCTTTCTTATTTTCTTTCTTATTTTATTTATTCATTCGTCTTCCATTTCTTGTCAGCGCTCATCTTTCTTTCGTCTTTCCAATCTATTATCTCCCCAACTCTTTTCTTTTATTTTTCCTTGCTCTCTTCTCACTTAAATCGTACATATCATTCCCTTTTCTTTTCAACTCATTACTTTCCTTCGATTCCATTTGATCTGCAGCCGAAAACAACCATTCTCGGAGGGTTAAGCTCGAATTTGTTCGCTGAATGTGCACCACCTGCAGCGAAAATAAACAATTATTACGAAATGTGCAACGAGGTGCAATATGCAATTAACTGCGAAATCACTGTAATAAGAAAACAGAAAACAAACTCATAACAAAAGTTCACACAAACAAACCACCTGAATACTCTGGTTTTGTTTAGTCCCTTTATTTTGCGGCATACCAACACAGTTTTTGGAGTTTTAAATAACTGTTGTGGCCTGGAATGGTCAATAAGTAAAACATTGACACCAATATTGCTTAGAAAAGATAATTTGTTTAGAAACAAACAGAATATACAGAGAGCAACAGTCGTAGTACGTACCATCACTATGATACCGTGCAACGAAAATGCATAGGACACTTAGAAGGTCAGCATCTGTCGGTCTATTTACAGTTCGAAAGAGTTCGTATCTTGTGTATAAGTGAGTTCCCACAACAATCAGTTATCTTATTCAAGAATCAACAATAAAAATAACAGAATCAACATTATGTTGTTGCTTTTTTATACGAAACTTAATTTAAATGTTTTTGTCATTTCCCTTTCAGAATATAATATATTAGGAAATATTCTACTTCTAACATAGGGTCACTCAAGAAAATACTTTTGTGTGGAAGTCTATTTTATCCACAAAATAAAATTTTAGAGAAAGGTTCACTGTCGCTATGCGCCAACAAAAAGTAGGAATTTTGACGGGGTAAAAATTCAGAAAGTTTGGAACTTTGCACAATCTACATTCTAAATGTTTAAGAGACATTTATTCGAGTTAGAGTATAAGTCACAAGGCAGTAGGAACATTGAAGCTTTGCAGGATTTAGTAGCGATGTGTACAAATTTGCCTCCAACACAACGGTGTAAAGTAAGAGCATATTTTAGATAAAAGACTAGCCTGGGTGACCGGCGTTGCCCGGGTGTTTGGAGGTGTGTTAAGCAAAATAAAAGTTGTAGTAGGCAGGCAGACAGGTTCGACCCCGTGACGCAAAGGCGGAAAAGAAAGTGTTGGTTGAGCAAAATGAAAAAAAAAGAAGGAAAATTGCGAGCGCAAAAAAAAAAATACTATAATAATTAGGAGTTGTAAGCAGTCTCGAATCTGTAACTGGGAGGAAAATGAGATGAAAAAAAAAACTGTTTTACCGATGTGCCTACCGCGGCTGTGACGTCACGGCGTGGGGGGGGGGGTCGAAATAACGTATTTTAAGCGACGTCGCCAATGCGACGGTTGAATGGCTTGCAAATAATTTTACCACAAAAAATCAACCCTCCCTATGTAAAACAGCCCAGTTGAGGGTTAAGAATTGATATTTTTGGCCAATTTTTCGATATAAAGATCTATTTATCCATTTGGCGTCCGAAGGGTCGGTTAGAGAATGGATCGAGAAAGAAAGAGAGAGAGAGAGAGAGAGAGAGAGAAAGAGAGAGAGGGAGAGAGAGAGAGGGAGTTGTGCAAATTATATTGTAGACACGTTGATAGGAAGTCAGGATCAGCTGATAGGATTGTGTGTGAGTCACATGATCAGATTAGCTGAATCGTTGAGATTCGGTTTGGATTAGAAGGCGACGGACGGCTTCACCGACTTCTCCTCCCCTTCACTGAGGGGGACGCTGACGTGTGTAGAAATGAGACCAAGAGAAACCACGCAAGCCAGAGATTCATTTTCCATCCTTCTGCGAGACATCTGGAAAATGAAATAAACTATAAAAACAATTCACCATTTTGGAATGATTGAATCTTCGTCCAACAGGTACCAGATGAATCCAGATAGACCAACATCGACGACGCAGAAAGCATGTCGAAAAATATATGCATCACACACACGCACACACACACAACGGCATATCATTGAATAGACTGACCAATAGACGATCACACCAAGTTAGCCGTGATTAGACATAACACACACGATCCCCTTTATGATACAACAACACAACAGGTCGAGCTTCAAAATGATACCGATATCGTGAAAATCCGTCGCCTCTGTCGAAAGTTTTAGGCATGCATTCATGCATACATACATACATACATACATACATACATGGTGATTGTCACTTCTTGACAGACGAAGACCATCTTTCCCTTGCTTTATTGTTTATTACTCAATTATTTTCATGTATTTTTGAAAAAATATATATTTTTTATTTTTATTTTTATTTTTTTATTATAATTATGTACACATATATACATTTATACACACACATATATACATGTGGAGATGTGATCAAGAATGTATCAATTCCTATTTTCTGTGCGAACGAAGGTGGCTCTTCAGACCAGTCCTGCATACATGCATACATAATACATACATACATACATTTTATATGTTTCTTAAGAGGGGCACCCCGTAAAATAAAATGCTACCTACACGTACTTTGTATCTTCACATATTTTCATACCAATGCGTATTTATTTGTACATAAACAAATACAAATCCGTCTCTTACACAGGGTTTACTGAGTAAAAATCGTGCTTTTTAATACATGATCTTAACCAGTTTAAGTGGTTGGTAAAAAGAGAAAGCAGAAAAGAAACTTTGCCCGAGTGTTTGGAGGTGTGTGTTGAGCAAAATAAAAAGTGGTTGGAAGCAGACAGACTCGAACCCGTACCGCGAAGGAGGAAAGGAACACGAAAAACAAACCTGTTTTCTATTGCATCCATCGCCAAACGGGAAGTTACATAGGCTTAAATTAAGGCCAGACAATCGAAAACAGGGGATGACTTTTGAAAATAATTGCGAAAAAAAATCACTCCCTGTAGAAAAGTGCCCGCTTGAGGGTGAAAGAATGAATGGCTTTAGCCAATATTTCGATATTTATCGACCGAAGGGTCGATCTTTAAAATGATACCAATTTCGTGAAAATCTGGCGCCTCTGTCGAAGGTTTTAGGCAGCCATACAAACATACATACATACATGCATACATACATTTAAACAGACAGGTAAGATTTATATACAAGATTTGGTATCAAAACCAAAGCAAAATACGATGAAAGTAAAAATAAAATAGATAAACCTCATAATTTATTATACCATACCTGTTCATACTGAAACACTTATCACAATATTCTGTGGATCTATATACAAAAAAACCTTGTTAAACTTTGTGACATATTTCCATTCTATGGGGGTCAGGCGCGAACGAACACCCCATAAGTTTATTATACCATGTTTTGTCAAACTGAAACATAATTATCAAAGTATACTTACGCAGATAGATGTGAAAAGTCTTTATTAAAGTTTGTGCCTATTTCCATTCTATGGAGGCCAGGCGCGAACCCAGACCCCACAATTTTAATGAACCACCGTTCTGCCAGATCAAACATACCCATTCCTGTGTCTCGATACATCTTCTATCATTATATGCAATCAGATTTTTAAAATAGTCAACCACATAGGAGCCTATTCGTGACCACACACACACACACACACACACACACACACACACACACACACACACACACACACACACACACACACAGACATTCAGCTTTATATTATATATATATATATATATATATATAGAGAGAGAGAGAGAGAGAGGTTTATTCGTTTAATCAATAACGGTATACATCAATTGGGGTGTAGGGTAAGTGATAACTCTTGTTACCATGGTGTTTCGAAGACTAATGCTTCTCATCAGATGAGGAGAGAAAATGCTAGGTAACATAATAGGGTTGCGATGTCTAGCGATGATTATATTAGGAACAAATATATGTAGGCTGTTTAGGGGAGCTAAATTTATCATGGGTTTTATATAATTTTCAGATTCAAGATTTTGTATTCTTTGCCTAAATATTTAAACACACACACACACACACACACACACACACACATACACACATATATTTGTGTGGGGTGGTGGTGTCTGAAGACTAAAAACTGAAAGAGAAGTTAGGTAAACAAAATATTTTAAACAAATCTATATACCTATCCATGAATGTATATAGAAAGAATGTTGTGTTGACTATAAAATGTTTATGCAAATATTACTCAAGTATTATTCATATACAGGGTGGCCGAAAAGTCCCAGGACACTGACCGAAAAGTCCCAGGACACTCTATTTTTAATATTTTAATGCTGTTAAATATGATTGATTTTAATAGTCTAATGTTGTTAAAACAATTTATTTCATTTATTTTTTCAGGTTATGACTGACATCAGTGTATTTACTGTTGAGAAGCGCTTAATTGCTGCTGTTTGGGTTCACGACCGCATCAGGAATGACATGACTATGGAAGATGGTCGAAGTGCTTTCACAGAAAGATTTGGAAAGCCCGCGCCATCAAGAAGTAATCTATATCTGTGGGAGAAGAAAGTTTTTGAAACAGGTAGCGTTCTGGATCAGGCAAGAAGTGGCAGGCCTGAAACACGAAAGGAAACGTGTGCTGGTGTTCAAGAATCACTGCAACAGTCTCCCAAGAAATCCACCAGAAAACGTTCTGCTGAACTTGGAATACCAAGGGCTACCATGATGGATCATATGAAAAAGGACTTGGATGTCAAAGCTTATAAGCCCATGTCGGTAAATCAGTTGTCAGATGAAGATATAGATCGAAGAAAAGAATTCTGTGAGAAATTTTTAAAACGCTTTCCTGATGGTCCAAGAAATCACAGAAAGATAATATTCAGCGATGAATGCGCCATTTATAAAAGTTCGAAAAGTCGAAACATATATTTCTGGGCTAAAGAACACCCCTTTTACAAAGAAGAAGTTGAAAATAATCCTCCACATGTCATGATTTGGGCTGCATTGACATCTGAACATTTGATTGGTCCTTATTTCTTTGATGGCAGTGCCAACAGAAATCATATGCCAACATGATTAGAAACTGGTTCATTCCCAAGTTAATAAGACTTGTTATTAAGGATCGTGTATAGCTACAGCAAGATGGTGCACCCGCACATTATGCACTTCCTGTGAGAGCGCTGCTAAATGCAAAGTTTCCTGATCGATGGATTGGGCGCGGATCAAATTCTTTTGCTTGGCCACCACGAAGCCCCGACTTGACCACTCCAGACAACTCATTATGGGGTTTAATTAAAGGTCAAGTTTCTGGTATTAGATACGAAACCATTGATCAGCTAAAGCATGCGATTATTGCAGCTTTTGCTAGCGTATCAAGGAATTCTCTAAAAAAATGGCACAAAGAACCTGGAGGCGAATGGAATTGTGCAAGAACAACGAGGGCCAACATACTGATCCCCTAGACCACTAAATTACTCTTGTTATTTTCTGCTTTGTTTCTAATAAAGTTCTCTTTTTTGGTTGAATATATATGTTTTCTGTGTGTTTCATTAAAAAAATACTGTGCTTTATTAAAAATACATGTATAGTGTCCGGGGACTTTTCGGCCACCCTGTAGAATATCTGTATTAATTTAATTACACGTAAACCTCAAGAAAACCGGAAAAACTAATAAAGAATTAATTATAATGAATGTTTAAAAGAATATGCAAATTATCTAGGTCTTTCGCTAATGAATGCAATTCCACGACTCATATATAACAAAGTTATATTACCTTTTTAAATAAAAAGAAAAAGTGTTTTTAATATGAACATCAATACACAGAAAACTCAAACATAGGAGTATAGATAGGTTTACTGTCGACATGTTCACGATTCAAAGCACACTCCCACTCGTCTTTCTCTGGCTGGGTAAACGTCGGCTCTCGATCTCGTTGTCTGTGAAAGTCTCTCGTTGGGTCACTCCCGTCTTTACTGTTACAAAACATACCTTTTGGGTTGCCATTCCACGTATGCTAATAGTAGCATCCATTTTTATTAAGTCCTTGAGATTTCTCCTTGCAAACAGAAAGAAAATATTATACGACTTATTGGATTTCTATGTGATTACTCCCCATTAATTATGCCTTTAATTCTATTTTCTTACCTACCATATTCATGACATATTTTTTTTTACTCGTAATTTTTCCTCGATTTTGCTCTGTTGAACGAGGAACGAAACGCCGTAAACATAAACTAACCTTTATTTATTTTATTTTTTTTTTAAATCATAATGTTAATTGGTCTTTATTCAGCCATTATTAAATTTTGTACCCTAAAAATAATATATATATATATATATATATATATATATATGTGTGTGTGTGTGTGTGTGTGTGTGTGTGTGTGTGTGTGTGTGTGTGTGTATTTTTAAAAAATATATTTTTACCCCAAACAAGACACATTGCCACTTTGATGTAGGGGGTTGCTATAAATGACATAATCTACAGGGGTACTATGTGGGGAGTTGGGCAGCAGTAGAGTTGGAAACTGATGGAGTTGGGTGTTTTGTTATATGGCATATCAACCTTTTCGTGTTATTTAATGCTGAATCCACTTATCTTGGAGATGGTATTCATGTTGTATCCAATTATTTTTTAGAAGTTTTTTTTTTCAATCGCTTGTATGTAGTTGTTTTTTTAAATAGATTTTATCATTTTTTCTCTGCCCTGCAGAACTTGAATGAGCTTTGCAGTGGGAGCGGGAAAGGGTTACAATATTAGTGTTTGGTTCATTTTAAGTTCGGAAGTCAGGAAGTGGGGAGATAGAGAGGGGACATGGGAAGAAGGAAAAGGAGGAAAAGATGAGTTGTCGTAACTGCTGTTATGATGAACAATATTTCGTTGTGATCCATATACACTTGTGTTTTATCGTCAGTGTGAACGATGAATGCTCTGCCGTTCACATGATTCGAAACCGTCACACCCAAATCAATATTTTTACGCCTGCCTAGATGTTTTATACCAATAAACGAAATCGTTTTAGGAACAGAATTAATATATTTTCATCTATATACAATTGAACATATCCAGAATACTGTCACCAGCATCATCTAAAGCCGGAACTTATTATTACGTATTAACTTTGACAACCGCGTTATGGTGCTCTTAAAGAACTCGTCACAATGACACTAGGCTGGGCGTCCGGCGTTGCCCGTGTGTTTGGAAGTATGTGTTGAGCAAAAAAAAAAAAAAAGAAAAGTTGTAGTAGTTGGGCCGGCTCGAACCCTTGACGCAAAGATGGAAAATAAAGTTGAGGTATGTGTAAGGGTGTTGGTTGAGCAAAATAAATAAATAGAAAATAAATAAAGGAAAATTGCGAGCGCAAAAGAAAAAAAAAGTTGTAGTCTGCAAGCAGGTTCGAACCCGTGATGCGAAGGCGGAAAAGAAAGTGGAGGTGTGTGTAAGGGTGTCAAAAAAAAAAATGCAAAAAAAAAAAAAAGGAGCAGTAAGCAGGCTCGAACCCGTATCACGCCAAAGGGAAAAGAGGTGAATAAAACAACTGTTTGACCGATGTGTCGACCGTTCTTGTGACGTCATGGGCGATCGAAATAACGCGTTGTATGTGACGTCGTGGAAGCGAGGGTTCAATGACTTGCAATAAATGTAATCGAAAAAAAACGACCCTCCCTGTACAAAAGTGCGCAGTTGAGGGTGAATGAAGGAATATTTTGGGCCAATTCTTCGGGATTTGTCGTCCGAAGGTTCAATATTCAAAATAGTCTAACTCTCGCGAAAATCCGTTGCCTCTGTCGAAAGTTTTAGGTAGATATACATACATACATACATACATACATACATACATACATACATACGTACATTTAAACAGATTTTTGCCCTTTATATCATAGATTACGATATACAATAATAAATTCTTATCTGTTTGACACGTCGTTCTTATTTTAATTTTTAAAATTCTAAATAGAATTTCCTAATCTCTGCTAAAATTTAACTTCACGTAAAAATATCGTTCCTAGCATTTTTTCACACATTTGCATCTCACAATCATTACAATATGACCACTAGCCTGTTTTACTTCTATAACTCTTACACAATGGACCATATGGCGTTTGACTCCACGCTGTCCGTGTTCGCTCTCACGACCGTTCGCTCGTGCTTGGAATGCCCATAGTTAATTTAATCAAGAAAAGGAAGAAAACATTTTAGAAAAGAAAACTTGTGTCTTCTTTAAAAAAAATGTCATATTATTATTATTATTATTATTATTATTATTATTATTATTATTATTATTATTATTATTATTATTATTATTATTATCGCTTTGTCCAATCGAGTTCCGACTAACCGTGTCATTTGCACATGTCTATTGGGTCAGCATCGATCTCCCACGTTTCAAGCTTAACTCAATATTTTGGCCGCCATCCATACTGACAAGGAAAGAGAAGTACAGGGTCCAATGCTGTAGTTATTGGTTCTGGAAATATCATAGTTCCTGCTGATGGACATTATTCTTGCTCTTCGAGAACGACTTTCTAGAAATAAATAAATCAATTGCTGATATACTACTACTACAACTAATAATAATAATAATAATAATAATAATAATAATAATAACAACACTGATAACGATAATGATAATAAAAATAACAATAATAATACACATAACAATAATAATAACAATTATAACAATAATTACGATAATAAGAACAATAATAATAACAATAATAATAACAATAAAAATAACGATAATAATAACAATAAGAATAACAATAATAATAACAATAATAATAAAAATAATAATAATAATAATAATAATAATAATAATAACAATAATAATAATAACAATAATAATTCTGATTTCGTTTATGAACGTCTCTCTGGAAAGGGATGGAATTCATTTCCAGAGGATTTCCCTTAACACCGGCTTCAAACCAGGAGCTTCAAAGATCAAGGGTTTTCCTAAGTATGTTGGTGGTACCTATAATTGCAGAGGTTTGAAGTTCGCCTAAAACATCGGGGATTAATAGGTATTTCTATTTTCCTTCCAGACGACTTGATACTACTCCTAGTGTACCAACGACGACCGGGATTATTTGTGTTTTAACCCCGTGTATACGCCTTATCTCTATGACCAATGGAGCATAATTTCTCCACTTCTCATTCTCTTTCTCTCTTACATTCCTGTCCCAGGATACTCAGAAGTCTACAATCTGCCAGTTTTTTGAGACCTTTTCAATGATGACCAAATCCGGACGATTATGTTCCAATTGCTTGGTCGTTATGACACTTTTGTCCCACCATACCTCTACCTTGCCATCCTCACTTGTTCTCACTTCATCAGGCACATCCTCAAACCATTTTCCAGCACACTTCACCCCAACCCTCTCACACATCTTCCAATATATCCGGCGTCCCATGCGATCATGTCTTTTGCGGTACTCTCTCTGGCCCAGTCCACTTAACCTGCTGCAAGGTGTGCAAGTGACTCTGAGGCCTTACCACAAATTCGGCATTCTGCAGCAACTTCCTCTCCTAGAACCACTTTTTTTTAACAATCGTGTTCCTAAACTCTTGTGCTGCACAAACAAAAGCTTCAGTACTAGTAGCCATATGCCCAGCTCTAGCCATTGCCATGATCTTTCATCAGCAGCTTCTGCTATATCCTGGAAGATCCTTCCATGCATTTTCTTCCTAGCAAGTTCCTCTTCCCTTTCTCTATTCATACGTTTCACATAATCAGCCTTGGTCTCACATACCTCCACTTCATTGGCCACAACCTTAAGCATCCACTCCTCATTTCTAACTACACGCTCCTTTAACAACATCTCCTCGGTTCTAACACAATCTTTTACACTTTTCAATCCTTTCCCACCATCTTTCCTCTTTTGATACAGCCTTGCTACGCTACTTCGAATGTGAAACATTGCTAAAACTTTTCTTTTTTTGATATCCGTGGAATGCAAATCCCTGACAGACCATTCTAAAATTCCCGCACTGTATCTCAAAACACTGATTGCCCATGCATTTACTGCTTTCATTAGGTTTCCTCCATACAGTTTCGACTTTGCAATTAGTTTCACTCTTCTAAGATACTCCTTCCTGACTTTTTACTTCATTTCTCTATTCATGATGCCTACACCCTCCAGCATTCCTAAATACTTATATCCTGTATCTTCTATTTTTTTCATGATTTCTCCATTTGGCAACACTATTCCATTCGAATGAACCTTTACTCCTCTTTTCATCACTAGCACCACACATTTACTAATCCTAAACTCCATCCCAATGTCTTCTGAGTATGTCCCCACATGTTCTACCAGTCTCTCCATTTCCTTTTCAAATCATCCATAAACAGTAGATGGTTGAGGCGTCTGTCAGCAGATCCAAAGTTATACCCCAGATTCTTTCTCTTCAAGATGATGCTCAGTAGCATCATTATCATTACAAAAAGAAGTGACGATACCATATCTCCTTTAAATATCCCACGTTTAATGTCAACCTCCCCCATCTCTTCTTTGTTTGTTGTCAGCACCGTTTTCCATTGAGCCATACTTGTCTCCAGAAGCCCTACCACATTCTCAACAACATTCATCATCAATAGTGTTTCACGTATCCATGAATGAGGAACCATGTCATAAGCCTTTCTGTAATCGAGCCATGCTACGCTCAGATTCCTCTTCTTCTTTTTCTTCTTCTTCTTCTTCTTCTTCTTTTTCTTCTTCTTCGCATCCCGCATTATTGCTTTATCAATAAGTAGTTGCTCTTTAGTACCTCGCGAGCCTTTCCGGCACCTCTTTTGTTCGTCAGGAAAAACACCATTACTCTCTAGATGTTCATAAATTTTCTCCACAAATATTCCAGTCAACAGTTTCCACATCAATGGCAGACATGTAATTGGACTATAATTATTGGCATCTATTCCTTTTGCAGGATCTTTCCTAATCAGTGTTGTTATTCCCTTCACAAGCCAATCAGGGAAATCTCCCGACTCTACAACCCTTTGCAGAGAAGCAGCTATAGGTGGATAAAGGCATGGGAACTGTTTAAACCAAAATCCCATCACTCAATCTGGACCAGGTGCCTTCCAGTTTGTCATCCTTCGTATGCCAGCCTTAACGTCATCGATGGTTATCTCAACGTTCTTCATCTGCTGCATTTCTGATAGCCTTTCTCTGACCTCTCCCAACCAGATAGCCTTCTCATCATATCGCCCTTCGATAGACCAAATACCACTCCAGAACTTCCTTGCATCTTTTGCATTTGAAGTGTTGCTATTTCCCGGCTGTTTACTACCACTTAATTCTTTATACAGCTGAGACTGATTGTTCCGGAGAAGGTTGTTCTACTGAAATGCAACACTTTTTTCCAACAAAGGTCCCAATTTTCATACCACCAGTGTAGACCTTCTCTTTCAACATTGTTAGAACGTTCATCGTTCCTTTTTCCAGCAATCTATACCTCCTTTCAAGCTCGTCCTTGGCTTTCTGTCCTAGTTTAACTTTTTTTCTTATTTCTTCGATTCTACCAATGTCTTTCCGCCACCGTTTAATACTTTCTTCAAGTCGCCTCTGCCAGTGTGGCCTTCTATCCTTCATTTATCCCTATTCCTCTGTAATAAGCCAAGACAATTCGCAATAACGTATGACGCTGCATATAGAAGCCTGTTAATTTCCGTAATCGATATGTTCTTTTTTATGATGTTGTTAATTACTCATTGAATTATTTTTTACCTCGTTTTTCACCTTCCGCATATCACTACTCTTCATACTTGGACTCTCTATGATATCGTGTCTAAGAAGAACCTCTTTTGACTTCTGAAGTACTTCTTTTTCTACAGAAGTCAAAGTTCGAACTTCATCACTACTTCTCCATACATCTGCTCCTTTCACTGACTCCATTGTCTCAGAGTCAATGATCTCATCTGCCTTAGATCCTTCAAACTCTTCCTCATTACTTCCCCTAACCATATGATTCCATACCTCCTCAGTTGCGCGCCTCCCATTATCGCTTACATTTCCCTTCTGCACTTCCACTCTCTCAGTGCTTTAATCAGAGCTAGTTTCATCAAGTTTACTTTCGTTATTTATTTCATTCCTAACCATCCATTCAATCTCTTCTCTTGCAATCACTGAAAATAGGTTGTTATTTTTAATTTGTTTTAACTGGGATACCAAACTCGCGACACGTCTGGCTCTTCATCCTCTCGATTCCCATTCTTCCTTCACTTTTCGGATATATCCACCAGATTTGGTACTTCCACTTCTTACAAAGCATTCCCACAGTACTCTTCTTTCCTCATTCGTCCACGTTTTTTTTTTACATTTTCTGTTCCAACTCCCTTCGTGTCTTGGGACCCTCTCTGGCAATTCTCACTCCCCCTATATCCAGCCACATCCTTAGAATTTCGAACAGTTGTATGATGACGACAGGACCCACCTTGTTGACCAGTGGGACACCTTCCTGACGTGAGACCATCACAAGATGTTCTAGCCTCATTCACGTCGTTATTTTCAATATTTTGATTTGACATTCTCCCATGAATGGGGTTAGTGAATTTAAGGTTACACCACCACCGATAGTTTTATAGGGACATAATCTCTAGGAGGTTTCCCCGCCAAGGTCAAAGATCCTCTCCCGACCTTTTTCTTTCATCACCATCACTATTCCCATTACCACCACTAACAACAACAATAGAAATAAAATCTACAATGATAATGGCAACACTAATATCGGTAGAATTAATATTAACAGCAAAAACAACAATAGCAATGACAGCAAAAAACAACACCTACCATTACAGCTACAGTAATAATAAAAACATACCACCACTACTACCACCACCACTATTCTACTAGAAATAATATTAGTGATAATAGTAATAACCAATAAAGTAATTTTTTAAAATAATAATAATAATAATAATAATAATAATGATAATAATAATAATGATAATGATAATAATAAAAATAATAATAATAATAATAAGTAGAAGAACAATGACAATAGTAATAATAATAATAATAATAATAATTTCAGTTATAAAAGCTTACTTTGTTCGTTTTTTTAAACTCCTCTGCCGATGTTACTTTTGGCCAGAAAAATGTACACAAAAACAGAAACATAAAACATCCAAATATGTGAGAGACAATTCCTCGTTTAATCATGAATTCAAGTTTTAAATTCTAATTTCAGTTAGAAGCTCTTCTTCCCCCCCGCCCGCTCTGCTATTTTTTAAAACTCTGCTGCTGATGTTGCTGACGACCGGAAAAATGTACACAAAAACAGAACCATAAAACATCCGAACATGTGTAAGACAATTCCTTGTTTAACCATGAATTTAAAGTTCAAATGAAAATTTCGGTGAGAAACTCTTATTTGTTTCGTTTGTTATTTTTTAAACTCCGCCGCTGATGTCGCTTTTGGCCGGAAAAAATGTACACAAAGACAGAAAAATAAAACATCCGAACATGTGTAAGACAATTCCTTGTTTAACCATGAATTTCAAGTTCAAATTAAAATTTCGGTTAGAAACTCTTACTTGATTCGTTTGCTATTTTTAAACCCTGCTGCTGATGTCGCTTTTGGCCGGAAAAATGTACACAAAGAAAGAAACATAAAATATCCAAATATGTGTAAGACAATTCCTATTATAATAATAATAATAATAATAATAATAATAATAATAATAATAATTATAATAATAACAACAAAAATAATAATAACATTAATAATAACAAAAATAATAATAATAACAATAATAATAACAATAATAATAATAATAACTGTAATAATAATAATAATAATAATAATAATAATAATAATTTGCAAATTTTACCAAAAGAGGTGGAGAGTACTGGAAACCTAAGGAGACTTGTTGTCACTCAACTTCCAGGGAACACCATATGTAATTTTCAAGGAGAGATCTTTGATGACCTGTGTGAAAGCTTCTTGTGATCCAATAATAATAATAATAATAATTATAATAATAATAATAATAATAATAATAATAACAATAATAATAATAATAATTATAATAATAATAATAACAATAATAATAATAATAATAATAATAATAATAATAATAATAATAATAATAAACAGGTCAACATAACACCAAAGGAGTCACTAACATCGTAGGAACCCGAAGAACAATCCCGAAAACATCGAAAAATCAATGGAGGAAATTGGAATCAGAGGGAAGGTTGAGAAGATACTATATGCGACTGTTATGAATTTTAAACTTCCTTTACATTTTCTCCTCCGGGTTAAGCTTGCTGAGAATGTACACTGGATAGTTTTGTGACGGAATCTCTAACTTAAATGTCTCCGAAACACCGCTTGAAATCTAAATTTAAACTCAAAATAGCGGTATCTGTCAGGGTTCCATCTATTTCCCAACGAAATTACATAGCTAGACTTTGTAGAAGCATCCTGTAGCCAGACTTTGTGGGCACCCTATATATATATATATATATATATATATATATATATATATATATATATACACGTACACACACACACACATATATATATAAACAACGTCTAAGTAAATCGCGATATATCCAGATAATCGTGCGAGATGTGTCAGTGGTTAGGGGTTTCGGCTCATTACCGTGGGGTCCCGATTTCGAATCTCGCTAGATTCAGCCACTCTGATTAGTCGTAGACGACGAAACACGTGTCAGTGGATAATTATATTTTAAAAATAATACATCTACCGCTCCCCATGTGGGGGTACCAAGTTGGTTAAATGGAAAATTATTCCCAACTAGCAATTAGGTAAAAATGCACTTTCGTAAATAATTGAATTCATTCAGAACATATCGCTAAAACCAAAACAAACAACATCTATCTATCTATATATATATGTATTCAGAAACGTTAAAACTTTAATTGTTTAAAAAAAAAAAATATTTATTAATTTATTATTTGCGGACTTTTTTTAGTTGTTGTTTCGCTATTCTGTCGCGATTACCAACGGGAGAAGGCCAGATGAATTTTTGGCCGAAACGTCGAGAAACAAGGACAAAAAAAGAGATGAGGATAATAGTCCGTAATAAATTTACAAGTGTTAAAAACAGTTTGACTATTTTTCTGTTATCCTCGTCTTTATTGTTGTTGTTGTTTGAACACGTTTCAGCCATTAATCCTCTGGCGTAATTAAGGTTATCAGAATGCTAAATCTTGTAACTGTATCCACAGTAACTACTGTCTTCCTATTAATCCTCTGGACTGCTTAGGTCAAATTGAAACAGCTATCTTCAGACAATGCTCACTAAGAACCGTAGAAATTCAAGGTTACCATTGCACTCCCGAAAAAACTCAAAACAAAACAAAAAACAAAACAAAAAAAAAACAAAACAAAAACAACGCCAAAAAAACAAAAACAAAACAAAAAAGACAAAAACAAAACAAAAAACGAAAAACAAAACAAAATAACAAAAACCAACAAAAAACAAATGAAAAACAAAACAAAAAACAAAAACAAAAAAATAAAAACAAAAAACAGAAAAAAACAAAATGAAACAAAACAAAAAACAAAAACAAATCCAAAAAACAAAAATAAACAAAACAAAAAAGCAAAAACAAAAACAAAATCAAAACAAACAAAAACAAAAACATAACAAAAAACAAAACAAAAACAAAACAAAAAACAAAACAAAAAACAAAACAAAAACAAAACAAATAAAGTAAAAGCAAAACAAAAAACTAAAACAAAACAAAAATAAAACCCCAATAAATAAAAAAAAAACAAAAAAAAAACAAAAACAAGAACAAAACAAAAAACAAAACAATAAACCAAACACAAACCAAAAAAAAAAAAAAAAAAAACAAAAAAGAAAAAAAAAAAAAAAATAAACAAAACAAACAAAGCACAAACAAGAAAAAACAAAAACAAAACAAAAAATCGAAAAAAACTAAAAAAGACAAAAAACAAAAACAAATCAAAATAAAAAAAAAACAAAAACCAAAACAAAACAAACAAAACACAAAAAAACAAAAAGACAAAAGACAAAAACAAAAACAAAAACAAAAAAAACAAAAAAACAAAAACAAAAAAACAAAAACAATCCGCCAAAAACAAAAACAAAAAAAATAAATAAAAAAAACAAAACAAAAGCAAAATAAAAAAGCAAAAAAAACAAAAAATAAAAACAAAAAACAAAACAAAAACAAAACAAAAAACAAAAACAAAACAAAAAAGCAAAAACAAAAAACAAAAACAAAACAAAAACAAAACAAAAAGCAAAACAAAAAATAAACAAAACTAAAACAAAAACAATACAAAAAAACACAAACAAAACAAAAAAATAATAACAACAACAAAACAAAAAACAAATAAAAACAAACAAACAAAAACAAACAAACAAAAAATTAATACAAAAAAAAACAAAAAAACTAATACAAAAAAAAACTTACCCCTTATATTTTAAAGTTATTTGTAAATATTTGACAACCATAATGAAACCCGTTTATTCTTTTTGAAACTCGACTGAACACATGGAAGTAAATAACTACAGCACAAAATTAAAATAGAACAAACATATTGAGAGCAAGAAAGTATAGGCAATATTTATATTGGTATAGTCATAGGGTGAAGTTGTCGGCTGAGTTCATCGTCTTTACGGTACCACTCCACGTATGCTAATTAGGTGGATCCTACCACAAAAATTTTCGAACACGATTAAATTTACGACTTGAATTTGAACTACAACAACGTTTCCCAAAGTTTCGTTGCCGTTTTATTCATTCATGCACGTTAATTTATAAAAAATAAGTTCAACTTCAGGAGGCAAAAAAAAAAAAAAATCCGCAGCAACAAACTCGCTCAAAACCAGCTTAAATTGTCGCCCCTAAATCAGTTTAAAATATCCATCAACACGCAACAAAGCATCTCTAGCCGTAATTGTTGTTGTTCTAAGTTATATAACGTAACATTTAGTACATATGCAACGACTTTCTCTTAATGATCGTCAGGAGCTCATTAATTTCCACCTTTCTGGTTTATCCAATAGGGAAATCGGCTGCAGATTGAAATGTGATGAGAAACCGGTACGAAAGACTGTGCAAAAGCACCAAAATATCAGCAGTGTTCGTGATGCCTCTAAATATGATGGTACTTGACTTATTTCTAACAAGGAAGACAGTGCTATCAAGATCCGCAGCCTAAGAAACAGATTTTAAACGACTCTCCAAATCCAATAATAGTTCAATCTTGTTAAAAAGTGCGCTCTTTCTACTGTCAAGAACAGATTAAAGGAATTTGATTTGCGAGGATATGTTGCAAGACGCAACCAATGATTTCTGTAAAGAACAGAAAGCGCCGTCTGGACTTCGTCAGATGCAATGAAGATCATGACTCTTCAATTGGGTCAAAAGTACTTTAGCAATGAAAGCAAGTTCAATAGACTAGGCAGTGATGGTAAGCAGTACGTCCGTCGGAGGAAAGACGAAGAATTTAATCCTACGTGCTCAGTTTCAACGCTGCAAGGTGATGGAGGTTCAGTTTTGGTGTGGGGCATTATTAGTACCAATTGTCCATGGCCTATAGTTCGATTGGAAGGTTGAATTAATTAGACCAATTACATTAATATGTTGACTGAACATTTTCTACCCTACCTTGGTCGAAATTTGGATGATAATCCCATCTTCATGCAGGATAATGCTCCCATTCATACAGGTGGAACTGTCAAGAAGTTCCTGGAAAAGCATGATATTCCGTGTTTGGATTGTCCTGCACAATCTCCAGATCTCGATCTTATCGAAAACGTATGGCATTAAATCAAGCAACAGCTACACAATGTTAAAAATTCAAATTTGGAAAAACCTTGGACAAAAATGAAAGAAAAGTGGGATGCCCTTTCGCAGAAGCATTACTGCAGTCCAATTCAAGGAATTTCCAACAGAGTGCAGGCTGTCAATTACAGAAGGGCTATGCTACTAAATATTATAGTTCATTGTGTTCCTGTTGTAATTGCGTTGCATTAATGTCCTAAAATTATATCTAAATAACAATTTTCCATTGTGCGGACTTTCTTTTTGCCTCCTCAATTTGAAGTATTTTTTTAAATAGACGTGAACACTAGAATATTTCAATTAAACGTCAAATAACAGGTAAACTTATAGAAGCATAAAAGGCGAATCAAATGAGGTATAGTTTGTTTCAAGAGTGCTTAAATTTGCGGTTTTTGAAAAAGTTACAAGTGCGGACTTTCTTTTAGCCGCCTATATATATATATATATATATATATATATATATATATATATATGTATGTGTGTGTGTGTATATCTATGTATATATGTGCATATGTATGCACATAATATATTATCATACATACATGCATACTTATACGCACACATATTGTGCATGTAAGCAGCATGTTTTCATTCAGACAGACATTGTTAAATAGCGAAGTGTTTTGGTTAATGATCTCTTTTTTTTAGAATATTTCTATTACGAATAGCCATTCTTATATCGTGGTCGTTTTTTTTCCATTCGTTTTTTTTTTCTTTTTTGTGCAAGTACTTTCAGCTGATTTGCATTAGACGTCTTCAGGCAGTTTTTTCGTTTAAAATTTGGATGCTTTTATATGTTTCAGATCAAATTACATTTAAATTTTCTTGAATTAGTGAAGCCTGTGGTGTGTAAAAAATACAATTTGATGTGTTAAAATGTGGCTAAAACAACATGGTATAGAATTTACAGTTCTGAATTTATTCATTTATAAATTTAATTTACAATATATATATAGAGAGAGAGATAGATAGATAGATAAATAGATAGATAGATATACATATATAACTATATGTGCACATACAGATACGTACGCATATATATATATATATATATATATATATATATATATATATATACTAGCAGAAGTACCCGTCGTTGACGGGTTCAAAAACATCCTATAGAAAATGGACTGTGATTGATGAAAGTATGATAGGTTATGAAAAGGAGGGGGTTGTAAAGAAATAGGTTTTGATACTCAAAGATTTTACTCTAAGCGAATATGATGAAAGTAAAGATAATTTTCGTGAAAATATATTTTTATATTAACTTTGTTTCCATTCGTAGCCAAGAGTGATTAACAAAATGATGTTTCCTTACAAAGAGAAAATTTTATATATATAATAATATAAATATACAAGAAATAAATGTTACTTTTATGGCAGAACAGTTCATTGGTTTGTATTTTTAAGTAGTTTGTAAAAAAAAAATGATTCACGAACCGGTTTAAAAAAAATCAAAATGGCAGCGACTTTGAAATGGAGAACCCCGTTTTCAGTTTGAAGGAGGGGCGCCTGAGCATTCTGTGTTAAAAATTTCAAGAGAGTTCCGTCATATTCATAAGCATATTTTAATTTTTCCGTTATTTTGTGTTTGAGGAATATTCGATTATGGCATGTGTAGTTTATATAAAAATTCATTTAAGAAGTTATCGCCTCAAATTTCGTTTTGATTTCCGTTCGCTAAAATTATTTCAAGTAAAGAGCATTAAAAACTATTTCAAAACAAAAAAAACATGAACTGAACTTTTATTGACTTTGGTAACATTTATTTCCTTTATATTTATTTTTTCGGGTAGTCGTTTGTTGACTTTTCTACTCAACCCTCTTACTAAATAATATCGACGAAACATCGAAACACAAACAAACAGAAACAGTTGTGAAAAATAATGAAGCTCTACTAACTTTCGTAAAATAATCCGAAACAGCAAAATGGGATATTAAAAAAGTAAACACGAAATTACTTTATTTTTTTTTAACGCAAAGAATCAATATAAATATGAATAAGAATAAAATGGCGCCCTTTTCTTGCAGAACAGTTTCGTTCGAGTTTTACAGTATTGAACGGTATAGTAGTGCGCCATCGGATTCAGGGTTGTACTATTGTAATGTAAAGAACACGCAGAAAGGGTTGTAATCAACTGAATTCCTTCTAGTACACTAACATAAAAGTTTAAACAGATATATAAATAAAAATAAAAAAGGTTATGTAAATGTTTTAAAAAGGCACGTAATCACGTGAGCAGGATTTTTTCCTTCTTTTGGCACGATATAAATAACGTTCTAATTTTTTTTTTATTTATCTATTTATCTATTTTCGATAGAGTGTCACGTGCAAGTGGAGAAGGAAAAACAGAGTTATGCAAAATTTGTATCGAGAATTGTCTAAAGTTCTGACCTTTTTTGGGGGGCTTTCACTTTAATAAGAACGTGACTTTATGAGGTGAATTTATTCGACAATATATGATTCAACCCAAGAAAAAAACTATCTAACGTGAATTAAGATTAAAGTAAAGGTGTTATTGTTTACCCTCACGCCTTTTAAAAAACCTTGTTAAATTTTGTGACATATTTTCATTCTATGGAGGTCAGGCGCGAACGAACACCCAATAATTGTATTATACCATATTTCTTCAAACTGAAACACAATTATCAAAGTATACTTACGCAAATAGATACGAAAAGTCTTTGTTAAAGTTTGTGCCATATTTCCATGGAGTACAGGCGCAAACGCAGAAACCACAATTTTATTATACCATCCCTATTTCAGTTGAAACATACTTATCAAAGTATTCTTATGTACATAAAAAAACCCTTGTAAACGTTTTTTTTTTTCATTTTTTATTTCCATATTTTGGGGGGCAGACGCGAACACAGACCTCACAATTTTTATGAACCACCGGTCTGTCAGATCAAACACACCCATTCCTGATTTTCGATACATCTTCTATCATTATATGTAATCAGATTTTTAAAATAGTCAACCATATAGGAGCCTATTCGTGACCAGACACACACACACATATATATATATATATATATATATATATATATATATATATATATTCATCGGACTATTTCTACACGATTGAACTATTGATCAAAGCTTGTGTTATAAATATGTATTTGAAATACATATATTTATCATACGACATATGAAAGCACGTGCGATACTCCGCCCTCATCAGCCGCCAACCAGGGCGATAAGAGTTTTTGTAGCTCAAGGCGGCACTGAAACTCCCGATGCTACAAAGCAGCTTTTGCAACCGAGCTGGGTATTTAAAACATAATTTAAAAAATCAGATCAACAAGGAGAAATTATAACCTCCGTTCATGCTGAAGTCTTTTCGCTCTCAACCACATCGAGCTTGATGCATGTTGATGCTATGTTTTTGAAACGATCAGAGGCGACTTTCAGATTGCGGCCCGTGATTCCTATTTTTGTGAGATACGAAGTAGGCGAGTGTCCTAGAAATCCACGACAACCTGGTTTTCCTCCCAGGGGATCATCAATTCCTAAAGGAGGACACTCTACTTTGAAAAAGACCAATACTACAATGTTTGGCCGCTCTTCCGTTGGGATTATGTGGACTGGAAAGTGTAGAGGTGTTTGGAGATCCACAGAAACTTTCCAGTCATTTCATATTTGAAGTTTATTTCTTCCTCAATAGTGCATCCACTTTCTTTGTGAAACGGAAGTATGAGTTCTTTGACTGTAACAGGTTGTTGGTTTGCTTTCTAACATTGTCTTTTCAATAACTCCATAATTATTTCCAGGGCCTAATTATTTAGTTATAAGTACACGTGCAGTGATTCTATGCATATATATATATATATATATATATATATATATATATATATATATATATATATATATATACTAGCAAAAGTACCCGTCGTGGACTGGGTTCCAAAACAGCCTACAGAAAATGGACTCTGATTTATGAAAGTATGATAGGTTATGAAAAGGAAGGGTTGTAAAGAGATAGCTTCGAATTTGGGAGTATCAATATCAAAGCAAAATATGATGAAAGTAAAAATAAAATAGATAAACTCCATAATTTAGTATACCATACCTGTTCACACTGAAACACTTATCACAATATTCTGTTGATCTATATTAAAAAACCTTGTTAAACTTTGTGACATATTTACATTCTATGGAGGTCAGGCGCGAACGAACACCCCATAATTTTCTTATATCATATTTCTTCTAACTGAAACATAATTATCAAAGTATACTTACGCAGATAGATACGAAAAGTCTTTATTAAAGTTTGTGCCTATTTCCATTCTATGGAGACCAGGCGTGTACGTAGACCCCACAATTTTATTATACCATCCCTATTTTAGTTAAAACATACTTATCAAATTATTATTATGTATATCGATATCAAAATCACTTGTAAACGTTTTTCTTTAATTTGTAAATTTTTTATTCCCATACATTGTGAACCAGGTGCGTACGCAGACCCCACAATTTTAATGAATCATCATTAGGCCAGATCAAACATACCCATTCCTGTGTCTCGATACATCTATTATTATATGTGATAAGTTTTCTATAATAGTCAACTATGTAGGAGCCTCTTCGTGACCAGACACACACACAGACGTTCAGCTTTATATATATATATATATATAACGAGAGAAAAAGAGAGAAGAGTGGATAGAAAGGAGTGAGAAATACAGACAGAAAATATGAAAGAGAGAGGGCGAGACAAAGAAGGAGAGAGAGAGAGAGACCAGAGAGAGAGATTAATTTTGTAAATTTCTCTTTGAACGTTTATAATTAATTTGCATTTTCTATATCCAAGTCATTTAATTTGATGTCAACGAATGACGAAGCAGGTCATTTTTGTCCTAATATTTTCGTTAGTGTCGTTTTATTCGTTTTTATTTAAATGGCACGAGACCTTCTTGCTCGATGTCTAGGGTAGAAGTCAATAATAGCAGAACATTTTTCGGTTGCATTGTTTCGGTCACCTTTGATGTAAAACATAGAAATAACGATATTGTATGTGATGCAGTAATTGATGTTAAAACTAATTGAAACGATTGAGGTTTTACTGGCCGGCGTTTTCAGTGAGCAAGGATGCAGTGTGGATGTAGATTCAGAGATAAGCAAGAATAAATAGTAATTAAGTGAGACAAGAAAATAAAAAAATGTATATAAACGAGAAAAATATAAAAAATAAAAAGAAGAATGAATTAGATGAAAAACAGAAATTATGGGAGAACTGACAATTCAACAATATTTAAAATTAGATAAAAAACAAAATGTAAAAAAATTACTAAAAATCGAGGAGGAAAAAACACAAAAAAATTTTGAAGAAAAGAAGATAGAAAGAAAAAAGAGGAAAGAAAAACAGAATATTAGAATAATAGAACAATAGAATAAAAACTAAATAAAAAGAAATTAACACAAATATAAATTAAAAACAGGAAAGAAAGAAGAAAGGAAAAAGAAAGAGAAAATGAAAAAAAGAAAAAAAACTATCAAAGAAAGAAATAATAAAAGAAAAAAGAAAGATAAATAAATAAAGAAAAAAAATAAATGTATATTGGAGAATAAGAGTTAATGAAAGATAGGACTGAAATATCAAAAAAAAAAATAAAAAGCGTAAATAAAACGTACATAAAAAAGTTATAAACTGCCAGCCATTTTTAACTTTAGCAGACATAACTGCCTGGTCACAACTGGACGATTCAATTAAAAATGCTTACGAAATAATGGGACAAAATGATCAATTCAATGAAAATTAGAAAAGATCAAATACTGAATAATAAAACAGAGATACTTCGTGCTATTTAACGAATATATATATATATATATATATATATATATATATATATATAGAGAGAGAGAGAGAGAGAGAGAGACTGGGGCAAAGAGAGAGAGAAAAAGAGACTAAGAGAGAAAACAAAGCCAAGAAGAAAAATGTAAGGAAAATTAGCAGACGAAATAAAATGAAAATTAAATAAACAAGAGAGAGAACATTCGCACAAAACAAAAAATAAAATCATTTAGCAAGAAACAACAAAGAAGAAAATAAATATCTTTAAAGTGATGCAAGAAATCACAATATATGGATAAATGGTGATAACATAGAAAGAAAAGAGCAACAAAAAAGAAATTAATTATGAAGATAGATAAAAAGCACGGAATAAAGTTACAATTATACACCGTAATATATATCTATGTAAAAAATCAGATCGAACATCGAAAGATACACAGATAAATAGATAGGTAGATAGATAGATAGGTGAAAGAATATAATTAAGTAAAGAACAACTGTAAGACGAAATAGATAGACAGGGAAAGAACGGACAGTTAAAGACGGAAAGGCGATAAGATAGCGAAGGAAACTAAACGAAAGAAAATACGTTAATTAAAAAGAAAGAAACGCGAGGGCAAACACGAGTAGATTATAAAGTCAAACAGAACACCGTAAATCTATATGTCTACTAGAAGATATACCTAGCGTTATCCGGTATTAAAGGTAACGTTAAATTCCTTTTAAAAATGAATTAAAAAACAAACAAAAAAAAAACAAAAAAAAAAACATAAAAAACGGAAAGAAACCGAGATATGTGAATGCGAGTATTATGTTTTTTTCTAACCAGTTCACTTTTTGTAAGGAACAATAAATACTCGACCTAAGATCGAATCAAAACCAATAGATAGCCATTCAAGTATGATAGCCATTAGGTCAACTTGCCGCGATCTTAAAAAAAAAAAAAAAACGTTTGACAACCTCGTAAACAATTAAAATCTGACGAAACCAAAAAAATAAATAAATAAAAACAATTTTTCAATTTTGAGCACGTTTTAAGGATGAAAACCGTTTAAAAAGCTCCACATTACTGAATACCCTATATACTAAATTTCGAATATGTAGATAAAAAATTCGTTGAATATATAAGCTAAGAAGTGTCCTTACACACCCCACACACACATTCTCACTTTCATTATTATACTAGAAAATTTACCCGGCGTTGTCCGGTATAAAACCTTACGTTAAATTCCTTTTAAAAATAAAGCAAAAAAAAAAAACAAAAAAAAACGGAAAGAAACTGAGAAATGAGATCGAAACCAAAACCTTAAGCTAGTGAGTCAAGTATGATAACCATTAGACCATTATGTTCTATAAAAAAGTATTTTCATATCTCATAATACAATAGACAGACAAAAATCCGATGACCCTCCCGAAGTACCAATTTTTTAAATTCTGACCCGTTAGCAGCACTTTTTTTTCCGGATGAAAACCGATTAAAAATTTTCGACATGTCTGAATATACTTTATACTAAAATACAAGTCAGTAGATCAAAAACTCGTTGAGTATATAGGTTGAGAAGTGCCTTCACACACCCATCCTCACTTTTATAAACATATAGATAGATAAGATTGAGAATGTGTGTTTCTGTAAGGACACTTCTCAACCTATATACTCAACGAATTTTTATCTACAGACATGAAGTTGTTATATATGATATTCATACATGTGGGGAACTCTTAATCCATTTTCATTCTGAAAAAAAAAGAGTTGCAAAGAGATCAAAATTGGTACGTGAGGGTGATCGGATCTTTATCGGTTTGTTAACTG
Source organism: Euprymna scolopes (assembly GCF_053919585.1). Classification (NCBI taxonomy): domain Eukaryota; kingdom Metazoa; phylum Mollusca; class Cephalopoda; order Sepiida; family Sepiolidae; genus Euprymna; species Euprymna scolopes. Next base: position 121,029,477 of record NC_136497.1, on the reverse strand, counting down.
TTTCACGAATGCGCATGCGTGAATCGTTCACATTACAGATTACTTATGTTAAGAATGAGTAGTTTTAGGACGCGTTTTAAAAGAGTGTGTCACGCTGGTCTAATGGTTATCGTATTTAACTCGATGTCTTTAGTTCTTGGTTTCGATCTAAGATCGAGTACTTCATTTACTTACACGATATGAACTGTTGAGAAAAAAAAAACATAATACTCGCATGCACATGTCTCAGTTTTTTGTTTACTTCATTTTTTTTTAAAGGAATTTAACGTTTTACGTTTAATCCTTACGGTATTCCTGTTAAAAAGGAATCAGAAATCTTCATTAATTAAAATATAATATTTATGCGTATTTTACACCAGGACAACGTCGAGCGGCCTGCTAGTAAAGAAACAAAAAGGCTGTTTAAATTCGTAATCATCCACTCGTTAAATAATAAGGTAAGAATTTATTGACAATTAAAAGGACAAAATTGGGAAAAAGACACAAGAAAGGAAAGGTCATATTCGACTATCAATATGAAAGAAATGAAAACTGGGGACAAAAGTCTGAAAGAAAGACGGGAAACAAAAGAAATCAAGAATAAAAGACAACAGACGAATAAGAAACTACTTTGATGGAAGGTATAAGTGCGAACTGTGGGCAGCGATGCCTGGCAAATGAAAGCAATAGACCTCTATGAAAAATGAAAGAAAAGCAATTTCAAATAAAGGCATTCCGTATTGTCGTATTTCGTCCTGCGATTTAACGATTATTTTTAATTTTTAATTTCTGTGTGAATAATCAAACGCGACTTTCACACCAAAACGCAAACTGATTAAGATTACAAGAGATGATCAATGGAGGTTTATGAGCGCAATATGCAAATTACGCCTTTCAGAAAATAAAACTTTACATAATATAAAAGGCGGATCAATAAGTACAACAATCGCAGTGAACAATACACCAGATTCAGCTTTCAACACGAACGAACATTTAATAATTGGTACAATGATGCTTTTCATTCGGACCCCCCCCCCCCCGTTTTCTCACTGGTATTGCCCCGGCATATGTGAAACGTAATATGACTAATCGATCAGACAACAAATAAGCTTCAATTTTTTTTTTTTAATCATGTTCACCCCTCATCTATTCAATGTAGCCACCTTCAACCTCAATCACCATCTCGATACGGGTCTGCAAATGGGAGCATGCCTTTTCCACAAGCGTCGGTGGGAGCTTAGTGAATACTTGGTGGATGGCAACGATCAAGCTGGCCTTGGTGTTGTGGGAGGTCATATTTGTGATGTTCTCGACGTATGACTAAAAGAAATAGTCCAGCATGTCCAGGTCGGGGGAAGAGAGGGACCAGTGAGAGAAGGACACAAAGTTGTAGCACTCCTTAAGCCGTGGTTGTTGCTCTTTGGACTTTTAAGACTGCAGCACCCAGGATCTACCAATGGCCAAGTGATTTCACCAGATGATCACCACACTCTTCAGCACATCCCAGTACACTTAGCGACTGAAGTCAAAAACATTCCCTAGACATGGCCAGCCCCTAGCAACGTATTATTTACCTCACAATTCACTGGCCCTTTTCTCTAACTCTCTCCTTTTTTAATTTCTCCCACCTTCGGATTCCACTTCCACTTAGAGATTGCCATGCTTGTTTTCGACAATCCGGAAAACAGTGAGCGATATATTATGTGAAAAAAATTGAAAGGGTTAGCGATTGTTGGAGGAAAGGAATTTGTGTACTTGCCTTAAAAGAAAAGACCTTGTTGCTGTTGTTTGACCATTTTTAAAGGCTTTCCCTTGGATCATGTGATCTTTGATCACATGATACTCCTGCATATAAGGGGGAAAATACTCACCTGCGCACTCTCCTGTTTTCTTTGGATCTAAAGTTGTTTGGCGGCTCTTTTTTAACTCCTTCTTCCATGTTCTTCTTATTTATTCATTATTATTGAACCTCAAGTGTTAATTAATACGAAACTGAACCAATGCTCCTTGTTATGCTAAATGTCCATGACTCTTACTTGAAAGCTGAAATTATCTTCCCTCAATAATAGAAACACGCTTTGTACCTTACACTTTATTCGCATCTACTAAAAACTTGCCCATATATCTATTTACCTAATTACTCAAAACTTACAGTTTTATCCGTACTATATTGCACTCGCATATCAAGCCCTCGTGACATCTAAAACATAGTTCGGGCACAACTCGTAGTTCAATTCTTAACACCTGCTCACATATTAATGTTATCCTAGACCCAAGCTAACATGAATAAAATAAAAAATATATAAAGGGAAAGCCTCAAACCACATTATCTCCTTTCTAACAAGCCTTCTTACAATCTTAGTTGCTTACACTGCATGAGCTCTACTCACCCCCTTTATCCAGTAAAATGAAATAGCAATGTCCCTAAATCACTTTGAGGAGTGTAACTATTCATCAGATATATAACCTCTACAAACTAACCCAGTAACATTAACTAACCACGCGGGGTCACAGAAATACCTGGATTAGAACCCAGGCGCAGAGCAAACCCTCTCAGTGCTGACGGACCCAGTAGATCTTTCCAGATCATCCGTCTAGGAGAAGGAAAACTGAAACTAAACCAAAGGGGATGAGACCTCTTCAGTCTTGGATGACAACCTCCCTAGAGCTGGTGACTCAAACAAATTACCGGAGGAGTAGATACGTTCTGTCTATCGCCCGGCTTCCATACTCTTTCTTTGCCTATTAGTTAGGCGCAGAGACACTATCACAGTGATTCGACAGAAACACCCAGTGGTAGATCTTGTTTCTTGTCTAGGGCAATGAACGCCGTTTCCCCACTCCCGACACATCCCACCCCTAAAACTGGGCACTTGAGAGTGCTTGAGTACCATATATGCCTGAGCAATTAGATTGGGTTGACCTTCCTCTGATGGGTTGAGGGTACCGGATTGACAGTTACTGGCTGCTGTTTCCGACTGGTAGTACAGGAGCCCTAACTCTTTGATAGCGCTTAGAGCGGCTGCTCCATCAACAGTTGTATAATATCGGGATGTTTGTAGTGCCATGTAGCTCATGGAAAGGGACCCTGCACTCATCCCCGGTGGGTTTCCTGAGGCCACAGTCCTAGTTGAAGGAGGGTCAGCTGATGATCTACTTGTGATGCATGTGCGATACTCTGCATAACCTCCTTTTCAGCTCTCCCTTACCTAACTGAAACTCTTTAAAAAATATGATGACAGTACAATCTAAAAATAAGCTTAAACCAGGCTTAGGGTCAAATAAATCCAACTTGCCTCCTCCCCTGAGGCTTGCATTCACAAATATCCGTGGACTTAGAACTAATTTAGCTGATGTTGAAGTATTTCTCTTAAAAAATACCCCGGATATCTTAGCACTAAGGGAGACTAACCGAAACTCCTCCATCCCCTCTAACTACTTTAACATGTCTGGATATCTCCCACTCTGCCGTAAGGACTCTGACAGATACATGCACGGACTTGGAGTCTACATTCGTAATACCCTTCCCTTGACTAGAGAAACAAACCTAGAATCGGATGATCAAACATTTATGTGCTTTAGACTAATCATGCAATACAACATTAGCTACTTTTACTTTCTCTACCGCTCTCCCTCGACCCAAGACTGCACCATAATAAACAAAGTCTCTGACAGCATAGACACATCACTCTCCCTCGAAACTAGCGCACAAGTACATGTATTTGGTGACTTTAATGTTCATCCCAAAAACTGGCTTGGATTCTCTACTCACACAGATGCAGAGGGCAGCACAACTCATAGCTTCTCTATATCTCATTCCCTATCACAAATTGTTACTTTTCCAACCCGTTTCCCTGACCAGGAAGAACAACAAGCATCACTTTTAGATCTGTTTTTGACCACAGTTCCTGATGATTGTATAACGAATGCCGACAACCCACTTGGGAACGCTGATCATGCAGTGATAATGGTTGAAATCGCCCTAAACTCTAGTGCCAAAACTGAAGAGCCAGTGCTAAAAACAACGAGATATTATAAAAAGGCTGACTGGGAAGCCATCAGAGATCTTATCAGAGATGCCCCATGGAGAAATATTTTTTCTCATCCTGTTGAACAGTGTGCAAACGAGACCACCGAATGGTTCAAAACTGCAATCGAAGCGCATGTTCCCATGCGGAAATTTTATAGCAAGCCCCACTCTCCCCAATGGTTTACTTCGACTTGCGCAACGGCAATTGCTCAAAGGCAGCATGCATACCGCAGATTTAACCGACATAAGTCCAGTTCAAACAGAAAGAAGTACATCGCTGCTAAAAGTAACGTTAAGAAAGAAATAGCGACAGCTAAGAGAGAATTTACGGAAACCACTAAAAAACGCATCGATGCACAAAAACTAGGAACTCGTGACTTCCGGAAAATCTACAACAGTGTAGTTAATAATGGCCAATCAACAATTCCCCCACTAACCAACAATCACGAGGTTGTTTGCTCAGCAACCGAAAAGGCTTACATACTTGCCAGTCGGGTTGCTTCAATCTCCACACTGGGCCCTTCCAACCACCCCTTACCTGACTTTCCGATGCGAATAGACGCCACGCTAGACGATCTGAAAATCACCCCTGCTCAGGTGCATGCTATCATAAAAAACCTTGACACTTCAAAAGCATGTGGACCCGATCTTATCCCAGCTGTGCTATTAAAAAAGTGCTCAGCCGAAGTAGCTCCAGTTCTCTCCAAACTCTACAACAAATGCCTTAATGAATCTTGCTTTCCGGACTGTTGGAAAACTGCTTCTGTGGTACCAGTATTCAAGAATTCTGACGAAAGAACTGCCCCATTAAATTATCGCCCTATTAGCCTCCTCCCAATTTTTGCGAAAATATTTGAGACCTTAATTAACCATGCTTTAGTCCATCACCTTACAGATGTTAAGCTTCTGACTGACCACCAATATGGATTTAGACAAGCCCGTTCCACAGCTGACATCCTTACAGTAATCTCTGAACGTATATACCATTCACTGGACAAAGCGGGGGAGGGCAGAGCGGTAGCTCTAGATATATCTAAAGCTTTTGACAGGGTATGGCATGAGGGTCTCCTCAGGAAGATTAGATCGTACGGTATCACTGGTAGGATACTTAACATAATTAAATCCTTCTTAGATAAGAGAAAAATCCAGGTTGTTCTCGACGGTCGTACATCTAAACAATATGATATAAATGCGTAAGTGCCCCAGGGGTCTGTCCTTTGACCTCTACTGTTCCTGATATTCATAAATGACCTCCCCGACAAAATTTCCTCTGAGATGGGTATATATGCTGATGACACCACACTCTATAACAGGCACGACAGGAAAACAAATGAACACATATCTAAAGAAATGGCAGAAATACTAGAGGATGACCTCCAATCTGTAGTGGAATGGTGACAAAAATGGATGGCCACATTCAATGCCGCCAAGACTAAACTAGTTTCATTCAATAATTACAAGAAACCTTCTCTACCACCTATAGCAATGGCCAACGACTCTTTATCTGAGAGTACGTCTTTCAAGCTCCTTGACCTAACGTTCACAGGAAACATGAGTTGGAACAATTACATCGAGGACATTGTCAGGGCCGCTGCAAAGAAGGTGGGCTCTCTCTACCGTGCTAGAAAACTACTAACACCCGAAAGTATCCTGTACCTCTATAAGGCCACCATTCGCCCATGTATGGAGTATTGCTGTCATATTTGGGCTCGTGTATCGGCTACTAGTCTCTCGCTCCTTGACAAGATTCAAAAGAGAGTCGCAAATCTGATAGGCCCTGAACTGGCATCTACGCTTCAGCCTCTGTCCCATCGACGAAACGTTACATCCCTCTGCCTGTTCTACAAGTATTTTAATGTTGAATGCTCTGACGAACTGCAAGCACTTGTGCCCCCACGACGTGAACACCCGCGACAAACCCGACAGGCTGCAAAATTCCACTCCAACACTGTAGAGATCCCTAGATGTGAAATATCTTTTTACTCCAGTAGTTTCTTCCCCAGAACCGCTAGAATTTGGAATTCCATTCCAGGTCCCTGCTTCCCCAACTCTACTGACGTGCAGAAATTCAAGTCCAACGTGAACCAACATCTTGCTGCCCAAATCCCTACATAGTACCCCAATAGTTATTGCCACTGATAGTAGCCCCCTACACCAAAGTGACAATGTGCCTTGTTTGGGGTGAAAACGTAATAAAAAATATATCTAAATATATCCCCGTAAAGATGTAAATTCATAGGAACACTTTTTATTTGTGCCTAAATCAAATTCCATGAACAAAGTTTCTTTCTTAGAAGTGTACGACTGTGGAACTCTTTTCCGTTTTCCTGTTTCCCACCTGACTACAACTTGGATGTCTTCAAGTCCAACATAAACAAATTCCTGATGAACCGCCCCCATTAAGTAAGATACTTTATCAAATCTCCTATACTAACGATTACTACGATACTATCCCATTGATTACTGTACACGCAATAATCCTTATCCCCGAGTGCCTTCCGGGCCTTGATAAGTGGTGACCTCCATGTAAAAAAAAAACAAACAAAAAACATATTACTTACCTCTTTTATAGAAAATAGGGTGCCAATGCAGGTATGGTTTGGAGAAGCCAGCATGCTACAATATATGTATCTCTACTATTATATAAAAGGGAGATTTTCTGTTTGTGTTTTTGTTCACTATTGACTCGAATATGGCTGGATCGATTATTATGAAATTTTACACTAAGGTACTTTATATGCCTGGCAGTATTCTTAGATAAGTTTTGTGTCGTAATGTCTTCAATTAGTATAAATAATCAATAATCGAAATAATCCTATGAAAAAGGAACATACGATTTTGATCAAATCTTACACAGCCTAATATCACGCGTGCATTTGAAAAGTTTTATTAACAGGCAAGCCGAAAACTCCAACATATAAAATACACAATAGATTCTTGGATATAAAAGGGGTGCGTTCAAAATGAATGTTTCTGTTTGAAGAATAATTCTACAAAGATACTTGACTTTTTATTTTAAACTTAAATTCAATCCATTATCACCGCATAACCAGTAACACCGGACATAAAAATTAACAGTAGGCTCTTTGATATGACAGAGGCGATTTTGAAATGAATGTTTCTGTGTAAGGCACAATTGAAGTGTGATACTTCTGTATTTTAAACTTTAATGCAAGCCATTATATATTTCAAAAAATCGATAGTAGATTCTCTATAGTGCAATGTAGATAATAATATATTGTTAACTTTGTCACGACGAGAGGCAGGTGAAGCTTCCTTCAGGTGCATCGCGAAGGGTCCCCAATTAGAGCAGTCAATCAATTGGTTTGATTGAAAAATGAGCTATTCTATCGATTTCGATAACAATAAAAAATATTGGAATGTGGAACGTTTGTTGAACATCATTCGATTCCGGGCAATGCCGGGTCACCCTGTAGTATGTATATCTAATGTTATATAGTCAAACATTTTTGTCACATATGTGTATACATGTTTCAGTGGGACCCCAATTCAAGGATAGCACCGCATTAGACCGAAGGTATACACCTGCTCTGTCCTGCATTGAGCACTCTTTAATAATCACGTGGATTTACATCTAGTAAACAAAGCGATACAACCATTACCCCCCCCCCCACACACACATATATATCATGGTATTTAAAAATATTTTTTCTGTTTATGAATTCGTTCCCTATAGAGGCAGCTGGACCCATTTTCCTGAAAATTCACGCAAAGGTACTTGATGTGTCGAAGATTGTTCTTGCGTAGGTCTTGTATTAAAATGCGTAAGTAATGAAACTGGAAAACATCTAATTTAAGAAAGAAGTCAGGTTTTGACTAAAGTTTACACTTTTATATAACCTAACATCAAAAGTGAATTTGAGAAGTTTTATCACCGCGCAAGCAGAAAGGCCCAGCTTACACAATCATCTGCATATTTTTTATAAGACTGGCGCGCGTTGAAATGAATATTTCTGCTTAGAGCACACTCGAACCATGATACTTGAGTTTTGAAGTTGAAAACTATCCAAACCATTATAACATTAGCAGCAGATTATTTTTAGTGGAATATAGATGACTGCGGGTGAGACATATGAAGCTTCCTCCCATACACCACGAAGAGGCCTCAACTACAGCAGGTCATCAATCGATTTGATTGAAAAATGGCGATTTCACCAATTTCGATGACAATAAAAAATATGGTATGGTGGAAAACTTGTTGATTCTCATCCAATCCGGAACAACAGCTGGTATCCCTAGTAATATGTGTATATATGTGTATTGTTACGATGAGAAGGAAGGATTTTAGTCCGGGGAAATATTCGCTGTGCAAAATCTTATCACTCTAACTTCTTGAACGTATGAAGTTTGACACTAAAATACTTTATGTTCCTGGTAGTATTCTTAGATAAGGTTTGTGTCGTAATGTCTTCGATAAGTATAAATAATCAATAATCGAAATAAACTAAATCTTACACAGCCTAACATCACAGGTGTATTTGAAAGGTTTTCTCACCACACGAGTCGAAAAAAAACAACATATAAAATACACAATAAGTTCTTTGATATAACAACGGTGCGTTCAAAATGAATGTTTCTGTTTGAAGCATGACGTCACAATGATACTTGACCTTTTCATTTTAAACTAGTTTTCGTCAGCTCATTTAGGAGATGAGTTTGCCAATTTTAGAATGGTGACAGAGATGTGTGTGACAGAGCGCCTTCCTGACTTTTACGACCGACGCATCAAAAGAGGTTAGCTACAGTGCGTTGATAGTGATGTTGACTATGTGGAAAAATAAGTATCTCAAGCACAAAACAGAGCTCGGTGTAATGGTGCTGCTCCCGTCTTCGTAACTGTTCAACATTTGGAGTAATAAAATAGGAGTTTATACTTTAAGAACGACTCCCGTATGACAAAGTGCGCTCCCGACGCCCCTGCACAGTTATCGTTCATCGCTGGTAAAAGTGCACTGAGAATGTTGTTAACTAAAAAGACAAATACATTCTTGGGTACAAAAGGTTGCTCGTTTTATAATTGTAATCTTCACGTCTTCCTAGCTCGTTTGGAGTTTAAAAATAGAAACATTTACTTTTGGAACGACCATTGTCTCTTTATTAAAACCATTGTTGCTATTGCTAGACTCATAGAAGAGATTGACGCAGATTAAAGATTGGAACCGGTAATAAAATTCACAATCATTTCCACAAAATAACAATATTTGGTATAAATAAACCCCAATCTATGCCTGACTTGTCCACCAGGCTTCAATCAGGAATCTCCAACAGTTTCGCGGTTCAATAAAATGCTCATGCACTTGGATAATCGACTTATTTATAATAAATTGGTTTACACTCATCAAACAATACCACCTTCATATTCTTATCTGTGTGGTCACCTCATACATTAATAACTCACTTATAATATCGTTAATTAATGCAGATTGTAGTAAAAACGTTTATAAATAAATTAAAAATAGAAATCCGTTAAAAGAAACGTAGGTTCTACAATAATTCTCCCTTGTGCAATCTACGATTCCGCGTTAGTTGTTCCAACAGTGGTATTTATTCTGCAATTTGTATAAATTACCCCTACCTTACCCTAATCAACGTAACCTTTTCATTATTTTCAAAATGTCGTTTTTATATAGGAGACTAAAAACGCTCGATATTTTTAATGTTTTTTTTTTTCGAGGAGAAAAATTGTTTATGTAGGAACGAGAGACTAGTATTCTCTTATCTCGTTAATCAACTATGCTTTTAAGATTAATTAGGTGGGCATAGCGAACAGACATCTTAGGAGTTATTTCGTTCTTAGCGTTTATCAAAGTTTTCTTTTCAGTTAACACATTACTGTTGACAGTGTGTCCCGCACGACTTCCATGCAGAGACTGAACAAAAATCCTGGTTTATTTGTTAACCCCTTTCTCTGTTACGTCATACTGTGTGGTCTGGTGTCTCACTGTATTCATCTACTTTAACCTCATCTAACTTCATATGAACCCTTCAGTAAAATCCTTCACTAAATCACGGAGTGGGTTTATTGCGAGAAAAGAATCTGTATAGGAATTAAATTTCTTGTTTTTGCAAAATATTATTACATTAGGGATCTTTTAAAGATAAAATCTATTGACAAATCATATTTTGTATTGAGAAATAGATACTTTAAATATGTAAACATTAGCCAAAGTTATTGAATATGTCATAAATGGAGGTTATAATAATATTTAACAACAAATAATGTTTAATTCATACACATAATTTTTTCTCGCATTAAACTCACGCCGTAATTTAGTGACTTTGTCATCTTCATTGGAATATCCCCGATTATCTTTCGTTGGAATCAGCTTGTGTCTTAAACTTTGTGTTACTTCGATCTGTACTTAGTTCGACTCTTAGTGAAATAAAAAAAAATAGCTATCTGATATAGAAACATCTATAATATATCACATATAGAACACACATAAGTAAGTCAGGACATTTAGCCACACTGCACTTATGGGATCAAATTATTTCTCAAACTTTGTGTTACTTTGATCTGCATTTAGTTCGACTCTTAGCGAAATAAAAAAAATAGTTATTTGATATAGAACCATCTATTATGTGTTACATATAGAACTCACATAAGTAAGTAAAGACATTTGGTCACACTGCACTTATTGGGAGCGGTTATTTTATTTGAGGAACTGGTCTAATATTAGTGACGGGTCTCTTTTATAAAATCTACTTTCACTGATCTGGTTTAGTGGTGATGACACTATTTCAGTCTGGAGCGCGGCAGACTAATTTGTCGATAAAGAGAAAGGCAAATCTTTTATTTATGCTACATGGACGCCTTAAAAATGCAACAAAGGAAAACCCCTTCTATTGAGTTAGCAGAACAAACCCAGCAACCACGTCAATAACGTTTTCTTTTATAAAGGTTGGCTTTTGTTTGTGATTACAGAATGAGAATCTTTGAGATTCATTAATAATAGATATTCTCAATAGAAAAAAATGAGACACATAGACAATGATCTTCTGCAACAATGTACATTGTAATTCGACGAACAAGTGCAACTGGTCTAATGAGTGATTATGTACAGACAAATGCAAAGTTACGTCATGTTTTAAGATGGCGGCTATTCAAAATAATTCCGATCTGTACTGTTATTTATTTGTTTGCTAGCACTTGCTGACTAAATAAACCTGTTAATTTAATACAGAGTATTTTCTGAAAAATATCGAATCGAATGACCTTTGACTATTGTAATATTGCACATAAAGAAAATTGATTTTATATGTCGGGTAGCTTGGTTTATGTCGTAAGAAAACTGCTCAAATACATTTGTGATGTTAGCTTGTGTGATGGTGTTAACTTTGGTAAAAATCGCCAGTTGCTTCTTTCGTTTAATTATTTCAGGTATCAAAACATACTGAAGATACTCCGATAGAAAACCTATCTAAAAATACTGCCAGACATAAAAAGTACCTTCGTTTGAAATCTAAAAAAAAGTCGGACTACATAGGGGACGAATTTACAAAACAAAAAACAAAACAGATAAAGTTTCTATAAAATATAATCTAATATAATATATATATATAATCTAATATTATATATATATGTATATATATATATATATATATACATATATATATAATATTAGATTATATGTATGCGGACCTGAAAAAATATGCCCCGCGGCAGAAAACAAGATGGCTGACGAGAGCCGAACATTATTTACGTGATGCCATTAACGGTTTCCGTTGTGTTTGGGCTTGAACCCGACGGTACCAATGTTTTTCTGAACTTCTGTAAAACTAATAAATAAATATTTAGCTCTTATATCGAAAAAGTTTTTCTTTGTAATCGAGCACTTTGCCGGAACTCTTTCCTCAAAATATAGTAAGCAAATATATATATATATATATATATATATATATATATATATATATATATATATATATATATATATACATAGATGCATACATACATATATATAAGTATATATATATGCATATATATATATCCTTTTCTATCACAATATCTTTATATGTTATCTCTTCTATTGATAAATATTCCTCTGTCACAGTGTCACTATACCTTTATTAGTCTGTAACTTCGTGTCCTTTTATTAATCTCCGATTATATTCCAATCTTCATCTCTTTATCTCTTACCCCCTTTCTCTCTCTCTCACTCTCCCTCTCTCTTTTTTACTCTCTCTCTCTTTGTATATATATATATATATATATATATATATATATATATATATATATATATATATACGTCTGCTAAGCTTTACACATCTTAATACGTCTTATTTTAAAGAATCTTTATATACTTTTTAACTCTTCTAATACATATATGTATATATGTATATATATATATATGAATAATATGCACACACACAAATATATATATGAATAATATATATATACTTCAAATATATATATATATATGAATAATATATATATATATGAATAATATATATATATATATACTTAAAAAATATATATATATATAAATTAAAATAAGGTAAAAGAAGGAAATACTTCAAAATCTTTATATAAAATAGGCAGAGATCGCCATTGTTTGATGGCTGTACGGACTGGTACATTGCATTCAACTTGGACCACATTTCCAACTGAAATAACTTTGCGAATCAGCGCCCACATATCGGCATTTGGTCTATTAATCTAAAAAGTGTTTGTCGTTGAAGTTACGGTTCCATTTTAGGAAAATTTTGAGTGTGAAAACCAGCGTAAGTTGAGAAGATGTGAACATCTACGAGAAGACTGTGTCAGAAATGACTGGAATGTTAACACCTTACACAACCTAACATTACAAGTGAATTTGAGAAGTTTTATTACCAAACAAGTCGAAAGGCCCGAATATATATAATCAATAATTGGTTCTTTGATATAATAAAGGCGCGTTCATAATGAAGGTTTTTGTTTAGAGTACAATGGAAGTATAACGATTGACCTTGCAATTTAGACTTTCATTCAAGCCATTAGATATAAAAATAATTCCTCTGCAGGCAATATAGACACCAATGTATTGTGGACTAAGTTACTGCAAGAACGCATGTGAAGCTTTCGTCTGGTTCATCACAATTAATCCCCAACTAGAGCAGTCAATTGATCGATTCGCTTGAAAAGTGGGCTATTTCATCGATTTCGATAACAATAAAAATACGGGAATGTGAAACATTCTTTGATCATCATTCAATACCGGGCAGCCTCGGGTCCCCCTGCTAGTATATATATATATATATATATATATATATATATATATATATATATATATATATATATATATTAGTAGGGAGACCCGCAGAGAGATCCGACACATTTCTGTGCACCGTCCACCACCGACGTCGTTGACCATTGCTGACATTTTTTTTATTCCGTTTCGGCTTTGCTATATGTGCACGTCATTATCCAGAACCCAACAAACATTTTTGACACGCTCAATTATCCATTTCCCATTCTTTTTCATTTTCTTCTTCTCTCCACTTTCTTGCCTTGTCTTATCTTTATAATTTTACTAATTTTTAATGTAATTTCTTATTGCCTTCACCCCTCTTTCACTCCCCCCTCTTTCATTTCCTCCCTTTTTCATTTCTTCTATTTCTCTCCCTTCCTTCCATCCTCTTGGTTGTTAATATCTGTATGTAATCACAAAAAAACAAACTTTTTATTTTTATTTTAACTTGAATCATCTTACGATATGGACGGATAATTTTGATCCTGCCTATTGAAACAATTTGTAATGAATTATGTTAATTCACTTGAGGTTGCAATAATAAAACACACACACACATATATATATAATATATATATATATATATATATATATATATGTATATACATATATATATATATATATATATATATATATATATATACATATTTTAAAAAGCCCCCCTCTTTGGGTAGAGCACTGTCGTAAATAATCTCACCGGCTACTTAATTGGCTGAAAATGCGAAGCTCGTTGTTTGTTTGTTTACGAACAGACGATTTGAGCACTATAAAGGTGGTGGCGGGTGTCTATTTAAATAGACATTCCGACGAGTTATTTACCATTCCATGGTCGAGTGGGAGAACCGTCGACTGTCAACACAACAGGTTCAATCCTTGGCTTGGGAGAGATGCAAGTCTAGTGCCACTGATGAGTTGTGATGCAACGAAACAGGACTGTATGTCGATGACTACAAATATATATATATATATATATATATATATATATATATATATATATATATATATAAATAAGTGTTTATGTGTGCGTGTGTGTTTATACGTGAGCATGTGTGTACAGAGAGAAAGAGAGATAGGGAGACAAATTGAGAGAGAGAAAAACAGCGCGATTACGTGCGCGCGTATGTCGTTGTTTGTGCGTGTATATGTTTATGAATATCGATTTTGTTGAACTTAGTTCTGTAAATCCATCGATGGTATTCAGGTTACAGTATTGTGATATTGATAAAAGCACGGAGGCAACCGTAGACGCTTGCCACTCGATCTGCCGTCTGAGAGGCGCGAACGTTCTGACATGATATATCCAACGGCAAATAATAACAGGCATAATAGATCAATTTTCCCCCTTTGAAAAGCATAGCTTGACCCGGCAACGTCTTGGCAACAATAAATTAGCTGCAATTAAAATGAATTCAGAAACACAAAGACAGCACGGAAACGCCGACAAGACGTCCAATCAACACATTTGATTCATTTCATATGTCACTTTCTTTGTCAGTCGATCGTCGTGATGTCTCTCCATACTTTCAGCGCTGTCTGTTTTTAAACTTGAGTTTCGCATTAAAAGTTCATCACACCTATTCTATTTATTGCTACTCGGCTTTGATTGGATCTATTTATGAAGTGATAATATAGGCTGACTGGATCTCTATCGTAAGTAATACTTTACGCTATCGTAGACGATTTTAAACAAATCAGGAATTAGTATTTTTTTTAGCTTTTCTCAAAGATGTTGGTCAAAAAGCAAGGCATGGTTTTGAAAAACCAGAACACTAGGATAAGTGCAATTTGGCTTACAAAAATAATTGAGCAGCCATATTGAGAATACGTGGCAAGGGTGGGCCAGGCTATTAACAGTAAATTAACCCCATCTCGGAGAGATATGGTAAAACTTTGTTGAATATACCTTCTAGAACAGAACAGAAACATATCTTCTACTAAAAGCAATAAATAAATAAAGAAATAAAAAACAACTGCTGGATTGATTTTAAAGGACATATCACCGAGTACTACGAACACTACATCAGGTTTGAAACAGAATAACAGAAATACTAACACATTACTACATAATTATCGGGCTGATACGTAGAATGTGCTACTAATAAAAAAAATCCATATCATTTTTATAAAAGTACTAACCGTTAAACATTACATGCCACATGGTGAACCAAATCAGATGGGTTCATAATTTACAGTTAATTATGTGAACCTACCACTACACATGTTCAAACAATCGAAAAAAAAACATCTGCATTTTGTACGTTGATAACACATTTTTCTCCAATTGATATGAGAATATCTCCTTCTGAACACCATCACTACTAACCCTAATCACCACCACTAACCCTAACCACCACCACAGGTATAGAAACACTCTAGTTCTCCTGAAAATAATCCGTTGTCTGAGAAAAGGAATACGATGATCAAAAGTTGCTCTGACGTAATAATACTAAAAAACAAACTTAACTATCTCGGCAAAGGACAATACAACGGAAAACTGCAATGTCTGACTATTAATACCCAATCAATGCAGAGTACAACGATGGTGCAACGGATTGTTAAAAAAACAAGACCCTGGAAAGTTATTGAATGGCCACACTCTTCAAATACAACCAAAGAAAAATAATTGCTTTCTGATGGGTAACTATACACTTCAAGCAAGACAGTTACTTCATAACTGTGACTTGAACTCCGCTCTGTTGTAAATGATATTTAATGGGTAATATGCTGACTTAAAACGCTTAGGTAGTCCAAAGTCGGCAGTTTCCCGGGAAACCATTTCAAAAACGTCCACACACCTGATTTTCTGATTGTTCATTGAAGTTGCATGTAATGAAAGTTGAACATATCAGAAGGCAGTGTATTCACCATTTTGCATGGAAAATTGTTAATTTCCCAGAACTTCCCGCTTGCAGAAACACTGTTCCACAGGCAATCTTCCCGGTTGAATACAACAGTAGCCTTTAAGTCTAATGTAAAGAAGTTCTTGTTGAGCCGTCCACACAGATAATCAAATTCTACCCGATTTACACCATTAGCGATTACTTAACTACCACCTTACATTCATTAAGCCTTATCCTTGAGTGGCCTTCGGGCCTTGATAAATGGTAACTCCCTTGTAAAAAAATAAATGAGAGATTAGACTCTGTTGCAGAAATATTATCTGACAAATAGCTAGAGGAAAAGCATAAACTTTGTATAGATCAGTTATCAATCAGAGTAGCTGTTGCATAATGTCGAATATTACCTAAAAGTTGTTTTTATAGTTTGACACCGGAATACCTGAGTAACATATTATCTACTTACTAGCTACAGTAATATACTATCTATATACTATATAAGTATATATGCCGTACCTCCGATCAGTCTCAAGAGACAATGGATAGGTTAGTTGCGCGAGCAATTGTGACGCAGGGGTTGTGCAATAACTAACCAAACCTATCCTTAATAGACACTGAGATGCCTAGGAAAAGTGCTAGATGACTGGAAACAATGTCACGAGAAGCGGAGAGCACATACAGCACCTAGTATTCCCAAATGGTTACCCGTGTTAGTACTGACCTGGCTCAACGTTGCTTAATTTCGGCGATCTAACAGGAACCGGTGTGTCAACGTGATTATGCCGTTTATAAGCATAACTTTTGCTTCATTATTACTCGCGCATCTACCCTAACAGAGGGTATCCATTGTCTCTTGAGACTGAACGGAAGCATCGGATATGTACTTACTTTTTCCTATCACATGATGCCCACTGATCAGTTAAGTCCTTTTGATATCATCGTTTTCTTTCAACCCAGAAAGCCAATATTCGTGAACTTTTCCAACGATACACACAACAAAGATGCTGTTGATTGTTTTAGACACGCGGCACCTCAAAGCGAATGAACAAAACTAACGAATGAGATTTAGAGATAGACTTTCCCGCTTACTTTCCCGGGTCAACCCACCAGGGAAAATCGGTAAACACATCAAAGCTTAAAACATTAAATTAAAAAACAAATTAACCCAATGGGGAAATAGTCCGAGAACTTCAAAACATTACGGATTTTTCGTTTGATCACTTCTGTTTCTTTTGTGTTCTACAACAGCGTTTTCAATCGCATGAAAAATTGGTCAATTTCCCTCCACCAGAAAGACAGGTGGGTTACCTTTACTGAGCTAGAAAACATCTCCTACTTGCCAGTATTTTATATCACTATACTGCAACTATACAGTCGTATATTGGGTCTCGTTTCAACATATGGGAACGGCGAAGAAAGAGTCTCTAATAGTCTATCAAGCTCCAGTTACTGTCCCATCGCTGTTTGGCCGGTGTAAATTAAAACATTCCACAGTAAGATTTTTATCTATGAGAGAAGAAAGAGTATTTTTAAGATCGTTAAGCCAAAATATCAGCTGAAGTGATATTGTAAACAAACACAAACGAAATTTGATGAACGACATTATCAGTATTATATATGATTTAATTGGAATTCATTATTGAGATGAGTATCATTTATTAATTTTATTTATTGCGGACTATCTTACCGTAGTTGTTTCACGATGTTGCGGCCAACTGTATCTCTAACCCTCGTCAGGTGGTAGCCGCGACGAGGGTAGGAACTCTAAGAGATCCAAGGAAGGCGGGGAGTCTGTGAGGGATGATGAGCTGTGTGGGAGGAGCAAGGAACTCAGAACAGCAGAGTTGATTTGCACAATTAGAAATTTCCATACAAAAAGACCACCGTGTGTCTATAGAGACAGTAAGTGCACAGTTTGATGTCAATGTGGTATCTGTACACGCGTGTCGTGAGGATTTGAAGATGCGGAAGATTTGCACGAAGTTTGTCCCAAACGTGCAGTCCACAGCTTCATCCTTGTCAAAGACTATTTGACTAAGATGGGCGTCAAGACAGTTTTCCCCATGTCCATATTCCAGACCTGTGACTTTTTTGTCATTCCCTAAGCTCAAGAAAAAACTTCGGAGCTGTCGCTATGAGACATTTGAAAAGATGAAAGAGGCTGATACAAGGGTCATTGACATACTCACACTAGAGGACTTCCATAATGCCTTCCAGAAGTTTTTGGAACTGTGTAACGAGTGCATTGCAGCCGAAGGAGGTTACTTTTGAAGGGGCTGGAGTTTCATATGTGTACTATCAATACAAGTACCAATACGAAGAAAGTCTGGAAACTTATTGAAGGATCTTTGTATTTTATTTTGCTTTGTTTTTTTTTTTTAGATTTAAGGTTGCTATAATCTTCCATTTCTGACCCAAATCTATATATTTGCTTCTGGGAGAAGGGGGGGGACAGCATCCGTGCTAAATCTACTAAATTTATCTTTAACCAGTTTTCGAAGATTTATTGAATTGAATTTTTAATGAATTTTTCGCATTTTTTATCGCGTTCGTCAATTGCTGTCTTATCCGATATTCAATGACTCGGTGTTTTGGTGCTGTCCGGTATTTTACATAAATTTCAACGATAGCACGATACTTGTTACAAATAAGTATCATTTTATTTAATAGATACATCTTTTGGAAGTTGGGTAAATTTTATTCTAATTTTGAATTATTTATGTCGAATTTAGTAACGTGTACAACATTTCCGATTAAACGTTTTTTTTTCAGTTTGTTACAATGTCCTAACATGACAAGCGTTAATTAAAAATAAGTTCAGAATGAGAGTATCTTGGGAGTCTAAATTTCAATTCTTTTCTACTAGTGATCCCGATTAATGGCAACAAACACTAACCTTTCTATCTGCTCATGTATGGCGGAATAACAACACTCGAAACTCTTGGATTAAATAAATGATTCACTCAATACAACAAATTAATACGGTTAATATTGGTTATTCGTGTAATTTGGATTCTTCAGACTACTATTCTAATCTTGAGTGCCATTCTCACGATATTTCGGTCGCCGTAACCATTCGACCTTCTTCAGGTCTATCTTGTCGAACGCGGGAATGTTTCTATCGCATTCGGGAATCTAGACTGGATTTCGAAAGAATCCTTTATTTACTTCCTGCGGGAAGCATGCTCTTGTTCCGTCAGCCATGACTGGATAGAGGCCATAAGTAATTGGTAATTGTATTTTTCGGTCGCCCACACTGAGAAGTAAAAGATTCAACCTTGAGGAGAATATCATTTTTACAACTGACATTTTCAAAGTACGCTAACCACTGCGCCACGGCTTTGCTTATAACCTCTATCCAGTCATGGCTAACGAAATGAGAGCATGGTACCATTACGAAGTAAATAAAGAGTTCCGTCCAAAATTCTAAATAATAAAAATAAAGATTCACTTTACTGAAAGATGCCTAAAATTCTTGACATTGCAAACTCGGTTGCACTGAACAGTTTTCAGAAACAAACTTTGTTACATGCTGGTTTAAATAAAAACATTATTGACTACATTTTCTTGATTGTGTAAGATGTAGCAGGAAAAATAGACTGTCTCGTTTGATGTCCAACGTTGTTTCTCAGTCGAAGATCAGGTGGGTTCGAGAGTGTTGCGAGTTCAACCTATTTTAGGATGATCATTACGTGTGATGTCGTTATTAATGGTGTGCAGACGGATAATTAACCGAGTCTTTTTTAATCACGTGGCACATTTCTTTGCTGACTGCAAAGAACGTCATCTGCTATTTCTAGTCGAACATTCTTCGATCGGTTCTTCTGCTTCTATTATTGGTCGTTTTACTCATTGTTTTTTTTTTTTTAAATATAATTGAGCACTTCTTAGTTTTACTCAACAATACTATTTGATTATTTATAATAATCAGAAAGTGTGCCCGGTGACAAGCCAGCTAACATATAGGAGAATAGAGTTTGTTTTCTTAAGTATACAATATCATTGTAAGTTTTCCAGGGAGGATGCACAGAGTATTCTTTCTTTTATTCGGAATCTAGTGGCAGACGTTTACTTCTCGTCCGACCGGCCACTTTCTTACAGAAAAGACATTGCCATTACTCTACTCTATCATTATTTTCATAAAAGGTGCTCTTTCATGCTTTCATTACGTCCTGTAAAGCATTTCTGCAGAATCTCGTTTTTCTACAACCATTGTAAAGAAGTTTCCTTACTTCAGCTGTGCACAATTAATTAAGAGAAACTTTTATGCGCAGAATCTCTTTTCAATAAATGTTCGTCTTAAGAATTCTATACAACGAGGCTGCTTTCCAGTTTCCATGCCTCATATTAATGGGGCCATTTTTTGTTGCCCTCTTAATTAATCAAATTATGCCAAAACCTAAACAAGCGTCTTAAAACCCCATAGTAATAATAACACAAACCATTAACTTTTATCTTTGAGTAGCGGTTGGCCTTGGATGAGCGATGGCACATTTGATGTCAATGTGGTATCTGTACACGCAATTAATTTTTTATCTGTACACGCAAGTAATTTTTGAATCTGATTATATATATATATATATATATATATATATATATATATATATATATACTAGCATGGGTGCCCGGCGTTGTCCGGATGTTTGGCAGTGTACGCTGAACAAAAAAAAAGTAAATTTTTTAAATTTCGACCCCTATTATGACCCCTTAATATTTATTGTTTTGGGCTCAAATCAAGTTATTAAGTTAGATTCATGCCCAAGGAACCTATATCTAAAATTTCAAGTGTTTAAACCCTAAATTGTCGGAGGAGTTTGATAGAGCCCAAAACAATAAATGTTAAGGGGTCGTAATAGGGGTCAAAGTTAAAAAAAAAACATGACCGCTTTTTTTTTTTTGCTCAGCATATACCTCCAAACACACGGGCAACGCCGGGCACCCATTGATAGTATATCAAGTGTGTGTGTGTGTGTGTGTGTGTGTGTGTGTGTGTGTGTGTGTGTGTGTGTGTGTGTGTATGTGTGTGTGTGTGTGTGTGTGTGTACATTTCCATACTCAATAACTCTGTCAATTTTAAATCTACAGTATCGAAATTTGATATACAGGGCACTGAGATTTGGAAAAATTAATGTGACCGGATTTAAGCCAGAAATTTGGCGATTAAGGGGCCCAAGTTCAACGATTTGACTTTTGAGAACATTATAAAACTCCACTGACAATTTTTGGTCTAAACATTTGAAATTTTAGATATAGGTTCCTTCGACATGAATCTATCTTAATAACTTTATTAGAGCCCAAAACAATAAATGCGAAGGGGTCATAATAGGGGTAAAATTGAAAAGAATTGACCGTTTTTTTTTTTTGTTGTTTTTTTTTTTTTTTTTGCTGAGCATACACCTCCAAACACCCGGGTAACGCCGGGCCGAAATGCTAGTCTATTATATCTATAAAAGTGAAAGTGTCTGCGTGTGTGTGTCTGTATGCATTTCCATACGCAATAACTCAATATTTTAAGTCTATAAACTCGAAATTTGATATACAGGGTACTGAGATATCGAAAAATCGATGTAATTTCGCTGTTAAGGGGTCAAAGTTCAACGATTTGACCTTTGAGAACTCTACCAAACTCCTCCGGCAATTTTGGATCTAAACACTTGAAATTTTAGATATAGTTTCCTTGTACATGGATATAACTTAATAACTTGATTTGAGCCAAAAACAATAAATTTTAAGGGGGTCATAATAGGGGTCAAATAAAAAAAAATGACATTTTTTTGCTCAGTATACACCTCCAAACACCCAGACAACGCCGGGCCGAAATGCTAGTATATATATATATATATATATATATATATATATATATATATATATATATATATAATTGATCGTTTATTAGTTATTAACTACTTTCATTCTCGGCGCAATTATTTGGAGGCTTTGAGGAAAAGACTTAGCAAATAGAATAAAAGTTGGCTGGATTCGAATGTGCCGGCCGTCAAAGATTGTGGTCCTACATTTACGATTGCGTAAGCATGGAAAGTATAAATGTATCCTCATTATTTATATATATATATATATATATATATATATATATACATATACATATACATATATATATATATATATATATATATATATATATATATATATATATATATATACAGGGTGTCCGTAAAGTTACTATACAGTCTTATTGTTTTATTGTATTATATTTGTATTAATAGTTAATATTTATTTTTTTACAGGTTTATTTAATCAAGCCTGCCACTTAAGACTGTATAGTAACTTTACGGACACCCTGTGTATATATATATATATATATATATATATATATAGCGTAAGAGGAAGTCTCAAAAAACGATACGTTGATGACATCATAACTCGGTTTGTTCTTTTTTATTTTTCTAGTTAGTCGGAATAATATTTCCATTATTCTCATCACACGCGCGCGCACACAGAGAAACACAAGCACACACACATACACACACGTACATATATATATATATTCACACAGACACACAATCAGACATGTATATGTATAGGTAGATAGGGTGAGATAGAGTGGTATACACTAGATAGTTATAAAGAAATCGAAGAGAGCGAGTGTTTTATATGTATTTTTATTCCTCCCATTATCGATTTTTGTTGAACCCTCTGGGTGTTATTGTTAGTTTGTTTAGAGTAGCACACCTTATTTTCACAGAGAATATACGGCAAATGAGATAAATATGATAACATAAAAATAAGCTTTTCATAAACTTGTGCGCATTCATATTTTCTTGCTACTCGGCGTTGCCCGTCAGTTGTATAAGAAGAAAACACTAATTATATAAATCTCACCTGTCTGTTTAAATGTATGTATGTATGTATGTATGTATGTATGTATGTATGTCTAAAACTTTCGACTGAGACGACAGATTTTCACAAGATCGGTATTGATTTGAAACTCGGCGTCTCGAATGACATATATCCAGAAATTGTCTCAAAACATTAATTTATTCACCCTTAACAAGGTAGTCTTCTACAAGGAGGGGTCGATATTTTGCGACTCATTTGTGCAATTCGTATCGGTTGGATTGACTTTGCTCAATTTTTACGTTCCAAACTTCTGGTCGTGTCATGGAGTAGCACTAAGCCGTCATATTTTCTTTCACTTTTTTCCGCCTTAGCTTCACGGGGTCCAACCTGCCTGCCTACTACAACTAGTTTTTTTCTAAACACACACCCAAAACATCCGGACAATGCCGGGCACGAAGCCTAGTCTATAATATAAATCTCACCTGTCTGTTAGTGTGTGTGTATGTATGCATGTATGTTTGTATGTCTCACTAAAACTTTCGACACACGTGATCAACACTAACAAAACTGGTATCGTTTGAAAGCTCAGTCACTCGGCCGATGAATATTCAAAATTAGCCAAAAACATAAATTCTTTTATGCTCAACTGGGTCGTTTTTTAAAAGAGGGGTCACTTTTTCGTTGACATTTTTGCAAAGTCATCATACGCTTTACAATAACTAACTTTAATTTAATTGTATGTCACACTGGGCGTTGCGACAAAACGGTTTGCTTTTATTTTACACTTCCTCTTTGCATTAAAGGCCCGAGCCTGCCTGTCTGCTTGCTTACTACATTTTTTTTTTGCGCTCGCCCGGGTATTGGCTGCAATTTACTTTTTTTTTTAAGGGGGGTGGGTTAATTTTTTTAAACATGTTTATAGGGCTCTCTTGATCAATACTCTTCCCATAAAAACTCTCCACACCCGGGCAACGCCGGCGGGTGCCCCCGCTAGTATAAAAAGAAAGGATGAATGACGAACGCTGCGAAACATTCTTTAACTATTTAAATATATATATACAACCGGTTCACTGATAAATATCATTATGCTGTTTTATTTTACTTCAGTCGAAATCATGGGCTTACATTTGACCTCTACACGAGATACGTAGATATTCGAATATTCCAATAAAGTTCTATTTTGACTCTCAAACACTGAGTTGGTACAAAAGTTGGAAACATAATTTGTCTTCTCCCTAATTGACCATTTGAAAATGTTCCTATTAACTATGCCTCCCCACGGGACAGAGTTAGACACCAGAGTCGTTTTTTTAATGTGGAGAAAAGGAACAAAAATAAAAAATGTCTCAGTCGTGAAGGATTTCTCCTCCACTGACAGAAAACAAGAAATTGAAGTGCAGCATCTGAAGAACAGATACTACACTTTGACAATTTGAGTATGTTAAGAACATACATATGGTGCCACTATATGCTCTATACATAAGTGATATGTCTTCTGAGAAGTTTTTTTTTTACATAGGCATCACTACTTATCAAGGCCCAGAGGCAACTCGACGATAAGAGTTAAAGAATGTTCAGTAGTTTATTGAGCAATATAGTAATCGTTAGTAATGGAAATTCGCTATTTTTTAAAGTGTAACGGCTCATCAGAAGTTGTTTACGTTAAACTTGAAGACAACCATAATGTAGTTAGCTGCAAAGCAAGCAAACGGAAGACAGTTGCACAGGCGTGCAGTTCTAAAAAAGAAACTTTGTTTAGTGAATCTATGTTTAGGTTTAGACACAGATAAAGAGTGGGAGAAATTATTGATAGTATTTCCAGCAAGACGAGTGTTTCTCGTGAAAGTTTAGCCTGTGGGGACCATAGATTGGAGCTCAGACGAGCATTTCCCATGAAAATAACGATAAAGCACAGACAGACTCGCAACATCTCTACTCCATCCTTGGCTTTATATACGTAGAGAATTGCGTCAGCAGTGAGATATCTACTGAATCGTAGAAGGATCCCATCATATTTTCAGCGACTTTGGAAACGGATTTGATGTATGTATTCCATTTCAGATCAGGAGTAAAAATCAATCCCAGAAACTTCTCAAATCATGAAGCCTCTTCAAGACTAGAGCCATTCATTCCAATTGATATCAGATGGGGATCAGAGCGTTGATGATGTAAAGATAGAAACTTAGTTTTATGTGCGTTAAAAGTAAACAGCAACCTTTTCCCCCATTGTACCGCGTACTTAAAATCAGAGGAGAGAGAATCAAAGAGAATTTGATCGTTTACGGTCTTTGAATGTGCTACCATAGATGATAATGTTATCAGCATAATTGTCTAGGAATTATGTAAGGAGGTGATTTGAAAATAAGGAAGAGAGTTGGGCCCAGGATGGACCCCTGAGGGACTCAAAATTAATACAATGAGCTTCTGATTTCTGCCCATCAACCACTACTTCTATGAATCTATCAGAGAGAAATTATTTAATAATCGATTAGACATTTCCAGCTATACTGTAGCTGAAGATTTTATGAAGTAGACCTTTGTGCCATACTGTATCAAAAGCAATTGCCCTAGAAAGGAAGCCTCCGTCGGGAGATTCGTTCATGTGAGATATAACTGTAAGCACATCTGCTGTAGATCTAGCAGAACTGAAACCATATTGCATGTCATTAAAAAGGTTATTTTGGCTGAGGTGGTTGACTACTGCTCTATTTAACATAGATTCCAGCAATTTACTCATGACGCACAGGAGACTTATTAGCATGTACTGAGAGGGAGATGACTGATCAACTGAATTCTTAAATATAGGGCGTACTGATGAGATTTTTCAAGGTGATGGAAGCAATTTTTCTAAAGACAATGCTTAAACAGCTTTGTAAGTATGGACGCGTGTTCTGATGGGAATATTTTGGAGAACTATAATTGGAATGCCGTGAGGGCCAGTTGCTTGACTGGAACCAAGGTTTAGCTTAAGTTATAACCATGTCCAAGGAACCTATACCTAAAATTTCAATTGTTTATACCCAAAATTGGCCGAGGAGTTTGGTATAGCTTAGCAAGATCATATACAGATATTTTTTATGCCAAATAGCGTGTTTTCTGATACAGGAGGTAATCTTAGGGACTGGCGGCCTTGGTCGCAAAGGGTAGAATTTGCTGCAAAATTAATGACAAAGAGTTTGGCTTTGTCTGATGCTAACAAGATTACCTCACGTCCATTGATGAGAGTTTTAACAGAGGACACACTTCTGTTTAGGATTCTGGTGGGAAACAAGGCGTTGCTAAGCTACTTTGGACTTGCGTTCTTTATTACTTTTTTTACAGTGTTTGCTTACAGTCCTGAAACCGGCATTCGTCTCAGTACATCTGTTACGTTGTAAGCAATGGAAAAAGTGATTTCCGTGCGCAATGGCAGTAGCACATTCTGGAGAGAACCACGGCTGGCTGTTAGGTTTTTGCTGGAATTTTTCGAGGGTATTAAACGGTCTATAACTAGAATAAACGATGCTTTCAGGTCTGATACTCTAGAAGACACATAATTTTTTAACATGGAACGCAGAGGTAGATCTGATATAAATGTACGGAAGCTATCCCAGTCAGCCATAGAGTATCGATATTCTGTACGATGGAGAAGTACGTCTGGAATACATTTCATTTTTATCTTAACTGATACAACAGAGTGGTCGGAAGGTCCCAGTGGAGACAGAACGCAAGCTGAACATAGTTCAGGGCAAGTTGTGAGAAAAAGGTTTAGGAGACTTGCATAGTGACTGCCAGTGTCGGGCGCATGGGTAGGTTCGTTAACAATCTGAGTGAGGTTATAAGCAATGGAGAAATCGTGACAGAACCTTCCTTTCCACATTGTAAACATTGAAGCCTCCACATACGTAAATATTAGCTGAAGGATACGCAGATAGGAGGTGGTATATTTTCTCAGATATATTGCAAAGATAATAACTCCGCTATTGTAGAGGCGATAGAGAGTAAATATAAACGCAGTAGTGTGAACAAGTGCTAACCAGAAGCACATTTTGGATAAGTTAAGACCTTCTCTGGAGATGTCCCTGCCACATGGAAAGCAATCTGTAATGTAGGCACATATTCCATTCTCAAGGAAATCTTGGGGGTCAGATTTAGAGGTTAAGTAAGAGTATCATTTAATGACAAATATATCTAGGGAAATAGTCTGTCTAATGCCGGATTCGCTAAGGAATAATAGGTCTAGTTTAGTCTCCTGTAATTGGGATTCAACCTCTGCAAGGTTGGAACGTAGACCCCTGATGTTGCAGAAGGAGACATAGTAGTGGGGGTCTACATTGGAAGTTGGAGACGTGGGTTTAATCGAGTATTTTTTTTTCTGGAGACTTTTCATGGTGGAGTTTTGGGATTGTGGAATAGGTCGACAGACTTGTTCAGAGCAGATCAAAGAGGAGAGGGTAGAGGGAAAAAGAAACAAAGGAAATAAGTAATTTTGCGCTATGAAACAGGTGCCGGTAAGAATTGTGCATGTCAGCGAATATAAAGAAATAAATTGTAAGATGGTCAACATCTTTTAATTTATAATATAGACTTTTGTCATTTATTTGTTTATATATATATATATATATATATATATATATATATATATATATATATAAAGAAATAAATGAAAAAAAGTCTATATTATAAATATATATAAAAGTAAACGTGTCCGTGTGTATGTGTGTCTGTGTACATTTCCCAACGCAGTAGCTCCGCCAATTTTCATCTACAGACTCGAAATTTGATATACAGGGTACTGAGATTTGGGAAAATGTTGTAATCCGTTTGCGGCTAGAAATTTGGCTGTTTAGGGGTCAAAGTTCAACGATTTGAACTTTGAGGACTGTACCAAACTCGTCCGCCAGTTTTGGGTGTAAACAATTTAAATTTTAGATATAGGTTCCTTGGACATGGATCTAACTTAATATCTTAGTTTGATCCCAAAACAATGAATGTTAAGTGGGTCATAATAGGGGTCAAAGTTAGATTTTTTGTTGTTTGCTCAACGGACACCTCCAAACCCCCCGGGCAACACCGGGTTAAAATTCTAGTATATATATATATATATATATATAGTAAGTTATAAAATATATATGGCGATTGAGCTACACTGAATATTCCGCGTTTCATCCACTCTAGGACTCTTCATGCTTATGCGCGAATTTTGTGGTTGTTTGTCGTTTTTATATACGCATCTTTTATTGAGATTTTAGTTAGCCAATCAGATGAAGTGAAAGTGTCTGTCTGTCCGTGTACATTTCGCCACAAAATAACTATGTCAATTTTCAGTCTACAAACTTGAAATTTGATATACAGGGTAATGACGTTTGGCAAATTATTTATAATCCATTTTCGGTCAGAAATTTGGCTGTTAAGCGGGTCAAATTTCAACGATTTGACCTTTGAAAACTATACCAATCTCCTAGACCAATTTGAGGTATAAACAATTGAAATTTTAGGTATAGGTTCCTTGGACATGGATATAACTTAATAATTTGAACTTAATATAATATAACTTAATACTTTGATGTGAGCCCGAACCAATAAACGTTAAGGGGTCATAATAGAGGTCAAAGTTAAAAAAAAAAATTGACCGCTGCGGCCTTTACCAAATTTCTCAGAGAATTTCTGGTCTAAACATTTTAAATTTTACATAAAGGGTATTCCCAGATAGGGCAAACTTTTTAATCGGTTTGGGTCGAAAATTTGAGCTACCAATATATAAATCTATGTATCTTTGCATGTCTGCTTAAAACTTTCGACAGAGGCGACGAATTGCCGTAGACTGGATTTCTCTTTTCTTTGAGTTGGGAAGTGATCTAGTATATATATATATATATATATATATATATATATATATATATATATATATATGCATGTATGTGTGTGTGTATTTATGTATGCGACTAAATTGGTTCCCCCACCAGACTTGTTTGGTGAGGAGGGCGGCTAGTCTCCCTGAAGGATTAAAAACAAGACCTTCCAAAGGGCGAATGAACTCTTTTTCTGGGTCAACGGCCAACTAGCACCGTGTATATTTGTGTGTGTGTGTGTGTGTGTGTGTGTGTGTATATGTGTATTGGGGTAGAGAGGGCCCCCATAAGCCGTGGTGAAGGCAACCTTTCTAGGAGAAGCAAATCTCTGATTTAAAAAAACCATAAAGCGGAAGATCAGTACCCGCATTAAGCTGGTCTGCAGTTTCATTTGTTGCTGGCTATCTTGCTCTTGCTTGTTGCTGGATCTCAACATTTTGAATCGAGGGAGAGACTTAGCTGTCGTACAAAGCTAAGACTCTGTAACATCATATTTGTATAGATACTCCTTCAGACATTTAAGCTCATGGATTTCAAATGTCTGAGGGAGTGGCACTCGTCTGACAAGACGTTGCAATCATCATATATGTGTGCACATATAGTATGTTTGTTATACAAATATCATTGGTTGATTACTTATGTGCATATATGTTTCAGCTGCACCTTCTTTAGAGATCATATCTTATTAAACAAAATGTACTATTATATATATATCAATATATATATATATATATATATATTTATATATATATAGTATAATAATAATAATAATAATAATAATAATAATAATAATAGAATACTAGTAGAATACTGGGATACTGTGGCTCTAGGATATGTTTTTTTTTTCAGGTTAGGATGTGGAATACGCTGTAATGCCCCTGTTTACGGTATCTTCCCTGTCTTACGGTGTTATTTGTAATGTTATTTGAGTATATACATGTGTATTATATACTGTATTGTATTTTGTTACTAATTTTTAATGTGTATCCCGGGATTCTACTGTATTAGTAAAATACAAAATTAATTATATATTTAATATTACAATACTCTATGATCATCTTCAAAAATTGCAACGTAAATGATAGCAAAACAATCACATTATCACTACGTTATCCAGTTAAATAATTAGCAACACATAGATGATGCTCATCACCATTGGGATACTACAGAATTTTGTACATTTTAGGTAGATTTCAGTATCAAATAAGCTACCCCAAGTTCTTCCAAATAAACAACTTATTAATCTAATCTTATCTTGTAATAAATAAATAGTTGCTGGAAGAATTACTAATGCGAACAGTGATGAATTTTTAACTTTAAATATAAATGGATAAAGAATTTGAAATATATATCTCTTTAATGTTTCAGAATTTCGTATCATCCGATGATTCCCGAAAAAAATTACTATGTAAAAAAAAATCAATTAGAATAACAATCATGGAATTGCCCTTAAATTCATGGGCGAGTAAATAGTCAATCCTAAATTTATAATTGCTAGTAATTTTCTATTTAATTGCAAATCGAATCTCAGAGATAAAGTTAAAAGCTCTAATCAAACTCAGATGTCTATGTTCTAGAAAATAAAATCCGTTCTTCACTGAAAAAATACAAATCACAAAAAAGCCACACTTGATATATGATAGGAGATATAAAAACCTTATTAATATATATATATATATATATATATATATATATATATATACATATATATATATATAAAATAAAAATTGCAATTAAATTTACCAAAATGATCCAAGGTTGTAAAATTAAAGTACATTGTAAATATTAAAGAATTAATATTAACTATTTCTTTTAACTTTCTTGAAGTTATACATTTGGATTTTACCGTCACTGGATTTTTTATTTTCCACCAGACAATCCATTCATGTGTAATCACCTTTTTCTTCACCATATTCCCTATACTTTACTTATTTTTGTTTTCAAGTAAGATCTTTGACTTACTTGTTGTTTCATCAAATATTTTGCATGCAAAATCCGATCCCGCATTTTGCTAATTCCTACCCTCTGATGAAAAGGAAATTATTTCTTCGAAACTCCGCGGATTAAGGACTATCCACTTATCTAGTGTTTCCTTTTAAGATTAAATATGTTTTTAACTCATTTCTAAATGTTTTTTAGACATGTTTTATTAACTATTTGCTCCTATATATATATATATATATATATGTGTGTGTGTGTGTGTGTGCGTGTGTGTGTGTGTGTGTGTTTGTGTGTGTGTAATTCTCTGTGGATCGCCCGGTCGTTCTTCTTTGTTTGCTTGCTTGCTGGAATCCTGCCTTCAATGATTGGAGGATTCTTTTAAAAATAGGGTGACAAGTGAATGTATATATAAACCCTGTGTATCGCTTTATTGCAGGTCAATAATTTCTTTTTAATTTTGAAATTGCTATGAAACGCACCTTACGTCCAAGTGGAGATATGGTTATATGTATATCTCTACTTGGACGTAAGGTGCTATTGTTTAGGGCCATCTCTAGGAAAGATTAACAACATATTTGTTTATGTTACATTTAAACTCCTACATATCAGTTCTGCCAGGGAAGCAGGGAGCAGAAAGGGAATTCCAAAGTCTAGCTGTTCGAGGGAAGAAACTATTAGAATAGAAAGCTTTCCGGCATTTAGGGACAACAACAGTGTAGGAGTGAGATCTTATTGCTAAGCGGGTTTGTCGGGGATAAATACGTCGAGGGGGTACAAGTGAAACGAGTTCATCAGAACACATTCCATTAAAATATTTGTAAAACAGACACAGTGATGCAACATTGCGGCGATGGGACAGAGGCTAGAGCTTAGTTGATAAAGTGGGACCGATTGGAATGACAACTCTTTTTTGGACTTTATCTAAGAGGTAGAGACTAGTGGTAGATGCAGCAGCCCAGATGTGGCAACAGTACTCCATGCATGGATGAACGGTTACCTTGTAAATGTACATGATACTCTCAGGTGTAAGTAGTCTTCTAGCTCGATGGAGAGAACCCACTTTCTTTGCAGCAACCTTTGCAATGTCCTCTATGTATTTGTTCAAGTTCATATTGCCCGTAAATGTTAGGCCGAGGAGTTTGAAGGTAGAAGTCTCAGGTAGAGTACTATTTGTCATGGATATAGAGGGTTGGAGAGGCGTTTTGTAATTGTTAAAGGAGAGCAGCTTAGTTTTACATTATTTTGTTTAAGGAAATATTTATTTATTAACATAACTTCCATGTTTCCAAATCACACACTGAAAATATCAATCAAACCTCGGCTGAGTGGGATGGCGCATTTTCGTGCATAGAAATCAATTTGCGGTGACGCGCCAATAGAAATTCACATGGTTACAAATGCTCATCTCTTCTCTTTCTTCTATTCTATTCTATCTTCTTTTCTTCCTATCTTCTTCTTCTATTCTATCTTCTTCTTCTATCTTCTTCTATTCTTCTTCTATCTTCTATCTATTCTATCTTCTTCTATCTTCTTCTTCTATCTATATAAATAAAATGAACTCATTTTTTCCCGTCGGATTTTGACCTTAATAGGATTAAAAATCAAGATATTTCATGCAAATATAATATGCACAAACGGCAGAACAATATCTGACGTGTGTTATAGGCTTATTATTTCTCAAATTCCTCGATAATCTTAGATTTCTATACTGTTTCTGCTGAGAAGTCACGGCCAAACTCGGTTAAGATCAATGGAAGTGGTAAAATATTTTCTCTCTAATAAATTCCTCCTCCCCCTGCCACCACTTAACACCGTTTGGGGATCGTTCACAAGGAACAGTTGAGAAGAGAACACCGGTTTGGCTTCGTAGTTCTTTCATGTGAAGTTATTTTAAATCACTAAACTAAGCTGCAGTGCTCTGTGGCGTAGTGGTTAGCGTGCTGGACAATTCACATTATATTTTCACGTTCGCGCCGACCTACCGTAGTCGTTTTTTTTTTTTCCTAAACAACTGGAATGGACTGTTCTTGGTGGCCGAACTGTTAACGTTGCAGATGTTTTTTTTTTTTCACACTTTATTTTCCTACTTTTACTGATGACTCCGGGTTTGATCCTTCCTACTTACCTACCATAACATTTTTTAAAACTCCCCCCCCCCGTCCCGGAAACAAACACTCGGGCAACGCCGGGTACCCCCGCTAGTTTAAAAATAAAATATAAGACTGGCTTGTAAGTTTGACACATTCTGGAATTCAAAATGATCCAAATTATTGCATCCCAAAACATGACACCTCCACCTTCCTGTTTACGACGGAATCGATGAGGGGTAGGAAATCAAAGAGGAATCTAAACTTTGGGCCACCCATCTGATCCATCAAGTGTTTTTCTGGCCTCATCGGTGAAAAGAATATTTTCAAAGACGTTTGCATGTATTTCTGAGCCCAAGCAAAACGTTTTTCCTTACAAGTTTGATTTAAAACCGGTATTGCTATGGGTTTAATCCTTCTTACACTTTCGTTTAAGACATTGTAGCGTGTTTTTCTGGACAAGGAAGGTATTTCAGTCTTGTCAAATATAGCAGCACTGTTGCTGCCCAACCGCTTGATAAGTTGACGGCGAATTATTTTAACATCACGAGCAGAAACTTTCTTTTGTTTTTATCCTTCCTTGATTTGATGTTTGGATTTTTAACGAATGAAGACAATGTTCTTCGATCTCTTCCAAGCTCCTCCACTAGATCTACGAGGGATAAACCTTCTGCAAGGCCTGCAGCAACACGTTTCTTGTTCACTAACTGTCAATCGACCCTTTCTAGGCATTTTGAGAGACCTGCAATAAAGTGATACACACTTAATCTTATGAGAAAATAGAAAAATTTGCATAATTTTCAAAATATTTGTTCAAATTCCACAAAAATCAAGGAGATAAAGCACCTAGTCATGTACTAAGTTTCAATTTGCTGCGTTTCATAGCAATTTCAATATTAGGAAAAAATATTGACCTGCAATAAAACGATCCGCAGAGTTTATATATATATATATATTTCTTATTTAAATATTTCTTATATATATATATATATATATATATATATATATATATATATATATATATATATAGTGCTATAATGGAATAATTCCAGGAGGAAATCCGGGCATGAGAGCTCAATTATGTTATTTCCGTGTTATATATATATATATATATATATATATATATATATATATATATATATAAGAAATTATTCTCACATCCCAATTTCCCCCCAGCAAGGGCCAAAGAATCGACAATTCAAAAGCTATACCTTTTCAAACTCAAAATTTATTCGCCAGTAACAGCAATGAAAGTTTATTGGTTCAGGTTAATCCATTTGCAGAACGGTGGTCAGTTTTGCCTCCATACGCCTGGAGCCCGTAGTATGAATTCCTAATTTCGGAATGTTAGTTATTTGTTGCTTGAAAGGATCCATATTGTTCATGGTGAACCTGGCCGCAATATTGGCGCCTATAATTATTTAACTGTGAATCGCTTCGGACCCAAGTTGAATTGAGATAAATCCAATACTTGGTAAATAAAACAGGAAGAACTGTTCTTGAATGTCATCCTTTAATGAGGATAGTTTCAGCAATATAAAATTGTCTCTGCTTGTAGAGATGAGGTTCTTTGTTCACCAACAGTTCGGTGATACAACATAAAGAAATTGTCTTACCTCGCTACACGACGGAGCTGCTGGTTTTTGAGTCCATCCGTATACCGAGTTCTGCGTGGACTGAAACAATAGCATGATGCAAAAAGCGCACCAAACAAATTACCTGCCACATCCAAAATTTACCAATGATGGTCGACAACTAAACTGCGTGGGCGGCCGAACAAAAGAAATGGCGAATGTAAATGGAATTTCTCACAATATATATATATATATATATATATATATATATATATATATATAATTTCATCGAAAAGAAAGTTTGCATTTGCCATTTTATCAAAAACCGCAAATTTAGGATACATGTAATGGAATTGTTTAAACAACCTATACCTCATTTGATTTGCCTTTTATTCCTCTATACTTTTATCTGTTCATATTTGAGTTTTACTTGAAGTATCCTAATGTTTACGTCAACTAGTTTCAAATCAAGAAGGCAAAAAGAAACTTCGCCGCAACAAAGGAGCTGAAAACCAAGTAGATAAAACGAATGTCGTGTTTGTGAGTGACGACTGGAGCAACCGGGGCGGATCCATTTCCTTGAGCACGAGTGGCGTCTGGGCTATCTTTAATGTAGTTCAATATAATGAGATATGCGATTTATCTGTCTATCTATGCTTCTGTTTCTCCTCCGCTATCTCTTGCTCGCGCATAAGAAGTCACTCAGGCATTTTAATGTTTTTTTTTCAAAAATAAACTATGTAAAAACAGCTGGATATTAATAGTAACTTGTGAGTTTATCAATGGCGATGACATCGGCTACGAGTAGAAAATGTACACGTCCGTTAATTGGCAAACTGGGTTAGAGATGAACTGCGGATCTATAATGGTTTTATACATAATATACCAGTCACCAATCGCCTATAACGAATTTATCACCTGTGTGATATATATATATATATATATATATATATATATATATATATATATATATATATATACATATATGAACGAATGATTGATAAAACATGTTAAAAGACATCTTGAAAAAGAGTTAAAAACATATTTAATTTTAAAAAAGGAAACACAAGATAAGTGGATAGTCCTTAATCTGCGGAGTTTCAAAGAAATACTCTCCTTCTCATCAGAGGGCAGGAATTAGCAAAATGCAGGATCGGATTTTGCATATAAAAGTATTTAATGAAACTACAAGTAAGTCACAGATCTTACTTGGTTAAAAAAAGGGTGAGGTAAGGGGAACAGGAGGCAAAATAGAAATAAAAATAAAAAAGATTTCACATGAATGGACAGTCCGGTGAAGGGTAAAAATCCAAAAATGGTAAAATTCAAAACGGTAGAATTTAAAATTTCAATCCGATAGGTAAATTCCAAATGGTCCAAAATAATCCAAAAGGCAGAGTTCCTTGGAAAAAGCGCAAATGGAATGAATTCCAAATCATTAAAAGAAAAGTACTAGAGAGAATATTTAAAAACACGTCTGTCAAGACTGGATGAATCAAAAAAATTCTTGTGTTTCCTTTTTTAAAATTAAATATTTTTTAAACTCTTTTTCTAGATGTCTTTTAACATGTTTTATTAATCATTTGTTCATATTATAAGCTCTATTTCCTTTTCGGTTTTATTGAGCTTTTACATCTGGCTGAGTTTATTTAACTCTTTAATATTTATAATATATTTTTAGTTTACCATTTTGATTAGCTTGGTAAACTTATTGTAATTTTTATTCTTATTATATATATATATATATATATATATATATATATATATATATATATATATATATATATAAGCGAGATAAGACACTGATAGAATTCAGATGCAAATTCTCGATAGATTAATATCTATCGGAAATGCGCAATACTTTAAGGAGATCCTAGCCAAAAAGGAAAAGCTCAATATTTAAGAATAGAGCAATATATAAGTTCCTTGGTTAAATTTTAAATTCTGAAAAAAAAACAACAACATATAGAGACATATATTCGATTTAAGAATTTATTGCTTGACAAAGGAATATATAGAAGGGGTTATATTAATTTCCTTAATCCATGGATTTTCAATAATGGCTCATATCATCAGAGGAAATGAAATGCAGTTAGCAAAATGTTCAGCTGCGAATGGACGCTATTTTGCTTTTCAGCACAATTATTGAAAATAGTTTTTGAGTGGTTGTGGATAATTATATGGAAAAAATTATACGAAGAGAGAAATTAAAATAACCCCTTCTATATATCCCTTTGTCAAGCAATAAATTCTTAAATCGAATATATGTCTCTATATGTTGTTTTTTTTCAGAATTTAAAATTAATCCACGTATATATATATATTTTGTAATGTGATTGATAATTTATATTTTTTTTTAAACAAAGTCTCCTCATCAGCAAAAGTATTGGTTTATTGGGGTTTTTATATGTAAAAGACACCATAAATAAACCTAACAATTTTTAAGTAAGGCAGATGTATCTTTTAATTGTTCGCCTTTTGAAAATCGTAATTATCGTCACAGCATTCATTTGGATGCTAGGTTTATTTATGGTGTCTTGATGAGGAGACTTTGTTTTAAAAAATCTATATGTAAAAATTATTATCTGTGGCTTAATGTCTATCACAATAAAAACATCATATCCGAAACGATCGTACAAATTATTGACTTTGTTGTTGTTCCTACTTATGAAACAGATTTTTAATTTTTAATTCTAATTTGAATTTTTAATTATCAGCTCTAGGATATTTGAGCTGATTATATATCTGAATTACAACGGGCAGTGTCCTTTTCTTGTGCTTTAGTTAAATTAGTAATTTTACTATCACATTAAAATACACTCGGCTCTTTAGACTATTGTTCTAACCCCCTTTTAAATATGTATATATGCATAATAAAAAAAACGAAACTTATATATGTTTATATATATGTATATACGTGCGCGTATGTGTGTACGTGCGCATATGTGTACTCGCGGCCGCGGCCGCTAACTAACCCTCTCCACACAATTAACAACAAAATAAAAACTAAAGAAATAAACCGAATCATAGCCTCCCCCGCCTCCGAACATAAGCGAACACCCAACAGGTCAAGACATACTTATCAAGAAATCATTTCACCAAAGAGACGCCAAAAACATTAACATTAAGACTCGAATTTTAAAGTAACCCTATCCTCCTGCCCCCACATATTCCTCTTCCCCCTCTATGTATTCCTATGCCCTCAGCCACACCAGAAATGAACTTCCCAGACCCTTCCCCACAAGTTCTTTAAACTCCAAAACTAAAACATTACCGACATACCAAGCACCCCCTCCCACCTTTCCCCCTTGTTCCCTTCCTCTTTTTCCGCTCCTATCGCATCCCTCCGCTGACCCCATTCACTCTTTCACGCTTTCATCCCATAATAACGGAAAGATACAGTAATAAAAAATAAAACGTATATATATATATATATATATATATATATATATATATATATATATAATAAAAAATCGTATTCCAGTATTCACAATAACATAAGACATATATGTTATGACGTCACTTGTTATAGCAGATGAAGTTATGTATGCTGTCACGTATGGGTAAAAAAAAGACGTTGGGATTGTTCACTGTGCTTTTTTCTTAAATAAAATAGTGATTCTCCGGGAAATGCCGGGCAGCCTACTAGATATTATAAGGATCCGTATTCCCGACTGTTCACATCATATAGTATATATATAATGTATGACATCATACCAATGACGGCAGACATAACGTCATAGGATTTGACGCCATGTGTGAGCTTACGTATAACGTATGTATGAGGGTAACACTGAACGTAGATTTCGCGAGAAACGCCGGGCAGCGTGTTAGTGTATATTAGTGGGTTTGAAAGGCCACAGAGGAGACAACCAAACAAATATATATATATATATATATATATATATATATATATATATATATATATATATATATATATATAAAATTGTTTAAAGGATTATTTAAATTCACGTTAGATGTGGTAACGTTTCATGAAAAGTATTAAAGTTCGTGTACATTGCACGTAATATCAGAGCGAGGGCTTTAACATCTCCCGCAGACAAAGTTATCTTAAACATGTGCTGCTCTTGAAAAATTTGATATTTATTGTTTGGCGGACAAATCTTTATATGCAGCCATTCTCGAATGTTCCAGCCTGTTCACTGTATTTCTATGCAAGGAGCGTAACATAGGTCCTTTTGTTTTATGTGTGCAGTGGTCGTATTACGACGTCGTGTATATACGCGTTCTGCATACGCGTGAGCGTGTAATCGGTGATCGCTAGTAAATGTTCCTGCCGGGGATTTATTCCCGCCGGGCATTGCAGTTGGTATAAATCGTTAATGGTGTAGACATTAAATTATTTAAGGGGTAGTTTAACAAGAACTTGTTTACATTGGACTTGAAGGCTCCTATATTGTAATCGGCCGGGAAGCAGACCAGTGGAGCAGCGTTCCACGGGTGAGCAAATCTAGGAAAGAACCTTTGTTCATGGAAGCTGCGTTAAGATTTAGGCAGAGATAGAAGTTGGGGGAAATTGTTGACAGTGGTAGTATCAAACTGGGTTCCAAACAAGGCGAGGGAGTATAAAGAGTATACTCACGAGTGCAGTGCCTACAGTCATGAAACGAAAATATCACTCCGTATGAAGTATATGAATGAAATATGACATCTCCGATCAACTTGATTGAGGAAACAATATTTGGCGATATGTCACGTGCACATCTACCTTTTTTAATTCGATTGTTAATATTACTTAATAATGTAAAATAGCTTCAGACATGTGTTTTGTTTTTTCACTATAAAAAGAGGTACCCTAGTCCCGCTAGATTCGAATGCGGCACGCCAACTACACAATTTGTGTCGGTAACCATTACGTCACGAGCATATCCCAAGTGTGTTATTGCGTAAATGAACACAATACATTGAGTCTACGGGAGTTTTTTAACAGCCGAAAAACAACTCGAGTTTCATAGGGACCATGGAACCGACTGCGTGTTTATCACAGGAACGAATTCTCAAAAATCAAAAACGAAAAAAAGAACAACAACAAAAGACAACAAATACACACACAAATGCAAGTGTATAACATTTTATATATGCATGGTTTAGCGTCATATAGCAATACTCCAGTTGTCCCCAGTTGTAAAACCTGTACCCCTTTATAAAATACATGTATGAAATATAATATATCTTTGTCGGCGAAACATATATATCTTTGTTGACGATATTTAATATGCATGTATTTAACCTTTTTGTCGTCAATAATTAATTTACATTAATCAAGAATGCATCAGATGAAAACACAAAAGCAATAACCTCCAGAATTCGAACACCGCACGCCAACACCACAACTGGTGTTGGTAACTTTATACACCACGAACACATCCCCAAAGTATAATTACGTAAATGAGCATAGTTGTAACCTGATGATCATGATTCGCACCGAAGTGTTTTCTTTTATTTGACTTGTGGTGCCTTATCTCCCTCTTTCTCATTCTCCCCACCCTCTCTCTCTTTCTCACTGACATAGCCTTGTTTACCCGATCGTTGGGCCACGGGTTTTGTCTCTCAGCCCCCCGAGGCCATCAATCGTGACTTAGCGGCTTCCAGTCATGTTTGTCAGCGATCGCCATATTTACGTTGACGTGACTGTAGCACCAGAAAACGCTATTATTGAAATGGCGCAGTAATCCCATCAAGCCTCCGTGACTCCCCTGCCTTCTTTCGCCCGCTCTGTCCGATGTTCGACAGGGTCGATCGATGTAGGGACTATAGAGATGGGCTTGGGTAAATTAAAGATTCAAATTAGCCAGCGTTTTCCCTCTTGATCAGGTTTGGATTAAGGCTTTTGCCAAAAATCACAAAATAATCATAAAAGCGATTAAACTTTTTTTCTTTTTGAAGAAATCAGATGACCAAAATAACCATGCCAATATTTTATGATCTTTCCTTATATATATATATATATATATATATATATATATATATATATATATATATATATATATGTGTGTGTGTGTGTGTGTGTGTGTGTGTGTGTGTGACCTGTAGCAAGCTTTTTAATCAGTTTTTAGGCAAAAATGT
Organism: Euprymna scolopes; assembly: GCF_053919585.1. Classification (NCBI taxonomy): domain Eukaryota; kingdom Metazoa; phylum Mollusca; class Cephalopoda; order Sepiida; family Sepiolidae; genus Euprymna; species Euprymna scolopes. The sequence goes on along the minus strand of NC_136497.1, from coordinate 120,989,065 downwards.
AGTTGCCAAGAGGTCAAAGTTGAAAGAGTTGACCTTAGCAGAATTTACCAAACTACATCGCCAATTCTGGGTCTAAACACTTGAAATTTGAGATGTAAGTTACCTGGACATGTCAACATTTATATATATATATATATATATATATATATATATATATATATATATATATATATATATATATATATATACTAGCATGGGTGTCCAGCGTTGCCCGGATTTTGGAGGTTTATGTTGAGCAAACAAAAAGAAGCGGTCAACTTTTTAAAAAATTGACCCCTATCATAACCCCTTAAAATTTATTGTTTTGGGCTCAAATGAAGTTAGAAATTAAGATCCATGTCCAAGGAACCTATATCTAAATTTTTTTTACCTCTATTTGATCGTTTTACGGCCAGGAATTTGGCTGTTAAGGGGTCAAAGTTTAACGATTTGACCTTTGAGAACTCTACCAAACTCCTCCAAGACTTTGGAGTCTAAACACTCGAAATTTTTTATATAGTTTCCTTAGACATGGATCTACCTTTATAACTTGAGTGGAGACCAAAACAATACATTTTAAGATGTCATAATACGGGTCAAAGTTTAAAAAATTGATTGACTTTTTTTCTCTCAGCATACACCTCATTACACCCCGGCAACACCGGGCTTAAATGCTAGTATATATATATATATATATATATATATATATATATATATATATATATATATATATATATATATACTATCAAATGTCGAGTCTGAGGACTAAAATTGAAAAAGTTATTGCGTAGGAAAATGTACACAGACAGACACACAGACAGATACACAGACGTTCACTTTTATAGATATACTAGACTTTCAGTCCGGCGTTGCCCGGTTGTTCGTAAGTGTATGCTGAGCAAAAACAAGCAAAAAAAGGGATAGTTTTTTTAAATTGACCCCTATTATGACCCCTTAAAGTTTATTGTTTTGGGCTCAAATAAAGTTATTAAGTTTGATCTATGTCAATGGAACCTACACCTAACATTTAAAGTGTGTAGACCCAAAATTGTCGGAGGAGTTTGGAAGAGTTCTTAAAGGTCAAATCGTTGAACTTTGACCACTTAACAGCAACATTTCTGGCTGAAAACCGATCACATCTATTTTCCCAAATCTAGGTACGGTGTCTATCAAATTTCGAGTCTGTAGACTAAAAATTGATAAAGTTATTACATAGGGAAATGTACAGAGACAGACAGACACACACACAGACAGACACACATACACGTTCAATTTTATAGATATATAGACTAGCTAGGGTGACCGGCGTTGCCCGCGTATTTGGAGGTGTATGCTGAGCAAAAAAAAAAACAAACCCCAAAACGGCCAATTGTTTTAACTTTGACCCCTATTATGACCTCTTAACATTTACTTTTTTGGATTCAAATCGAGTTATTAAGTTCTATCCATGTCCAAGGAACCTATATCTAAAATTTCAAGTGTTTAGACCAAAAATTGTGGGAGGAGTAACGTAGAGTTCTCAAAGGTCAAATCGTTGAACGTTGACACCTTAATCCCAAAATTTCTTTCCCAAATCTCAGTGCCCTGTATATCAAATTTAGAGTCTGTAGACTGACAATTGACAGAGTTATTGCGTAGGGAAATGTGAATACACAGACACACAGATACACAGATACACACACACACACAGACACTTTCACATTGAAAGATATACTAGCATGGGTGCCCGGCGTTGCCCGGGTGTTTGGAGGTGTATATTGGGCAAAAAAAAGAAGCGGTCAATTTTTATTTAACTTTGACTCCTATTATGATCCCTTAAAATTTATTGCTTGGGGCTCAAATCAAGTCATTAAGTTAGACCATGTCTAAGGAACCTATATCTAAAATTTCAAGTGTGTAGTCCGAAAGTTGTTGGAGGAGTTTGGTAGAGTGCTCAAAGTTCAAATCATTGAACTTTGACCCCTCAGTCGCCAAATTTCGTGCCAAAAACCGATCACATCGATTTTCATAAATCTCAGTACCGTGTATATCAAATTTCGAGTCTGTAGACTAAAAATTGACAGAGTTGTTGCGTAGGGACATAATTTCAATATCCTTTTCATTAACTTCATTTACTCTATGACATTTAAATACTAAAACAACTTTTAACTGTGAGTTTTCATGTCTTACTGACTTTAGCAAATAAGATGTAAACCATTATAACTATTTGCTAATATTTTCTCTTCTGAAGAGCTGGTAGACATCGAAATCCTATAGAATAAGGAGTTATAATATTTTAAATGTATTCTTTGTCTTACATAGAATAATAAAAATCTTTTGATTTCAAATTCAAACATTTCACGTCAGAAACTTTTAAATTCATTGAACTAAAATTTGATTTATTTGCTCTATCTTGTATATCGAGCAATTTTTATTTGGGTGGGATAATGCTTATAGAATATTACTGCCAGTAATATCTTGTAAGACTTATAATCATTGGTTTCCATACGAGTTAGATAATTTTATTCTGAAGTATATATATATATAAAATAAAATTATATGAGCATTGTAAGGACTCCTGGCGAATACACCACGTAAACCTTTTACGACATTTATACAATTTTATTTATTTTTGAGCTGTATGCATATATCGAATCTTTTTGCAAAAATAGTACTTTAGTTCATGTTAACAATATAACTAAACCTCATTAATATATATATACATATACATATATATACATACACACACACACACACACATATATATATATATATATATATATGTTATATTAATATATACACACATATATATATATATATATATATATATATATATATATATGTTATATTAATAATAGGCCAACCTGCAGGTTAATAAACCCGGCTAAAAGCGAAATCGGTCTAGCTAGCAAGTCTATACTTAGAGAAATAGTAAAAGAGATAAAAAGAAAATCAAATCTTAATTTGTGGGCAGACACTAGCGCGGTACTGGACTGGTTTAAAAACATAACTGAACCACACAAATGTAAGTTTACACAACTGGATATCGTCGATTTTTACCCTTCAATCACTAAGGAAATCCTAGAAAAATCGTTGATATTCGCATCAAAATATAGAAAGATAAGTGAGCTCGATAAGGAAACAATCATGCAAGCTCGACAGACCCTTTTATTTTTTGACGATAAAACGTGGGTCAAAAAATCAAACCCCGAAGACCCCTTTGACGTCGCGATGGGGGCGTATGACAGTGCTGATATCTGCGATCTGGTTGGACTTTTTCTACTGGAGACCATGAAATATAAATTCCCAGATCACTTTTTTGGATTATATAGAGATGATGGACTTTGCCTATCGCGTGACTACAATGGATGTGCACTAGACAGGCTTAGAAAAGACCTAACTGAATTTTTTAAGGAACTAGGCTTTAAAATAATAATACAGACAAATTTAGATAGAGTAGATTTTTTAGATGCCACTCTAGATCTCGAGAAGAAAATACACAAACCCTTTCACAAACTAAATGAAAAACTCATGTATATAAATAAGGGTTCATGCCACCCACCCACAGTGTTTAAAAATATGGTAGCGAACATTAGCCAAAGGATTTCACGGCTTTCTTCGAACGCTGAAGTGTTCGAGAAAGCAGCACCATATTATAATGACGCACTGCATCAAAGTGGGTTCAATGAAAACATAAAATTTCAACAAACCCAGAATAAAGAAAATATAAAACGAAAGAGGAAACGGAAAATAATCTGGTTCTTACCTCCGTTTTCATTGAACACTAAAACTAGAGTAGGGCATTGTTTTCTTAGCCTTCTAGACAAACATTTTCCAAGAACACATAGACTACATAAACTTTTTAATAGAAACACGGTGAAAGTTAGTTACTCGACAGCTCCATCAATAAAGTCGATAATATCCAAAGAACCAAAAAAGATAGATAACGCAGGCTGCTCTTGCAGGACCAAAAATAGCTGTCCATTGGAGGGTAATTGTAAAGCTGAATCCCTTGTCTATGAGGCCACAGTAACGGAACAATCCACAAATATACCGGAAATATATATAGGTATGACAAAAGGCCAATTTAAACAAAGATATTATGCACATATGAGCTCCTTTAGAGCTAAAACAAGGATGAATACAGCATTAGCTACCCGCGTGTGGGAGCTTAAAGAAAAAAATACACCCTTTTCCATAAAATGGAGAAAAATAGAGCATAGACCAGCCTACGCCCCGGAATTAAGTCAATGCTCACTCTGTAACGCAGAGAAATACCACATCCTCCGGTCCATTCATGACCCAAAAATAAAATGTTTAAATGTGAGGAGTGAAGCTTTGAAAAGTTGCATACATAGAAGGAAGGGTCTCCTAATAAATTGGATCAATGAAAAGAACAACACTTAGATGTTGTTTTTTATATATATATATATATAAGGAAAAAAATTGTAAATACATAAATAATTAGTCGGTAAACTTGGATTTTAATCGCAATTATATTATAGATTTTTAATTAATGTCATATATATATATATTATATTTTATAAATGTAATTTATAATCTATTTCGAATTTAAAACTATAGAAAAATATAATAATGTTAATAAACTAGGGAAATCACTTAGGATAGATAAATACTCACTTCCCCAAACCTTGAAAGATTTGGGTTTTTAAAAAATAATTTTTAAACGTATTTCGAAATTTTTAAACGTGATTCGATATAATTAAAAATATATTTTTTAAAACTTTAAACGTATTTTTAGAAATTTTTAAATGTTCGATATAATTAAACGAATTTTTAAGTTTTTAACCGATACCAATACAGATTTTGAAGTTTTTACACATAAGGAAAGAGATTTTAAAATTAAATGGGGTTCAAATTAAAATCGATTCATATAAAAAAAACATTTTTTCGAAATTAGATCTTAAATTTAAATAATTCAAAGTTGAAAATTAGGTATTACATTACCCGATATATATATATATATATATATATATGTATATGTATATATATATAATATATATATATATATATATAGATAGATATATATATAGATATAGATAGAAAAAAAAAAAAAAAAAAAAAGGGGGGGGGGGATTAAACAAAACGAGATTTGAACGTGGATTCGCGAGGTATATATACTTCACACTTCCGGTTATAAGATAGACGAATATTGGCTGAAGAGAGCTCGATAAGGATACCTTAAACGGGCCTTATTATCGGGCTTGAAACCGACGGTACCAATGACCTGTCTCAACTAACAACTTTCTGTACACAAAATATAAGTACGCTCTTAAAATTTGGATTTTCCTTTTAATTGAGCACTCTGCTGGAATTCTTTTTCCAAAAAAACTAATCATATATATGTATATATATATATATATATATATATATATATATATATATATATATATATATATATATATATATAAGACATTTCAGCTCGTCTCCAGGAGGAGGTAGTGTCTGGGAGACTGGTCTCATGATAGCAGAACTGTAACTACATTGTGTACAAAGGAAAGATGAATTGTCTGGAATGGCTGTTTTATACCAACAGATAATATATCCCATCCCACCCCATTAAGAAAAGAAAGAAACATAGTGTCATGACAAATGAGCTAATACTACTACCATCCAAAAATGAGCAGCCATTTCTGATAAAATTGAATTATGATTAATTGGCATATTGTATTCTACCCTTCCAAAGGAGTGACTAATACTTATTACGGTTTGAGTTATGATAAGAGAACAGGTACTACACTACTAACTTTTTCGGACGAAGAGGTGTCATGTTAATAGAACATATTGTATACTATTCCCTGAAGTGAGCACTGGAAGTTAATACAATAACACAATTGATAGTAGTGTAGTTTCTGTTTCAGATAGACGAATAGCTTACGTAAAGTTAATTTGTGTATTATTGCACTTAAAGTATATTCTTAACGCCACATCATCTCATATATAAAGGGCATGTACATGTATTTATATTCGTATGTTTGTATGTCCAGGTAAAAGGAAAAAAACAACAAAACTAATACCTACAAAGTATTTTCTTGATCAGAATTTTCCTTGTTGAATAATAGCTAAAAATATTCAGTTTGCGACCTAATCTGACACCGATTTTATCAAGAAAAAAGGTAGATTTTGCAGTCAGCCATATTATGCACTAACTACATAAGAAGTAATTGACTTTTTATCAATGAGTTTATTTCCTTTACGAAAACTCCTTCCTTGATAAATTTATAACAATTGTTTGTATGGGTTTATGTTCACAGAGTGGAATGGGCTAGGCAGAGAAAAAAAGTGGAGGTGGGGAGTGTGTGTGTGTGTGTGTGTGAGAGAGAGAGAGAAAGAGAGAAAGAGAGAGAGAGAGAGAGGGAGAGAGAGAGTGAAACACCAGCGGAAGATGAATTAGAGAAAGATAGAGAAATGGATATAGAGAAAATAGTTTTAATTGAAATATGTTCAACTTTTATTCCGGAAAACACCGTGTAGTAAAGCTATTAATTAAATGTTTTTACTTACATTTAAAAAAAAATAAATGTAATAAAATGTAAAAAGTCATTCTCGCAGAAAATCTCTCACATTAAAAGAATTAGAATAACAGCATTTTACGTAAATATACAAACTACCTCACTTTGTAAGCTGAGTTATAATGTATCTAATATACGTAGGCTTCTACGGATCTGAATGTCTTAACTGGATCGTAAAACTATGTCAGAAAACTTCCAGAACACGTCTTGCACTTTAATACTGATCATAGACTTTCTGATCACATTAGTATCACACAGTTGTGAAAACTCACTCGCATCCTGACAATGCCCCTATCATCAAGTCTAAAGTTTTAAGATTATTTGGACATATAAAGCGAACGCACAATGCAAGGAAGCCGACCGAAATGTAGACAAAAGAGAAAAATGGGTGGACAGCGTCTTTGAATGGACAAACATAAAAGTCAAACACCTAGTTTGACACAAGATCGTAAAGCTTGGATTACACTTAGCCATGTTAGTATAATATAACATGACTAGTTGAATAGAGAAAGCACGCACACATATATCTATCTATCTCTCTCTCTCTCTATCTATCTATCTATCTATCTATCTATCTCTTCCCCCCTCTCTCTCTCTCTCTCTCTCTCTCTCTATATATATATATATATATATATATATATATATATATATATATATATATATACTAAGAGAGAAAATGGGAGGAATAGAAAAAAGAGATAAAGATAGATAGGTAGATAGTTTGGTGTAAGCATTTATGACCGTCCATTGTTTTCTGTTTCAAGTTCTTTGTAATGTCAGTTCGTAGCAAAATTGACATGACATTAAATCAATGCTAGGCTACCATTGTCTCAGACGCCCACAGATCCTGTTTGGATATTTCTGTTCTAGAATATGCTTGGAAATAATTGAATGTCTTTTCCACGAAAAAGAGACCAAAATTTCCTACTCGATAAAAACAATATCTATCTATCTATCTATCTATCTATCTATCTATCTAAGATACAGATAAGCGATGAGCATATATATCATCTGATATTTTCAAATAATCACACATGTTGTACTGAGCAGCTCAACGCAGAGTACGTTATTATTAAGTTGGTGAAAAATAATGTCGTTTTCTGGCGTTCAACTTTCATGATAAACTTTATTAACTGAATTAAGAACCATTAGAATTGACACACAACGAGTAACAAGTTTATTTATTGATCTATTTTATTACATTTTCACCCCAAACAAGGTACATTGCCACTTTGGTGTAGGGGGCTACTATGAGGGGCAACAACTACTGGGGCACTATGTTGGAATTTGGGCAGCAAGATATTGGTTCACGTTACACTTGAACTTCTGCATGTCAGTACAGTTGGGGAAGCAGTGGCCTGGAATGGAATTCCAGAGTTTAGCGGTTCTGGGGAATAAACTACTGGAGTAGAAAGATCTTTTACATCTAGGGATCTCTACTGTGTGGGGGTGGGATTTAGCTGCCTGTCGGGTTTGTCGAGGATGTCTACGTCGTGGGGGCACACGTGTCTGCAGTTCGTCAGAGCATTCACCATTAAAATACTTGTAGAACAGGCAAAGGGATGCAACATCACGTCGATGGGACAGAAGCTGAAGCTTAGATGCCAGTTCAGGGCCTATCAGATTTGCGACTCTCTTTTGAACCTTGTCAAGGAGCGAGAGACTAGTAGCAGATGCACCAGCCCAAATGTGACAGCAATACTCCATACATGGGCGAATGGTGGCCTTATAGAGGTACAGGATACTTTCGGGTTTTAGTAGTTTTCTAGCACGGTAGAGAGAGCACACCTTTTTTGCAGCGGCCCTGGCAACGCTTTCAATTTAATTGCTCCAACTCATGTTTTCTGTGAACGTTAGGCCAAGCAGTTTGAAAGATGTACTCTCCGATAAAGAGTCACTGGCCATTGCTATTGGTGGCAAAGAAGGTTTCTTGTAATTATTGAAGGAAACCAGTTTAGTCTTGGTAGCATTGAATGTGACCATCCATTTTTGTCCCCATTCCACTACAGATTGGAGGTCATCCTCTAGTGTTTTTGCCATTTCTTTAGATATATGTTCATTTGTTTTCCTGTCATGCCTGTTATAGAGTGTGGTGTCATCAGCATATATACCCATCTCAGAGACAATTTTGTCGGGGAGGTCATTAATGAATATTAGAAACAACAGAGGCCCAAGGATAGACCCCTGAGGCACTCCCGCATTTATATCATATTTTTTAGATGTACGACTGTCGAGGACGACCTGGATTTTTCTCTTATCTAAGAAGGATTTTATTATGTTAAGTATTCTACCAGTGATACCGTATGATCTAATTTTCCTGAGGAGACCCTCATGCCACACCCTGTCAAAAGCCCTAGATATATCTAGAGCTACCGCTCTGCCCCCCCCCGCTTTGTCCAGTGAATGGTATATGCGTTCAGAAATTACAGTGAAGATGCCATCTGTGGAACGGGGTTGTCTAAATCCATATTGTTGAATGATGGACTAGAGCATGGTTAATCAAATATTTTGCCGAAAAGAGGGAGGAGTCTAATGGGGCGATAATAAGATGGGGCAGTTCTTTCGCCAGGATTCTTGAATACTGGTACCACAGAAGCAGTTTTCCAACAGTCCGGAAAGCAAGATTTATTAAGGCATTTGTTGTAGAGTTTGGAGAGAACTGGGGCTACTTCGGCTGAGCACTTTTTTAATAGCACAGCTGGGATGAAATCGGGTCCACATGCTTTTGAAGTGTCAAGGTTTTTTATGATAGCATGCACCTGAGCAGGGGTGATTTTTAAATCGTCTAGCGTGGCGTCTGTCCGGAAAGGAAAGTCAGGCAGGGGGTGATTGGAAGAGTCCAGTGTGGAGTTTGAGGCAAACCAGCTGGCAAGCATATTAGCCTTGTCGGTTGCTGAGCAAATAACCTAATGATTGTTGGTTAGTGGGGGAATTGTATATCGCCCATTATTTACTACACTGCTGTAGATTTTCCAGAAATCACGTGTTCCTAATTTTTGTGCTTCGATGCGTTTTTTTAGTAGTTTCCGTAAATTCTCTCTTAGCTTATTGATCCCATTAGCATAGAAATCCGGAGTTCTGGAAGCTATGAAGTCATTGAACGTTGATTCAGCACCATCTCGGCTTTGAAATATTTTCTGCGAAGGAAGTTGTCGAGATGCTTGAAAAAGGGATAATCGGTGTGCAAGAGGTCCGGTGAATACGGCGGATGAGGCAAAGTCTCGTAACACAATTCATTCAGTTGAGAAACATGTGGGCGTGCGTTGTCATGGAGGAGAATTTGTCCTTTCATATTGACCAATCTAGAGCAGGTACTTGTGAGCTTCTGGTGGATTTCTTCATTTTGTCGGCAGTACTTCTCCGCCGTAATCCTTTGGCCCAGATTCAAGAAGCTGTGATAGATGAAACAGGGTGAAGACCATGAAAGAGTCACCATAACAATTTTTATGCAATTTCGTATTCGGGAATCGTTGTGGGGCGTCTTCGTCATCCAGCCATTGTGCCGAACATCGCTGCTTGTTTTAGAGGATCCACTTCTCATCACACGTCAAAATGCGCTCGAGATATGGGCCGTTTTGTTGCGCAGGAGGAGCGTAGAAGACACCTCAAAACGACGATTTAAAATTTTTTTGTTAACTTCATGCGGTACCCATTTATCCGACTTTCTTGACTTCCCTATTTGCTTTAAATGGCGAACGACTATTGGGTGGTCGACCTAGAGTACAACACCAACTTCTCGTGTGGTTTTGCGAGGATCGACTTCAATTAAGGCGTTCAAATGCTCGTTACCAACCACAGTCGGCCGGCAACGACCGTCTTCATTAACCACAGTCGGCCGGCCGGGACCGTTCCCATTGCGAAATATTTGAAACAGTTGTGTCACACGTTCGTTAGTGGATCCTGGGAATAACGCATCCGGTCTAGTTTGAACTGGAACAAGAAAATCGTGCAGATTGTAATTTTGTCCATGCTGTCGAAAAGCCGACAAAAAAGTGAATGAAGAGATTGAAAACGGTAACTAATAACAGGATTTGAAAGAGGGAAAAATGCACTTCCAAGTGATATATAATATGTCTATATATATCAATGAATTCAGAAATCGTACATAAATTAACATATGTGAGAAAACGATATTGTTTTTCCACCAGCCTATATATATATATATATATATATATATATATATATATATATATATATATATATATATATATATATACATACATATATATATATATATATACATATATATATATATATATATATATATATATATATATATATATATATATACTAGTAGGCCGCACAATATTGCCTGGTCAAAAAACACGCTTAAATGATAATATTTTTTGATCAATGAAGATTTCGTATCTATTATATTGAACCCTATATATCGTAATTTATACTCTTATAAATCTGTTTTGTTTTTGTTTGTTGATTGATATCCCTATTAATAGCCCAACCTTTTCATTTATTAAAAAAGAAAATACAACTGTATTATATAATGGTCGTGGAACTCCATTTATCTGCAAAAGATCAAGCTAATTTGCACATTATTTTAAACATTCATATTAATTAATTCCCAATTAGTTTTATTTTTTCCGGTTTTCTCATGGGCTAATAATCTTTAGTTAGCTATTACGTGTAATGATATTCGTGTAGATATTTTACATGATGTATTCTTGCGTAATATTTGCGGAAAAACCTTAAAGTAAACACAAAACAATTTCTCTATATATTTATGAATGAGTATATATATTTTTTCCTAATAAATTGCCTATCAAACTCCTCGGTCATATTTTTTTTTTGTCTACAGACATGAAACTTAATATACAGCGTATTTGAACCCATGCGAAACTTTATATTTGGTTTTAGCTGTATTAATTGAAAAAAAAGAAGATATTTACCAGGTGCATGTCGAACGATGACATAACGAATATGCATGCGTAACATAATAGCTATTGGTTCATGATTTAATTTTTAGCTTTGCAACAAAATAGTCTTCCTAGCTATTATATTTACGTCTAAGGAAAAATAAATAGTAAGATAAACGTTTTGGTTTCGATTCTCGGTGGTGGCGCAAGAGTGAATTGTTTAAGTTTTTTTAACTTTTAAAATCATTACTATATATTGGGTCAAATATAATCTAATAATAAATACGAAATCTGTATTAATCAAAATATCATATTTAAGCGTATTTTAAAATGTAAACTTTTAAAGTCTGCTACGTATACCTGAGCAAAAAACCCAACAAACAAAAACAAAAACGTTAACTTAAAGTTATTAAGTTAGACCAATATCAAAAAACCTATATCTAAAATTTCAAGTGTGTAGACCCAAAATTGTCGGAGGAGTTTGATAGAGTTCTCAAAGATCAAATTGTTGAACTTTGACCCCTTAACAGCCAAATTTTTGGCCGAAAACCGATCACATCGATTTTCCCAAATCTCAGTACCCTGTATATCAAATTTCGAGTCTGTAGACTAAAAATTGAGTTATTGCGTAGTGAAATGTACACAGACACACAGACAGACACACACACACAGACACACAGACACGTTCACTTTTATAGATATATAGATGAAAGAAACGAAGGTTTAGACTATAAAATTTATAAGGGAACAGTTCCCAGCCCAGATCGTTGATAACCAGCACCGTTTGAATTGCTGTGTAGGGGCTTACTTTGTCATAATGTAAGATCAATCTTTCTGACAGATGGTACATGCGCTTGTTCTTTATGTCTTTCTTCACCTGCCTCAGAGTAACTATTTTCAATGCCTCCCTACGAGACAGAGTTAGGCACCAGGGTCGTTTTTTAACGTTGAGAAAAGGAACAAAAAATGTCTCGGTCCGGAAGGATTGCTTTTCCACTGAGAGAGAAGAAAAAAATTGAAGTGCAGAATCTTAAGAACAGATACTACACTCGGATCTTGCTTCAGAATAGTTGGCACTGTTCACAGTGTTTTCTTTTACAAAGAAGAAAATGGTGATTGGGCTTTGCATATCCCACGAACCTCAGCATCATCTTCGTGGACCGCTTGGGCTTGAACTTTTTCACTGGAGAGCTTTGACGCTCTCACAGTATGGACTGCAGCTTTGTACCAAACTTCAGAAACTCATAAATGTCTTTCTCATCAATGGGTTAGATACTGCAGGCATTCACAAGTATCAATTTGCTTTGTTTGGGAAAATGTTTTCAAAAATGTATCTAATTCACAAGCATCAATTCATCTATTTATTTTTTTATTCAATTTTCACCCCAAACAAGGCACAGTGCCACTTTGAAGCAGGGGGCTACTATCAGGGACTTAATTTGCAGGAGCATTATGAAGGGAAATGAGTAGAAAGATGTTTGTTCACATTACACTTGAACTTCTGCATATAAGTACAGTTGGGAAAGCAGAATCCCAGAAGGATGTTCCAAAGACCTGCAGTTCTGGGGAAGAAACTATTGGAGTAAAAGGCTTTCTTGCACCTAAGGATCTCTACTGTAAAGGGATGAGACTTAGTAACTTGTTGGGTGTGTCGGGGGTAGTTACGTCGAGCAAGTGCAAGTGTTTGCAGTTCGTCAGAGCATTCACCATTAAAGTATTTGTAGAACAGGCAAAGGGATGCAACATCACGTCGATGGGACAGAGGCTGAAGCCTAGATGACAGTTTAGGACCTATCAGGTTGGCGACTCTCTTTTGAACCCTGTCCAATTGGCTTTGTTTGGGAGAATATCAGTAAAAATGTATTCAACATGTTCCAAGAGGTTATTTATCCCAAACATTTCTCATCTGACTATTATATAAAAAGAGCACATCTTTTCCTATGGACTCGAAAACGGCTGAGCTGCTTTTTATAAAATGGTACAGGAATGCATTTTATGTGTCTGGAAGTGTTCTTGGATAGGTTTTGTATCGAATTTTCTTCGTGAAGTATCACACAGTAACAAACACACATATATATTTGCATGCATGTATGTATGTATATATGTATGTATGTATGCGTATTTGAATGGTGTGTGTGTGTGAATTGGAGACGTGAAATTTTCATTTTAGCTTCATTTTAAATAAATCGAACTAGAGTTGTGCTCATTATAAAATCTGGCATGATTAAACATCACAACGGGTTCTATCATTTATTCTCTTTAATTAGCAAGCTAATTATATCCGAAAAGAACTTTAATTTGGATCCAGGCTAGCTATTTAGCACCACATTCTCAACAAAACGTGGTACATAATATCGACTATAAAAATCTCCATAAACGCACCACAGCTTTTGAATTTTAATGTCTTGGTTTGGTTCGCAAAAGAAAAATAGAAAAATACATAATTCTCACGTCATAGACACACCAGGTACTTTCAAACATTAATTGTTAGGATTTTCTTCAGGTCAGTCATCTGGAGAAGGTCTTAAGTTAAAGACGAAGCGTTGATGAATACATTTACAATTTTCAGTTTTTCGTTGTTCACTTTCATCATGTTGAATGATCGTTACCATGATGATCATGATGATGATCATCATCATCTATCTCTCTTTCTCCTCCCTCTCTCTCTCTCTCTCTCTCTCTCTCTATCACTCTCTGTATATATATATGTATATATATATAAATATCTTAACAAAATATGAAATTAAAATAAATAAATTGTAAAGAAGCAAACACATAAGATAAGTAAGCGACAAAAATGATTAGCAAAAACAAAATAAACATATGAAAATAAAATAAGAACAAACATAAGTTATAAGTGTATAAGTTCGTATACAAATACGATTTCATGAGAAAAAACATGAGTAATTTTCCTTGGCTGTAAGAGTTTATGCCAGAAATACCAGAAATCGAAACTAGTGATATAATAATGCTGTAAAACCGACCTAGAATTCGAGGACTAAATCGTCTGAGGGTCGCGCACAAGCGCGGGAGACCATGGTAAATGAATATATAAATATGCGTTTGTATAATGTACATGTATACGCATATGTGTGTCTGCATGTATTTTAGTATGGTAATTTGTACCTGGCACGACTACTTGCCTTATATTTTTTGCGCCTTTTATATGTTGATTAATAATGATAAACGAATACTTCAGCTAGTATGTATTACAGCTCTGCATTACTGATTCTGTTTTTCCTTAAGCTTTTCTCGCACATACCTACCTTATATATATATATATATATATATATATATATGCGCGTGTGTATATATGTATGTATGTATGTATGTATGTATGTATGTATGTGTGTGTGTGTGTGTGTGTGTGTGTGTGTGTGCGCGCCTTGATCTGAGTTTCTATTTGCTATTCTCACATAACTCCTTTGTCTGCTCGTATTTCCCGAAGGCAGTCGATAGCGAACGAAGCGGCGGATTGAAAGCAAACATTGCCAGCCTCCGAGGATCTACTTAGCGACATATCAACACTTTTGATGGGAGGCAGGTGTGAGCGGGAGACGTGTTGAAAAAAGGGACAAAAGAGAGAAGCGCAAACATCTTTTGGTAATAAGGCGATCTATTCGATAGACATTTTTTTCTCTTTCTTTTCTGCGTGGTCCTATTCTGACTGGAAACAGAAGATCAAATTCTAATGTTATACAAATATCAGATGGAAACGAATAAACTGGACAGGACATTGGCATTAAGAAATTCACTCGGGTACGCAGGCGTGGTTGGTACTTGCGCTGAAACCTACTTTAGAGAAGAAGAATAGAAAATGCACCATATATATATATATATATATATATATATATATATATATATGCTCTTTGTGTAAACAAATTGAGCTTATGTATTTGGACAATGTCAAACCATTGTTAATTCACTGCCCGCATAGCAGCAGCCGAATAGCACAACGGTTAGAAGCTCCAGCAGTCATTTGGGCGGTCGAATTTCGATCTTTGCTTGAGGTAGTTGCTTGTCTAGCCGCACTGATGAGCTGTGAAATAGCGAAATGTACGTGGATGAATATAATGCTCGCTATCTTGGGTTGAGTATATTGAGAAGTGATATACACATTACCATTAGCGTATGTGCGATGCTCTTTGTGTAAACAAATTGAGCTTAGGTATTTGGACAATGAAAAATATTGTTAATTCATTTCCCGCATAGCAGCAGCCGAATAGCGCAATGGTTAGAAGTTCCGACTGTCTTTGGGCGGTCGGGTTTCGATGTTGTCTAGTCGCACTGATGAGCTACGAAGCAGTACTGCATCTGAACGACTAACTATCCACTGACACGTGTTTTGTAATCCGGGACTCGTCGGAGGGGCCGGATCTAGTGAGATTCGAAATCGGAAACTCATACTAAAAAGCCTTACCACGGGACCACCTCGCAAGATTGTTTGGATATATCGCGATTTACGTAGATGTTATTTTATTTGTTTTTGTTTTTTGCCATATGTTTTGAATGAATTCAATTATTTATACGAAAGTGCAATTTTACCTTAATGCGAGTTGGGAATAATTTTCCCTTTAACTAATTTTGTACCCCCAAATTTGGAGCGGCATATATATTTTTTTAAAAATATAATTATACACTTACACGTGATATATATATATATATATATATATATATATATATATATATATATATATATATATATATATATATATATATTATAACTTACTACCTAGTTTTAGCTACGTATTGAGCACTGTAGAAGTAAATACTTTAAGTTTTCGCATAAATTTATACTTTCGTATATTAATTTATATGATTCAATGAAGTATATATATATATATTTTTTTTTTACAAAGGCATCACCACATTATCGAGGCCAAGAGGCCACTCAATGATAAGGGTTAAAGAGTGTACAGTAGAAATTGGACAATATACTAATCATTAATAATGAAAATTCGGTAAATTTGATAACTTATTGTAGTCAGCCGGAAAGCAAGAAAACGGAAGACAATTCCACAGCCTGCAGTTCTAAGAAAGAAGCTTTGTTCATGGCATCTACGTTTAGGTTTAGGCACAGATAAAGACTGGGGGGAATTATTGATAGTGTTTTCAGCTAGACGAGTGTTTTTTGTGAAAGTTTGGCGAGGGGGGACCATAGACTGAAGCTCAGTCGAACACTTTCCAGGAAAATGAAGATACATCAGAGACAAACTCGCAACATCTCTTCTGTGAGATAGAGGTTGCAGGGAAGAGAAAAGGACATCTCCTACCAGGCTACAAAGTCTATTTTGAACTCTATCAAGGCAGGAAAAGTCCTTTCTAGCAACTCCTGTCCAGATGTGGCAACAGTATTCCATCCTTGGACTTATCTGACTCTTATATAGATAGAGAATTGCATCAGCAGTGAGATATCTACCAGATCGATAGAAAGATCCCACCATTTTTCCAGCGGCCTTGGCAACAGATTTGATATACGTGTTCCAGGAGTAATGGTCAAGCCCAGAAGCTTGTCAAAACTTGAGGCCCCCCGAAGACGAGAGCCATTCATTTCAATTGATGCCAGATGTGGATCAGAATGTTGATGATGTAAAGAGAGAAGCTTGGTTTTAGATGCATTAAAAGTAACCAGCCACTCCTTTCCCCATTGTAGTACGTGCTCAAGATCAGAGAAGAGAGAATTGGAGAGAACTTGGTCGTTTACTGTCTTAGATGTGCTACCATAAATAGTAGTGTCGTCAGCATAAAGGATGTGATGTGGAAGATCATTAATGTAGATCAAGAAAAGAGTTGGGCCCTAGATGGGCCCCTGAGGGACACCAGCATTAATACTGCGAGCTTCTGATTTTTGCCCCTCAACTACTACTCTTATGAACCTATCAGAAAGAAAGGATTTAATAATTGAGAAGACATTTCCAGCAATACCATAGCTAGAAATCTTGTGAAATAAACCTTTATGCCATACCCTATCAAAGGCCTTATATATGTCAAGAGCAATTGCCCTAGAAAGGTTGCCCCTGTCGAGAGATTTGCTAATCCAATGAGATGTAACTGTAAGCACATCTGCTGTAGATCTAGCAGAACGGAAACCATATTGTGTGTCACTAAGAAGGTTATTTTTGTTGAGATGGTTGATTATTTCTATATTTAACACAGATTCCAGCAACTTACTCATGACGCACAGAAGACTTATTGGCCTGTACTGAGAGGGGGATGAGCGATCACCTGAATTCTTAAATACATGGCATACTGATGAAATTTTCCAGGGTGATGGGAAACTATTCTCCTTAAGACAGCGGTTAAACAGTTTTGTAAGTATGGGCGCTAGTTCAGGTTGAAGTTTTTTGAGTACTATAATTGGAATACCGTCAGGGCCAGTTGCTTTACTGGAATCAAGGTTTTTGATTAGCTTCGCAACATCACGTACAGATATACGTATATCACATAGCGTGTTTTCTGATACAGGAGGAAATATTGGGGGTTGGCGGCCTTGGTCGCAAAGGGTAGAATTGGCTGCAAAGTTCTTGGCAAAGAGTTTGGCTTTGTCTGATGCTGACGAGATTAACTCAGGTCCATTGATGATAGTTGGGATGGAGAACACGCTCCTATTCAAGATTCTGTTTGCAATTTGCCAAAACTGGTGGGAACCAAGCCGCTGCTCAGCTACTTTGGACTTGACGGACTGAGCATACAACTCTCTTGTGTTCTTTATTACTTTCTTTCAATGGTTGCTGGCAGTCCTGAAAGCGGCTTTAGTTTCCATACATCTATTACGTTGGAAACAGTGGGAAAAGTGATTTCTGTGCGCAATGGCAGCAGCACATTCTGGAGAGAACCATGGCTGGCTGTTAGGTTTTTGCTGAAACTTTTTCGAGTGTATGAAACGGTCTATACCTACACAATTAACGATTCCGTCAGGTCTGATACTATAGAGGACACATCCTTTTAAACATGGAACGCAGAGTTAGATCCGATATAAATGCACGGAAGCTATCCCAGTCAGCCTTAGTGTATCGATATACTGTACGATGGAGAGGTATGTCTGGGGACATTACATTTCATGTTTATCTTAATTGATACTATAGAGTGGTCGGAAGATCCTAGAGGAGACAGAAACTGAACATAGTTCAGGGCAAGTTGTGAGAAAAAGGTCTAGTAGGCTCGCATACTGGCCGTCATTGTCGGGCACACGGGTGGGTTCATGAACAATCTGAGTGAGGTCATACGCAATGGAGAAATTATGACAGAACCTCCCCTCATTTGGAATACCGTCAGGGCCAGTTGCTTTACTGGAATCAAGGTTTTTGATTAGCTTCGCAACATCACGTACAGATATACGTATATCACATAGCGTGTTTTCTGATACAGGAGGAAATATTGGGGGTTGGCGGCCTTGGTCTTGTTTGAGTGGGTCAACCATTCGACGTTGTGAACATAGAAGTCTCCACATACGTGAATGTTAGCTGAAGGATAAGCAGATAGGACTTGGTCAATTTTCTCAGATATGCTTTTAAAGATAGTAACTCCCCTGTTGTGGGGGCGATAGAGAGTAATTATAAATGCAGTCGTGTGAGCTAAAGCAACCCGGAATCACATATAGTGTAAGTTAGGAGCTTCCCTGGAGATGTCCCTACCACATGGAAAGCCATATTTAATATAGGAACATATTCCATGCATATGGCGATCTTGGGGGTCAGATTTAGAAGTTAAGTTAGAGTATCCTTTAATTGCGAACTCTTGTAGGGAAACAGCCTGTCCAATGCCAGTTTCGTTTAAAAAGAAAAACAATTACCCACTAATATGGCATCGAGAGACCCCACCAGAAGCTATTGCATGGTACAGAATCCATTCACCAAATGGCAATACAGCAGCCCCAGTACGTTGCACCTGCTGATAAGACAGCCTCCTTAGTGGTTAATCCAAGGTTCGGGTCCCTGGCTATCAGGCGGATAACGTCTACCCAGATAAAACGTTTACCTCCAGCACCCTTACTAGTGACATGGCTACAGGGACAGACATATAAACAGAAAATGTCCGCCATCTCTTCCAACTGTTCGCGCAAAATACTGCCAACCTAGAAAATAGCTTTGCTAGAAAAATCACTCATTGAAAAATGAGGACTGAGGGACAAATAAGGAGAAGCGAGAGTAACAGGAGCTGCCGATAACGCATCCACAATGCGTTTTCTACTCTCCATTAAAAAAAAATTAAGTATTCTACTTAATAAAAGTCCAACAGACGTTTTTAAGGGAGAGTACAGTGATAGATTCCCCTCTCACGAACTAAAAAGGAGTACAATTTCGTAATCTATTTTTGCAATCAACTTGGTAGATAAATAAACATTTATGGACGAGAAAAAGCTAGCATTTAATAAAACAGAAATGCATAAATTAAATACTAAAATAAAATGTAGTTATCAATATTTGAATCTAAAAATAAAAAGTAAGATTAATATAGAAATCACTTATCTCAACCAAAACACTCCCGTCTCCAAAATGCAAACTGTAGAGAAGAATTTAAGTATTAACAGCGTTCAAAAGACTCTTTTTTTTTAAATTAACCGTTAACAGAAAAGCGTGATTTTATTCCGGGTGTTAGCTAGTCACGTTTTAAGAAACTTACAATATAAAAGAAAAGCGGATGGGCGTTGGTTCTTCCGAAAGTTAGTTGGTGACGTTATAAGTAATTGCGAGATAAGATAGAAGCAGGAATTAAGGGGTGACAACTGAAAGGGATAATATAATGGATTGAGTCTATACAATATTTAAGATCAACTCGGTAGATAAATAAACATTTATGGACGAGGAAAAAGCTAGCATTTAATAAAACAAAAATACATAAATTAAATACTGAAATAAAATGTAGTTATTAATATTTGAATCTAAAAAAAAAGTACGATTAATATAGAAATCACTTATCTCAATAAAAACACTTCCGTCCGTTTACAGATATATATTAATATATATTAATATATATATATATATATAATAAAATAAAATATAAGATATATATATATATATATAAATATACCTTTTTTTAACATTATCGTTTTTTTCTACATAATTCCTTAATACTTTATAATTTAACAATCCTTTATTTTAATTCTTTATTTCTTCTTTGCTTGACCGTTTTTATCTGCAATTTCCGTTTTAGTCTTCAAATATTTCTATCTATCAAATACATCAATCTACCTACACATTCATATCCTGTATGTATATTTTCATATATTTTACTATATGCATTTACTTACATACTTACTTGCTTTATCCGGAATTTGCAGATACCGGCCATCCTCTCCCCTTAAATCTTTTTATATTTTATATTTTATTTATTTTTTATTTAGTTATTTGTTTATTTTTCCATATAATTTCTTTTAATAACTTTTGCTGACATTTTCTTAAGTAATTACCTGTACATTTCAGTTGACGACATTTTTTGCCTTATATTTTTCGCGCCTTTTAATGTCATTTTGTCTGGGTCATTTTGACATTGCTTTTATATTTTATATTTAATTCTATCACCCTTTAATCTTTTTTCTCTCTTCTTCTTCAATAATGTTTCCTGATTACACTTTGTCTCGGCAGCCGTGTTAAACGCATATCTTATTTTTCTTTTATTTATATTATTGGAATTTTTTCCCCTTTTCCTTGTACATGTTTGTGAATCATTCAACGGATTTCGGCCTTTTGGATTATTTTGGACCATCTTCCATTTATGCGATTTCCTTGGTTTTTATTTGTGCGAATTGAAATTTAATTAACTTTCTTGGATTTCAATTTTTGGATTTTACCATCATTGGCTACTTTACCTTTCACCATACTATCCATGCACGTTAAATCACCTTTTTTCTCACCATATTCCCTCTGCTTCACTTTTTGTTATCAAGTAAGATCTTTGACTTACTTCCAGTTTCATCAAGTACTTTAGTATGCACAATCCGATCCCGCATTTTGCTAATTCCTACCATCTGATGAGAAGGAACTTATTTCTTCAAGACCCCGCGGATTAAGGACTATCCACTTACTTAGTGTTTACATTTCAGAATAAATATGTTTTTTACTCTTTTTCAAAGTGTTTTATGACATGTTTTATTAACTATTTTCTCTTATATATATATATATATATATATATATATATATATATATATATATATATATGTATACAGAGAGAGGGAGAGAGAGAGAGAGAGAGCGAGAGAGTTGGTGGCTGACTTCAGTCTTTACAGACTCTGAATACCCACAGTAAAGATGCCTGCGCGTGAAATTTTGTGGCAAGAGTAGCACAATAACCAACTCCACCATCGACATTGTTACATACCAGAGGCAAGTGGAGGTTCAGCCCGACAGGAAACAATGCCGAGATAAGTAGATAACGCACACAGGACATAAATTTTCTAAACTATGTAAGATAAAAAAAAAACATTTATTAATGCATAGAAATATTGTTCTACATCAATGTTTTTGTTGCACATTTTTAAAGAAAAAATGCGCATAGATGGGTGTCAATAATACGGATGTGTTTGGTAATATATTGAACTTGTCTTTATAAAACTATGGACTAACTATTTTAGGCAACAGTGTATAGTATTTATTAACCAGTTAGAGGGTTTCCATCAAGAAAATACCAACCCATTAAAGAAAGAAAAATATCATTAAAATTAAAAATAATGCCATATTTAGAGACAGATATTCTTGTTTATATATATATATATATATATATATATATATATATATATATATATATATATATATGTACTAGCAGGTTAGCCCGGTGTTGCCCGGGTATTTGGAGGTGTATGTTGAGCAAAAAAAAAGCGGTCAATTTTTAAAACTTTGATCTCTATGATAACCCCTTAAAGTTTATTGTTTTAGGATCAACTAAAGTAATTAACTTAGATCCATGTCAAGGGAACCTATATCTAAAATTTCAAGTGTTTAGACCCAAAATTGTCGGAGTAGTTTGGAAGAGTTCTCAAAGGTCAAATCGTTGAACTCTGACGCCTTAACTACAAAATTTCTGTCCGAAAACCGATCACATCGATTTTCACAAATCTTAGTACACTGTATATCAAATTTCGACTCTGTAGACTTAAATTTGACAGAGTTATTGCGTAGGAAAATATACACACACAGACAGACGCACAGATACACAGACAGACAGATACACAGACACGTTCACTTTTATAGATATATAGATAAATATATATATATATATATATATATATATATATATATATATATAAACTTCAGATGTAAGGCTGAGATCTGCAAAAATCAATATGGTTCTATAAAAGTAGGTCCCCTCTTGAGCTGCGAATTCCTAAATAAATGCTGAGAGCTGTTTTTTTTTTTTACCAATCTCATGACTTGCAAACGTGAAAATATTTCCACTTTTTTAATTAACATTTTTTCCCCACCATATCCTTATCATTCTAAGGGGAAAAGGAATCCTGAACGGTTTTTAACGATACACGTGTAACATATGCTACACTGACATGGGCATAAAATGCTACGAGCGAAAAATAAATACATCTGCTGGTTTTGGAATGATTACATATATATATATATATATATATATATATATATATATATATATATATATATATATAACTCATGAATTTAACAACATTATTAACTATTAAGAGAGCTCAAGAAAAGAAAAGCAAGATATATTTCAATAATACGAATAAATTTACATAGTCGCAACTGTGGACATGCTAATGTTGCGGACAAATTATCGGTTAAAATGCAAACTCTTCACTTTAATTAATGGTTGCTTTTAATATTAGAAACCACTCCTCAAAATATAACCAGCCCTATTTTTCGAAACATGTTGCAACGATGTAAATTTACACACACACACACACACACACACACACACACACACACACACACACACACACACACATACATATATAGTGGGTGCAATAAGTTGATTTATTTTTATCATACGAAAACAAAGACAATAATAAAGTGCTATTCTAATGTATTTTTGTGTGATAAATACAAATCTCGTATAAGAAATCTTATATAATTACGTATTCACTAGATAATTACATAAATTCCATATCTAAGTTTTAAAAATTATTCAACACAAAGAAAAAATAGTATTAGTATTTAGTAATATGGCCTTTACTCGCCATAACAGCTTCCAAACGTTCTGGATACTTCCGTACAAGATTGTTACAAACGTTAACTGAAATTTTATCCTACTCTTCTTGGCAGATTGGTTTAAGTTCTGTCAGATTCCTCGGATCTCTCTTTTGTAACATTTGCTTCAACTCTCACCTAAGATTTTAAATTGGTCATGTGATTGACTTGGCCATCCTAATAACTGTATTTCCTTCTTCCAAAACCAGGCGGTAGTTGCTCCAGCCGTGTGCTTGGGACTGTTATCCTGCTGAAATATTCAGCCATTAGTCTAGTTCAAATCCTCTGCAGTATTCGAGAGATTATCGTCAAGTATAGCGCGATAAATTTGTGCATTCATTTTCCCTTCTATGATGTGAAGTTTTCCAGGGCCAGCTGAAGAGCAACAATCCCAAACCATTATGCTTCCACCTCCAAACTTCACTGTAGGGATGATATCTTTGGCTCAAATGCTGAGTTCTTTTGCATCCGGGCATAACTTACATTATTTCGACTAAATAACTTAATTTTCGTTTCGTCTGCCCATAATAGTATATCCTCAAAACTGTAAGGTTTCTTCAAATTTTCTTTGGTAAATTTCAGACGATTCTTGAAGAGTGGGTTTTGGTTTTCGCGATTAGACTCCTTTCTTTCGAAGCACTGTCCTAACTGTATTCTTGCATACACGTGTTCCAGATGCTTCTAACGTTTTCTGGACTTCAGAACGAGTTATTCGTGGATTCTCCTTCCCTTCGCGTGCTAAAAGTCGAGCTATACGGTTAGGAATTTTTGGAAGGACGCCCAAAACTTGGCAGATTTGAAGTGCACTGGTAGAACTTCCACCTACGAATCGTGTCACCGACGATCGAAATTGAGATATTCAATATCCTGAACCATCCATGTGTAGCTGAACAATTAATTTTCTCGTCTTCTCCGACAATTCTCTAGTTTTAGACATTGCATAAACAGTGCGACTAAATTGACCGAAATAAATAATACGCCGTCAGTTGTTATCTCTGAACCATCACATGACAAATATTTGTCCAATTAAACCTATTTTACATTGTGTTGGATACTTTTGGAACTTTAAATATGAAATTTAAGTAATTATCTAGTGAATCCATAATTATATAAGATTTTTCATACGAGATTTGTATTTATCAAACAAAAATACATTAGAATAGTACTTTTTTTTATTGTTTTTGTATTCGTGTAATAAAAATAGATCAACTTTTTGCTATCTTTATATATATATATATATATATATATATATATAGAGAGAGAGAGAGAGAGAACTTTGTAAGTTTCTCTTCTTTTTATTTTAACGCTTCCATGGTCCTAGATATGACCTTAAACTATATCCAGTGGTGAGACCCCAGCTTGCGGGCTTTGGGGAGTGTGGAGCCACTCTTTAATTGACATTGCTCTCATCTCCACTCTGACCTGGAATGGTAGTACATGTTAGGGTCCCATCTATGGGTTAAATAGAAACCGAATTGAAAACAACAAATATATTCTATTAAAATTTTTTCTTCAATATCTTTTTATTCGGCATTAAATAACCTGAAAAGGGTTGATATGCCGTAAAATAAAACCAACCACCAACCATTAACGCTTTCATACTTTTCGCATTTATAAGTTGTCGTGTTTATACATCAGCAAGTGAAAACAGCGGTATCCTAATTTCATCCAATTTATACGGGAACTATTTCGTTGGTCACGCTATAATCGTATTACGAACCACACCGTGAATAAGAATGAGAATAAAAGCAACCGAGATACAAAAGGGACCCCTCATTAGGTTGAAGTGGATCAATAAAAAAGCGCTTGGTAAACCCATTCAATAATAAACTTGCCACTCTACTATTTATTTTGCAGGTGCTTTTAAACAATTTTACCGTATTTAAAAGTTTAGTTGGATGATCAATCTCTTTCAAATGGTGCTGTTCATGACAACACTTAAGGAAGTGGATGTGGCCGTGTTGTTGTAGATAACGGTCTGCTCCCGTGGCAAGTTCGAATCCTGCCGATTTTATAGAGACACAATTCATTTACAAATGTTTACTTTTACATGTATTATTTGGTATTTTTCAGTATGAAGCCGAAATATTTCTCTTATGTATAAAACTAGCATGGATACCGAGCGTTGCACGGGTGGACATGAAGTTGGTTTGGACACAGCTGCTATACAGAGGATATTGAGCAAACCCATCTAAATAATGGAATACCCCCCCCCAAAAAAAAGAAGTAGGTTACTACTTCCACATTTTTTTTGCCCATACGCTGAACCCCTCCCACAAACAAAAACTCAAATAAATGAATAAAAAATCTTTCAAGAAAAATAGCAGCGAATGCTTATGCGACCACACAAAAAAACAATCAGCCGCGGTAGGCAGGCTCGAACGTGAAAGAAAGAAAAATGTTACTGGCGAACGATCTTACCCATTGGACCACGAGGCATTATCCCATCATGACCCTGAAAAATAACGCACAATAATTTTTCACAGATTCCAGCAACTTGCTCAGGATGCAGAAGAGACAGATTGGTCTGTACTGAGAGGGAAATGACCGATCCTCGGAATTTTTAATTACGGGACTGACTGATAAAGTTTTTCAGGGTGTTGTGAAGCATTTCTTCCTAAGGCAACATTTAAACAGCTTTGTAAGTATGCGAGCTAGTTCCGGTTGAAGCTTTATGAGCACTCTGATTGGAATATCGTCGGGTCAAGTTAGTTTACTGAAATCAAAGTTTTTGATAAGCTTGGCAACGTCACGTATTGATATGTGTATGTCGCATAGTGTGTTTTCAGTCAGAAGAGGAAATACGAGAGATAGACAGCCTTGATCGCAAAGGGTAGAATTTGCTACAAATTATTTTTTAGGGATAGGATTGTTCAAGTTTAATTAGATTTTTACGGCATAATTTCCATATAAATAAAACAGTAGTTGTGTTTATTTGACCGTCTGTTTATCTGTGTGTAAATATTTAACCGATTAAACAATTAAATCAATGGTCACATAATATCAATAGAAACAGAAAATACCAATCACACAAAAAGGAAATTTTATAACGAGTGAATTTTTTTTTTTTTTTGGATTGATGAATAAGACGTACAGTCATATATCGGCAGGTTAAAAGGCAACGTGTTCAGTTCAATTTTACTTGTTTCTGCGCATGTCCAAATTCAATTAATTTCACGAGGTCGTTTAATATCAAGTCTTTTTCAAAAACTATCTCTTAATAGCTAGATCGGTAGGAGACGCTGCTGGGGCGATAAATGATTTGGTTTCGTTTCGAGCTGATGGCACCCAATCATTTTTTAAAACTTTTGAAATACCTACCATATATTAGGTACAATATAATATTCAATAGAGAATTGGCCTTGTAATAATAAATACAAGGCTGCTGTGAAGAAGGTGGGAAAGACACTTACGCCTGAAAGTGTCCTGTACCTCTATAAGGCCACCATTCACCCATGTATCGAGTACTGTTGTCACATTTGGGCTGGTGCATCTGCTACTAGTCTCTCGCTCTTGGACAGGGTTCAATAGAAAGTCACCGACCTGATAGGTCCTGCACTGTCAACTAAGCTTCAGCCCCTGTCCCATCGACGAAATGTTGCATCTCTCTGTCTGTTCTACAAGTATTTTTATGGTGAATGCTCTGATAAACTACAAGCACTTGTACCCTCTCGACATAAATACCCCCGACAAAAATTAACAAATAGACAAATCCCACCCCTACACAGTAGAAATCCTGCTTTACCAACTTTACTGACATGCAGAAGTTCAAGTGTAATGTGAACATACATCTTGCTACTCATCTCCCTACATAATATCCCCGAAACTGATGTCCCAGATAGTAGCTTCCTACATCAAAGTGGCACTGTGTCTTGATTGGGGTGAAAATTGAATAAAAAAAACAAAAGAAAATACGAAATTAAGATGATTTAATATATATTTGAGTGTAATCTTGAATACAATGTTTGGTGAGTTTCTATTTGATTTGATTTTCTATGCCATCTATTTGACAAAAATCATATATTGTAAGGTAATCGACTTTTGATAAAACGGTTTATTATTGTGCAAATAAGTAATAATAAATGTAATGTCTCGGTTAAATTTAATAATACATGTAAAAGAGATGAGAAAAATAGACATATACGACATTTTCATAATGGGGCGTATTCTACAATACATGATAATTTATGACATGTAAAAGAGATGAGAAAAAATAGACATACACGACATTTTCATAAAGGGGTGTATTCTACAATACATGATAATTTATGGCATGTAAAAGAGATGAGAAAAAATAGACATATACGACATTTTCATAAAGGGGTGTATTCTACGATACATGATAATTTATGACATGTAAAAGAGATGAGAAAAAATAGACATACACGACATTTTCATAAAGGGGTGTATTCTACAATACATGATAATTTATGACATGTAAAAGAGATTAGAAAAAATAGACATACACGACATTTTCATAAAGGGGTGTATTCTACAATACATGATAACTTATGACATGTAAAAGAGATGAGAAAAAATAGACATACACGACATTTTCATAAAGGGGTGTATTCTATAATACATGATAATTTATGACATGTAAAAGAGATGAGAAAAAATAGACATACACGACATTTTCATAAAGGGGTGTATTCTACGATACATGATAATTTATGACATGTAAAAGAGATGAGAAAAAATATATATATACGACATTTTCATAAAGGGGTGTATTCTACAATACATGATAATTTATGACATGTAAAAGAGATGAGAAAAAATAGACATATACGACATTTTCATAAAGGGGTGTATTCTACAATACATGATAACTTATGACATGTAAAGGAGATGAGAACAAAATAGACATATACGACATTTTCATAAAGGGGTGTATTCTACGATACATGATAATTTATGACATGTAAAAGAGATGAGAAAAATATATATATACGACATTTTCATAAAGGGGTGTATTCTACAATACATGATAATTTATGACATGTAAAGGAGATGAGAACAAAATATATATATACGACATTTTCATAAAGGGGTGTATTCTACAATACATGATAATTTATGACATGTAAAGGAGATGAGAACAAAATAGACATATACGACATTTTCATAAAGGGGTGTATTCTACAATACATGATAACTTATGACATGTAAAGGAGATGAGAACAAAATATATATATACGACATTTTCATAAAGGGGTGTATTCTACAATACATGATAACTTATGACATGTAAAAGAGATGAGAAAAATAGACATATACGACATTTTCATAAAGGGGTGTATTCTACAATACATGATAACTTATGACATGTAAAGGAGATGAGAACAAAATATATATATACGACATTTTCATAAAGGGGTGTATTCTACAATACATGATAATATATGACATGTAAAGGAGATGAGAACAAAATAGACATATACGACATTTTCATAAAGGGGTGTATTCTACAATACATGATAACTTATGACATGTAAAGGAGATGAGAACAAAATATATATATACGACATTTTCATAAAGGGGTGTATTCTACAATACATGATAATTTATGACGTGTAAAAGAGATGAGAAAATATATATATATACGACATTTTCATAAAGGGGTGTATTCTACAATACATGATAATTTATGACATGTAAAGGAGATGAGAACAAAATAGACATATACGACATTTTCATAAAGGGGTGTATTCTACAATACATGATAACTTATGACATGTAAAAGAGATGAGAAAAAATAGACATATACGACATTTTCATAAAGGGGTGTATTCTACAATACATGATAATTTATGACATGTAAAAGAGATGAGAAAAAATAGACATATACGACATTTTCATAATGGGGTGTATTCTACAATACATGATAATTTATGACATGTAAAAGAGAGTAGAAAAAATAGACATACACGACATTTTCATAAAGGGGTGTATTCTACGATACATGATAATTTATGACATGTAAAAGAGATGAGAAAAAAAGATATATACGACATTTTCATAAAGGTGTGTATTCTACAATACATGATAGTTTATGACATGTAAAAGAGATTAGAAAAAATAGACATATACGACATTTTCATAAAGGGGTGTATTCTACAATACATGATAATTTATGACATGTTAAGGAGATGAGAAAAAAAAAGACATACACGACATTTTCATAAAGGGGTGTATTCTACGATACATGATAATTTATGACATGTAAAAGAGATGAGAAATATAGACATATACGACATTTTCATAAAGGGGTGGATTCTACAATACATGATAACTTATGACATGTAAAAGAGATGAGAGAAAATAGACATATACGACATTTTCATAAAGGGGTGTATTCTACAATACATGATAATTTATGACATGTAAAAGAGATGAGAAAAAATAGATATATACGACATTTTCATAAAGGGGTGTATTCTACAATACACGATAATTTATGACATGTAAAAGAGATGAGAAAAAATAGATATATACGACATTTTCATAAAGGGGTGTATTCTACAATACATGATAATTTATGACATGTAAAAGAGATGAGAAAAAATAGATATATACGACATTTTCATAAAGGGGTGTATTCTACAATACACGATAATTTATGACATGTAAAAGAGATGAGAAAAAATAGACATATACGACATTTTCATAAAGGGGTGTATTCTACAATACATGATAACTTATGACATGTAAAGGAGATGAGAAAAAATAGACATACACGACATTTTCATAAAGGGGTGTATTCTACGATACATGATAATTTATGACATGTAAAAGAGATGAGAAAAATAAACATATACGACATTTTCATAAAGGGGTGTATTCTACAATACATGATAACTTATGACATGTAAAAGAGATGAGAAAAATAGACATATACGACATTTTCATAAAGGGGTGTATTCTACAATACATGATAATTTATGACATGTAAAAGAGATGAGAAAAAATAGATATATACGACATTTTCATAAAGGGGTGTATTCTACAATACACGATAATTTATGACATGTAAAAGAGATGAGAAAAAATAGATATATACGACATTTTCATAAAGGGGTGTATTCTACAATACATGATAATTTATGACACGTAAAAGAGATGAGAAAAAATAGATATATACGACATTTTATAAAGGGGTGTATTCTACAATACATGATAATTTATGACATGTAAAAGAGATGAGAAAAAATAGACATATACGACATTTTCATAAAGGGGTGTATTCTACAATACATGATAATTTATGACATGTAAAGGAGATGAGAAAAAATAGACATACACGACATTTTCATAAAGGGGTGTATTCTACGATACATGATAACTTATGACATGTAAAAGAGATGAGAAAAATAGACATATACGACATTTTCATAAAGGGGTGTATTCTACAATACATGATAACTGATGAGATGTAAAAGAGATGAGAAAAATAGACATATACGACATTTTCATAAAGGGGTGTATTCTACAATACATGATAATTTATGACATGTAAAAGAGATGAGAAAAAATAGATATATACGACATTTTCATAAAGGGGTGTATTCTACAATACACGATAATTTATGACATGTAAAAGAGATGAGAAAAAATAGATATATACGACATTTTCATAAAGGGGTGTATTCTACAATACATGATAATTTATGACATGTAAAAGAGATGAGAAAAAATAGACATATACGACATTTTCATAAAGGGGTGTATTCTACAATACATGATAATTTATGACATGTAAAAGAGATGAGAAAAAATAGACATATACGACATTTTCATAATGGGGT
Organism: Euprymna scolopes; assembly: GCF_053919585.1. Taxonomy (NCBI): domain Eukaryota; kingdom Metazoa; phylum Mollusca; class Cephalopoda; order Sepiida; family Sepiolidae; genus Euprymna; species Euprymna scolopes. The sequence continues at coordinate 120,957,746 of NC_136497.1, read as the reverse complement.
GTATTCTACAATACATGATAATTTATGACATGTAAAAGAGATGAGAAAAAATAGACATACACGACATTTTCATAAAGGGGTGTATTCTACGATACATGATAATTTATGACATGTAAAAGAGATGAGAAAAAATAGATATATACGACATTTTCATAAAGGTGTGTATTCTACAATACATGATAGTTTATGACATGTAAAAGAGATTAGAAAAAATAGACATATACGACATTTTCATAAAGGGGTGTATTCTACAATACATGATAATTTATGACATGTTAAGTAGATGAGAAAAAATAGACATATACGACATTTTCATAAAGGGGTGTATTCTACAATACATGATAATTTATGACATGTAAAAGAGATGAGAAAAAATAGATATATACGACATTTTCATAAAGGGGTGTATTCTACGATACATGATAATTTATGACATGTAAAAGAGATGAGAAAAATAGACATATACGACATTTTCATAAAGGGGTGTATTCTACAATACATGATAACTTATGACATGTAAAAGAGATGAGAGAAAATAGACATATACGACATTTTCATAAAGGGGTGTATTCTACAATACATGATAATTTATGACATGTAAAAGAGATGAGAAAAAATAGATATATACGACATTTTCATAAAGGGGCGTATTCTACAATACACGATAATTTATGACATGTAAAAGAGATGAGAAAAAATAGATATATACGACATTTTCATAAAGGGGTGTATTCTACAATACATGATAATTTATGACATGTAAAAGAGATGAGAAAAAATAGATATATACGACATTTTCATAAAGGGGTGTATTCTACAATACATGATAATTTATGACATGTAAAAGAGATGAGAAAAAATAGACATATACGACATTTTCATAAAGGGGTGTATTCTACAATACATGATAACTTATGACATGTAAAGGAGATGAGAAAAAATAGACATACACGACATTTTCATAAAGGGGTGTATTCTACGATACATGATAACTTATGACATGTAAAAGAGATGAGAAAAACAAACATATACGACATTTTCATAAAGGGGTGTATTCTACAATACATGATAACTTATGACATGTAAAAGAGATGAGAAAAATAGACATATACGACATTTTCATAAAGGGGTGTATTCTACAATACATGATAATTTATGACATGTAAAAGAGATGAGAAAAAATAGATATATACGACATTTTCATAAAGGGGTGTATTCTACAATACACGATAATTTATGACATGTAAAAGAGATGAGAAAAAATAGATATATACGACATTTTCATAAAGGGGTGTATTCTACAATACATGATAATTTATGACATGTAAAAGAGATGAGAAAAATAGATATATACGACATTTTCATAAAGGGGTGTATTCTACAATACATGATAATTTATGACATGTTAAGTAGATGAGAAAAAAAAGACATACACGACATTTTCATAAAGGGGTGTATTCTACGATACATGATAATTTATGACATGTAAAAGAGATGAGAAAAATAGACATATACGACATTTTCATAAAGGGGTGTATTCTACAATACATGATAACTTATGACATGTAAAAGAGATGAGAGAAAATAGACATATACGACATTTTCATAAAGGGGTGTATTCTACAATACATGATAATTTATGACATGTAAAAGAGATGAGAAAAAATAGATATATACGACATTTTCATAAAGGGGCGTATTCTACAATACACGATAATTTATGACATGTAAAAGAGATGAGAAAAAATAGATATATACGACATTTTCATAAAGGGGTGTATTCTACAATACATGATAATTTATGACATGTAAAAGAGATGAGAAAAAATAGATATATACGACATTTTCATAAAGGGGTGTATTCTACAATACATGATAATTTATGACATGTAAAAGAGATGAGAAAAAATAGACATATACGACATTTTCATAAAGGGGTGTATTCTACAATACATGATAACTTATGACATGTAAAAGAGATGAGAAAAAATAGACATACACGACATTTTCATAAAGGGGTGTATTCTACGATACATGATAACTTATGACATGTAAAAGAGATGAGAAAAACAAACATATACGACATTTTCATAAAGGGGTGTATTCTACAATACATGATAACTTATGACATGTAAAAGAGATGAGAAAAATAGACATATACGACATTTTCATAAAGGGGTGTATTCTACAATACATGATAATTTATGACATGTAAAAGAGATGAGAAAAAATAGATATATACGACATTTTCATAAAGGGGTGTATTCTACAATACACGATAACTTATGAGATGTAAAAGAGATGAGAAAAAATAGATATATACGACATTTTCATAAAGGGGTGTATTCTACAATACATGATAATTTATGACATGTAAAAGAGATGAGAAAAATAGATATATACGACATTTTCATAAAGGGGTGTATTCTACAATACATGATAATTTATGACATGTTAAGTAGATGAGAAAAAAAAGACATACACGACATTTTCATAAAGGGGTGTATTCTACGATACATGATAATTTATGACATGTAAAAGAGATGAGAAAAATAGACATATACGACATTTTCATAAAGGGGTGTATTCTACAATACATGATAACTTATGACATGTAAAAGAGATCAGAGAAAATAGACATATACGACATTTTCATAAAGGGGTGTATTCTACAATACATGATAATTTATGACATGTAAAAGAGATGAGAAAAATAGATATATACGACATTTTCATAAAGGGGCGTATTCTACAATACACGATAATTTATGACATGTAAAAGAGATGAGAAAAAATAGATATATACGACATTTTCATAAAGGGGTGTATTCTACAATACATGATAATTTATGACATGTAAAAGAGATGAGAAAAAATAGATATATACGACATTTTCATAAAGGGGTGTATTCTACAATACATGATAATTTATGACATGTAAAAGAGATGAGAAAAAATAGACATATACGACATTTTCATAAAGGGGTGTATTCTACAATACATGATAACTTATGACATGTAAAGGAGATGAGAAAAAATAGACATACACGACATTTTCATAAAGGGGTGTATTCTACGATACATGATAACTTATGACATGTAAAAGAGATGAGAAAAACAAACATATACGACATTTTCATAAAGGGGTGTATTCTATAATACATGATAACTTATGACATGTAAAAGAGATGAGAAAAATAGACATATACGACATTTTCATAAAGGGGTGTATTCTACAATACATGATAATTTATGACATGTAAAAGAGATGAGAAAAAAAAGATATATACGACATTTTCATAAAGGGGTGTATTCTACAATACACGATAATTTATGACATGTAAAAGAGATGAGAAAAAATAGATATATACGACATTTTCATAAAGGGGTGTATTCTACAATACATGATAATTTATGACATGTAAAAGAGATGAGAAAAAATAGATATATACGACATTTTCATAAAGGGGTGTATTCTACAATACATGATAATTTATGACATGTAAAAGAGATGAGAAAAAATAGACATATACGACATTTTCATAAAGGGGTGTATTCTACAATACATGATAATTTATGACATGTAAAGGAGATGAGAAAAAATAGACGTACACGACATTTTCATAAAGGGGTGTATTCTACGATACATGATAACTTATGACATGTAAAAGAGATGAGAAAAATAGACATATACGACATTTTCATAAAGGGGTGTATTCTACAATACATGATAACTTATGAGATGTAAAAGAGATGAGAAAAATAGACATATACGACATTTTCATAAAGGGGTGTATTCTACAATACATGATAATTTATGACATGTAAAAGAGATGAGAAAAAATAGATATATACGACATTTTCATAAAGGGGTGTATTCTACAATACACGATAATTTATGACATGTAAAAGAGATGAGAAAAAATAGATATATACGACATTTTCATAAAGGGGTGTATTCTACAATACATGATAATTTATGACATGTAAAAGAGATGAGAAAAATAGATATATACGACATTTTCATAAAGGGGTGTATTCTACAATACATGATAATTTATGACATGTAAAAGAGATGAGAAAAAATAGATATATACGACATTTTCATAAAGGTGTGTATTCTACAATACATGATAATTTATGACATGTAAAAGAGATTAGAAACAATAGATATATACGACATTTTCATAAAGGGGTGTATTCTACAATACATGATAATTTATGACATGTAAAAGAGATGAGAAAAATAGACATACACGACATTTTCATAAAGGGGTGTATTCTACAATACATGATAATTTATGACATGTAAAAGAGATGAGAAAAAATAGATATATACGACATTTTCATAAAGGGGTGTATTCTACAATACACGATAACTTATGACATGTAAAAGAGATGAGAAAAAATAGACATATACGACATTTTCATAAAGGGGTGTATTCTACAATACATGATAATTTATGACATGTAAAGGAGATGAGAAAAATAGACATACACGACATTTTCATAAAGGGGTGTATTCTACGATACATGATAATTTATGACATGTAAAAGAGATGAGAAAAATAGACATATACGACATTTTCATAAAGGGGTGTATTCTACAATACATGATAACTTATGACATGTAAAAGAGATGAGAAAAATAGACATATACGACATTTTCATAAAGGGGTGTATTCTACAATACATGATAACTTATGACATGTAAAAGAGATGAGAAAAAATAGACATACACGACATTTTCATAAAGGGGTGTATTCTACAATACATGATAACTTATGACATGTAAAAGAGATGAGAGAAAATAGACATCCACGACATTTTCATAAAGGGGTGTATTCTACAATACATGATAATTTATGACATGTAAAAGAGATGAGAGAAAATAGACATACACGACATTTTCATAAAGGGGTATATTCTACGATACATGATAATTTATGACATGTAAAAGAGATGAGAGAAAATAGACATCCACGACATTTTCATAAAGGGGTGTATTCTACAATACATGATAATTTATGACATGTAAAAGAGATGAGAAAAAATAGACATCCACGACATTTTCATAAAGGGGTGTATTCTACAATACATGATAACTTATGACATGTAAAAGAGATGAGAGAAAATAGACATCCACGACATTTTCATAAAGGGGTGTATTCTACAATACATGATAATTTATGACATGTAAAAGAGATGAGAGAAAATAGACATACACGACATTTTCATAAAGGGGTGTAGTCTACAATACATGATAACTTATGACATGTAAAAGAGATGAGAGAAAATAGACATACACGACATTTTCATAAAGGGGTGTATTCTACGATACATGATAATTTATGACATGTAAAGGAGATGAGAGAAAATAGACATCCACGACATTTTCATAAAGGGGTGTATTCTACAATACATGATAACTTATGACATGTAAAAGAGATGAGAAAAATAGACATATACGACTTTTCAAAAAGGGGTGTATTCTACGATACATGATAACTTATGACATGTAAAAGATATGAGAAAAAATAGACATATACGACATTTTCATAAAGGGGTGTATTCTACGATACATGATAATTTATGTCATGTAAAAGAGATGAGAAAAAATAGACATATACGACATTTTCATAAAGGGGTGTATTCTACGATACATGATAATTTATGACATGTAAAGGAGATGAGAAAAATAGATATATACAACATTTTCATAAAGGGGTGTATTCTACAATACATGATAATTTATGACATGTAAAAGAGATGAGAAAAATAGACATATACGACATTTTCATAAAGGGGTGTATTCTACAATACATGATAATTTATGACATGTAAAAGAGATGAGAAAAAATAGATGTCAGAAAGAGAAGGAACATCTTAAGAGGATCTAAATCGAAAACGGCACAAAATAGAAAAGAAAGGCTATAATCTAATATATAACATTTGTTGTAAGAGAGGATGGGAAAAAGAGAGAAAAAATAAAAGATAAAAAAGGACAAAGTGATAATTAAAAAAAAACACAAGACAGATAAAGAAAGAGAAGGAACATCTTAAGAAGATCGAAATCGAAAACGGCACAGAAAAGAAAAGAAAGGCTAAACAAACTATAATGAATGTAAGATAGGATGGAAAAAGAGAGATAAAAATAAAAGATAAAAAAAGACAAAGTGATAATTAAAAAAAAAAAAACACAAGACAGATAAAGAAAGAAATGCGAACCGAAAGAAAGAATGAAAAACGAATAGAAAGTAATAAGTATAAGATCTGTTGGGAGACCAAAAACTTTAATAAGGAGATAACTCAACAAAAATATAAACAGGATGGGGAAAATAGAAAATACAAAACACAAACAAGCAAAACATGAAACCAAAAAAGAGAAAAAACGAGGAAAAGGAAATAAAAGACAACGAAAAAAAAAACAACAGAAAAAAAAACTTAAAGATGAAAGAGTTGCATAAAATTAAATAACACAAACCCGTTTTCTTAAACAAACAGGATTTACTGAACGAATTGTGTGTGGAATCCTTTCAACAAAACCGAAATGGACGACTCGCTTTCTGGTTAGGATCAATTTTCCTTCCGCAATGCTTTTTAGATTCTTAAAGAAATTCCGTCCATCAGTTCCGAGCACGTCGGACTGTAATGAGAGCCTGATTTACAAGCTTCGAAAAACCGATGGCACAACCAAGCCTTCGTTTTCCTCGCCGCAAGTCTTGTTAACCGATTGGAGTTGTTGATGGAGTCATATTTCTCTGACGCCAACGACATGGGACTCAGCTCATAAATGTTTAAACAGTAAATGACCCGATTTATAGAGGATGAAAGAAATCTGTCAATTCTAAGTGATGCAGAGGAGCTCCAATGCGAGATCAGTATCTAGCTCGATGTCGCCTTCATCACGATCCTCGCACTGGCAGAAAGATTAGGCTTGTTTAAACGATTGAGAAGAATATCTTGATGAAGATATGGGTCAACACTAAACATTACTTACAACATAGATCTCACACAAAAAACACTATAAAGTGACTAGCTGTTTTCCAAGCTAGCTGTAAAATACGAACTAACATAGCTGAGTGTCTAACAAGTCTCACGATCGAGGGTTAAGGTGTTTGTTAGGTTTACGTTCAGGTTGGTTCATTTGCAAACATTGTACAGCTATCTTTTCTTTTGTCTACTCTTGGAATGATTTCCTTGTATTTTGCCGTTAACACATATGCTGCATAGAGTAAAACATTGAAGGTGACCAAAAAATCTCCAAACTTTACATTTGATGAAAAATAATATTGGTGAGATGCAAGTGGGTTTTTGCAATTCACCGATATTGATATGATCAGATGTTTTATGGCCGGTAAGGAAATGCATAGCATGGCTTTGAAAAAGTGATATGTCCTGACGTAATTTGATAGGGAAGGATATGTGTGTTAAAAGTTTTCGATTTGACTTTCTATGGTGTACGTTTAGAAGGTAGGGTCGTTTTGCTTATTGCGAAAGTTAACTAACCTAAATATTATTTCCAGTTGTTCAGTAAAAAAAAAAAAATATAGTTCATGTCAGTTTTTTTTCTTGAAAAAAAATTAATCACCGTAGAGTAACCAACTGAAGGTGACCAATAAAGCAGATGCTGACGCCGACGAGCTTCTTAACAAAAATTCAAATCTACGAATTGCACTATGCATTTTGGCAATATTCAAGCGCGTGATTATAGAAATAACTCGAGAAGCCTGAGCTGCTATATATATATATATATATATATATATATATATATATATATATATATATATATATATACTAGCAAAAGTACCCGTCCATGACTGGGTTCAAAAATAGCCTACAGAAAATGGACTCTGATTTATGAAAGTATAATAGGTTATGAAAAGGAAGGGTTGGAAAGAGATAGCTTCGAAGTTGGGGGTATCAAAACCAAAACAAAATATGATGAAAGTAAAAATAAAATAGATAAACCCCATAATTTATTATAACATACCTGTTCACACTGAAACATTATCACAATATTCAGTGGATCTATATTAAAAAAAAAACCTTGTTAAACTTTGTGACATATTTTTATTCTTTGGAGGTGAGGCGCGAACGAACACCCAATAATTTTATTATACCCTATTTCTTCAAACTGAAACATAATTATGAAAATATACTTACGCAGATAGATATGAAAAGTCTTTATTAATGTGTGTGCCTATTTCCATTCTATGGAGGCCAGGCGCGAACGCAGACAACACAATTTTATTATACCATCCCTATTTAAGTTAAAACATACTTATCAAAGTATTATTATGTACATCTATATCAAAAACACTTGTAAAAGTTTTTTTTTTAATTTTTAATATTTTTTATTTCCATACTTTGTGAACCAGGCGCGAACGCAGACCCCACAATTTTAATGAACCACCTTTCTGCCAGATCAAACATACCCATTCCTGTGTCTCGATACATCTTCTATCAGTATATGTGATCAGTTTTTTAAAATAGTCAACAATATAGGAGCCTATTCGTGACCACACACCACACACACACACACACACACACACACACAGACACTCAGCTTTATATTATATATATATATATATATATATATATATAATCATCCACATACAGTACTGTTTCGCTGTTTCACAGCTCATTAGTGCGGCTAGAAACTACCTCAAGCCATGATTGAAACCCGACCGCCTTTAGGACAGTCAAGGTTCCTAACCATTACATTAATCGGCGGCTGCTGTGCGAGTCGTGAGTTTACGATATTTTGACATCGTCTGAAATACCTTAACTCGATTTCCTTACACCAAGAGCTTCGCTTTATACGCTAATGGTAATTAGTGTATCACTTTCAATATGCTCAACTCAAGATGAGGAGCATTATATATATATATATATATATATATATATATATATATATATATATATATATATATATTATGGCTATGTAAAGACCAAATTTAAACTTGTTCGAAAAACATTCTTTATTTTAGATTGTGAAATTAAAAAATAAAAATGAATGCGTCAGCTGGGCGGTTTCGAAGCTGGCTCAACAGAGCTAAAATCGAGCTCCATTACGTTTTAAAAAGAAAAGGGGAGAACAATGAATCGGGGATGAAAAAGTAGGAGGGCATAATTATAGGAGGGGGTTAATTATTAAATAGAAACTAGATTAAGCCCTAAGAGATTCTCTTTTTGTTTGCAAAGAGAAGGTCTCAGAGTCTTAATATATATAGTTTCTAGAATTTTAAGATGATAAAGAGTGCGACTTACTAAGGATGGGAAAAAAGTCCGCACTAAAATTCGAAGCGCAAATACGATTATTTATAAGGTGCTCTCCTATAGATGAGCCATGGGTATTGTTCAAAACGTCCGAAGGTAGATAGTTTCCATTTCGAATTTTGGATGGAACATTTTGTTTTACCCTATTATCTAATCTTTGAGACGTTCGCCCGACGTAGCGCACACCGCAGCTACATTTAAATAAATAAATAATAGAATTGTTATTGTGTGTGTGTGGGGGGGAGACCGTCTTTACAAATTGAAGACAAAATGGGTTTACAAGAAAAAACAACACGGGTATTTGATGCAAAGTAACATTGTTGTACGACAGAAGAAATTTGCTTGACAAATCTTTCACTAATATTACCTAGCCAAGGTAGGCGTAGGTAGATAGGGCATTTGTCGACAGATGCCTGTTTAATTTTATTGGAATTAGAAATTTTATTTTTAATTGTAGATTCCACGATTTGCAATGGAAAACCATTATTGCAAAGAGTCTTGGTAATAAATTTGACTTTATCATTTAATTTGTTCTCTGAATATATTATACAAGCTCTATGGATAATGGTGTTGATAAGATTATATTTTTGTTTGGTGGGTCAAAAAGAGTCCCAACGTGTGTAAAGACCAGGTAATGTAGGTTTATGGTAGATGGAAGTCAAGAAAACGGAAGGTTTTTTACAAACCAGTACATCTAGAAAAGGAAGGGAAGAATTACTTTCCTTTTTCATAGTAAATTTTAGAACTGAGTGAATATTATTAAGGGATTCAAAAAGGTATCCGCTTCCGTTTCATTGTTGAACAGACAAAAAGTGTCGTCAACATAACGAAAATAAATATCTGGTTATTAAAGCCAGATAAAAGACTCTTTTCGTGGAAACCTACGAAAATATTTGCCAGAGCTGGTCTCAGGGGAGAACCCATCGAAACACCATCTATCTGCCTGTACATAATGTTATTAAAACTGAATTCGACCGACATGGTGGCGAATTCCATAAGTTCCACAAAAATATTCTCAGGAATAGGGGGAGTTGGGAGCTGGCTGCGATAAAGAGCATCGGCACATATATCAATAGTCTCTGAGAGTGGAACGCAGGTAATAGGCTTTCAATATAAAAAACACATAAATTTGTCAGTCTGAGTATAATTCTGCATAAATTTTGCAAAAGAAAAAGAATCTTTAATGCAGAAAGAACTATACTCTTCCAAAACTGGTTCTAAAATATTAGTAAGCCATTTACATACATATATGTATGGCAATTTAGCTACACAGAATATTTTGCGTTTAATTAAGGACAATTCTATATATCTTAACAACTTACTACCTAGCTCTTCTTATGTATTTAGCACTGTTGAAGTAAATACTGAAAAAAATTACGCAGAAATTATATCTTCGCATATTAAATTGTGTTGTAAAATAAAGTAGTCACACACACACACACACACACACACACACACACATATATATATATATATATATATATATATATATAATGTTTTAACAAAAACCAAGACTTCAAGGACAAAAAATACTTTGCAAAGGATGCGACAGAGGGACGGTGTTCCCGATTGTTTTCCTTTCCTCATAAAGGAAATGTTTCTTTTCCTTAATAGTTTATTGTTAAAGTTTTTTTTATTTAATAAGTCTGAAGAAAGACTGTTCATGTTAAAATTTTCCAACGATATATTGTTTGAATTTGTACAAATGTTCTTGAAACAAGTGTAACTTACAATGAAATACACTTTCTGTTGCTATCAACCCATTTCTTGAAGTCTTGGTTTTTGTTAAAACAGTATATGAATGCTCAATTATGAAATATGATAATTTTGTAGCCTTCTTTTTGCGGCTTCTCTCCTTCTTGGCTTAAATTTATTGGTATATGAAAAATTACTGAATTATATTAACCCAGTATAATTTAGAATACTACATTATATATACGCGCATAAAAGGAATAGTACATGGAGAAGTGTATAAAGCGCATGCGTTAGATAAAGAAATAGATACAAAGAAAGATATAAAGTTTCTAATTTGTTGTATAGAAATAGAGCTCTACAAAAAACATGATCTATGAGTGCTATTTATTATTCTTAACCTATGATATTTATTATTCTTAACCCATGATATTTATTATTCTTAACCAATGATATTTATTATTCTTAACCTATGATATTTATTATTCTTAACCTATGGTATTTATTATTCTTTACCCATGATATTTATTATTCTTAACCAATGATATTTATTATTCTTAACCTATGATATTTATTATTCTTAATCTATGGTATTTATTATTCTTAACCTATGATATTTATTATTCTTAACCAATGATATTTATTATTCTTAAACTATGATATTTATTATTCTTAACCTATGATATTTACTATTCTTAACCTATGATATTTATTATTCTTAACCTATGATATTTATTATTCTTAACCTATGGTATTTATTATTCTTAACCTATAGTATGCATTATTTTTAACCTATGATATTTATTATTCTTAACCTATGGTATTTATTATTCTTAACCTCTGATATTTATTATTCTAAACCTATGGTATTCATTATTCTTAACCTATGGTATTTATTATTCTTAACCTATGGTATTTATTATTCTTAAACTATGGTATTTTTTATTCTTAACCTATGATATTTACTATTCTTAACCTATGATATTCATTATTCTTAACCTATGATATTTATTATTCTTAACCTATGGTATTTATTATTCTTAATCTATAGTATGCATTATTCTTAACCTATGATATTTATTATTCTTAACCTATGGTATTTATTATTCTTAACCTCTGATATTTATTATTCTTACCCTATGGTATTCATTATTCTTAACCTATGGTATTTATTATCCTTAACCTATGGTATTTATTATTCTTAACCTATGGTATTTATTATTCTTTACCTATGGTATTTATTATTCTTAACCTATGATATTTATGATTCTTAACATATGGTATTTATTATTCTTAACCTATGATATTTATGATCCTCTAGGTATTATATTTATTATTGTTAACCTATGGTATTTATTATTCTTAACATATGGTATTTATTATTTTAACATATGGTATTTATTATTCTTAACCTATGATATTTATTATTCTTAACCTATGATATTAATTATTCTTAACCTATGATATTTATTATTCTTAGACTATGGTATTTATTATTCTTAACCTATGATATTTATTATTTTTAACCTATGATATTTATTATTCTTAACCTATGGAATTTATTATTGTTAACCTATGATATTTATTATTCCTAACCTATGGTATTTATTATTCTTTACCTATGATATTTATTATTCTTAACCTATGATATTTATTATTCCTAACCTATGATATTTATTATTGTTAACCTATGATATTTTTTATTATTAACCTATGGTATTTATTATTTTTAACTTATGATATTTATTATTCCTAACCTATGATATTTATTATTCTTAACCTATGATATTTATTATTCTTAACCTATGATATTTATTATTGTTAACCTATGATATTTATTATTCCTAACCTATGGTATTTATTATTCTTAACCTATGGTATTTATTATTCTTAACCTATGATTTTTTTCATTCTTAGACTATGATATTAATTATTCCTAACCTATGGCATTTATTATTCTTAACCTATGGTATTTATTATTCTTAACCTATGATATTTATTATTCTTAACCTATGATATTTATTATTCTGAGTCTATGGTATTTATTATTCTTAACTTATGATATTTATTATTCTTAAACTATGATATTTATTATTCTTAACCTATGATATTTATTATTCCTAACCTATGGTATTTATTATTCTTAACCTATGATATTTATTATTCTGAGACTATGGTATTTATTATTCTTAACTTATGATATTTCTTATTCTTAAACTATGATATTTATTATTCTTAACCTATGATATTTATTATTCCTAACCTGTGGTATTTATTATTCTTAACCTATGATATTTATTATTCTTAACCTATGATATTTTTTATTCTTAGACTATGGTATTTATTATTCTTAACTTATGATATTTATTTTTCTTAAACTATGATATTTATTATTCTTAACCTATGATATTTATTATTCTTAACCTATGATATTTATTATTGTTAACCTATGATATTTATTATTCCTAGACTATGGTATGTATTATTCTTAAACGATGGCATTTATTATTCTTAACCTATGATATTTATTATTCTTAACCTATGATATTTATTATTCTTAACCTATGATTTTTATTATTCTTAGACTATGGAATTTATTATTCTTAACCTATGATATTTATTATTCTTAACCTATGATATTTATTATTCTTAACCTATGATATTTATTAGTCTTAACCTATGATATTTATTATTCTTAACCTATGATAGTTATTATTCTTAGACTATGGTATTTATTATTCTTAAACTATTGCATTTATTATTCTTAACCTATGATATTTATTATTCTTAACCTATGCTAACTATTTTTTTTTCTACCAGTCATACAATTAAAAAAATTCTAAATCAATCCAAACATAAAATACATTAAAAAAATACAATCATTAAAATCTTATTTTTGGTAATCAATAAAGATTTCAAACATAGTTTTGTCTCTAACTTCGTTTTTTTTTCTTGCTTTCTTCTGTAACCAGAGATGCGGAAAGGCAACAAGTTGACCGTTTCATGCCACAAGTGGCAACGAATTGATTATCCAATTTTTAGAAAAAAAGATACGCGTGCGCATGCATGTCCACGGGCAAGATTGCGCACATATGGACACGCATGCGCACACACGGCTTAATTAAGAAAAAGAAGAAATATGAATGTGCATTGGTTTATAATGGATGCCTCCCAATGGCTTTAAATATCGAATTATGCCAATGTCCTTTTGTGTTCTCATAATTTTCAAGTCTTGGATTCTTTTATCTGCAGCGCATGGAGAGGGCAGATAAAAGGCATTAAATATGAAGAAAAAGGAAAGGGAATATGTTGAGATAAATAGGATAATAAATAGAATAGGGAGTAGTGTAATGAAAAGGCGCAGAGAGAAAGAGAGAGTAAGATATAAGAAAGGATATATATATATATATATACATACATATATATATATAATATCAAGTTAAACGTCTCTGTGTGTGTCTTGTAACGAATAGGCTCCTATATGGTTGACTATTATAGAAAACTGATCACATATAATGATAGAAGATGTATCGAGACACAGGAATGGATATGGTTGATCTGGCAGAACAGTGGTTCATTAAAATTGTGGGGTTTGCGTACCCGCCTGGTCCACAAAGTATGGAAATAAAAAATGTAAGAATTAAAAAATAACGTTTTCAAGTGTTTTTTGTATATATGTACATAATAATACTTTGATAAGTATGTTTTAACTTAAATAGAGATGGTATAATAAAATTGTGTGATCTGCATTCGCGCCTGGCCTCCATAGAATGGAAATAGGCACAAACTTTAATAAAGATTTTTCATATCTATCTGCGTAAGTATACTTTGATAATTATGTTTCAGTTTGAAGAAATATGGTATAATAAAATTATGGGGTGTTCGTTCGCCCCTGACCTACAAGGAATAGAAATATATCACAAAGTTTAACAATTTTTTTTTAAAATATAGATCCACAGAATATTGTGATAAGTGTTTCAGTGTGAACAGGTATGGTATAATAAATAATAATAAAGTTTATCTATTTTATTTTTACTTTCATCATATTTTGTTTGGATTTTGATACCCCCAACTTTGAAGCTTTCTCTTTCCAACCCTTCCTTTTCATAGCCTATTATACTTTCATAAATCAGAATCCATTTTTTGTAGGCTGTTTTTGAACCCAGTCATGGACGGGTACTTTTGCTAGTATATATATATATATATATATATATATATATATATATATATATATATATATATATATAGGGGAAATATTGAATGTGTGATTAGTGTAAATAAATTATGTAAGTAATAAGCAGATAGAGAAAGGCAAGGCGGGCAACATTGAATATAAAAAGATAAAAGGAGGAGAGAGAAATAAATACGCAAAGTAAATGCGCAGTAGTAACAAAATAATATAAGTAAAAAAAAATGAGTGAGAAAAGAAAGGCGCGTAGAAAAATAGTTGCAAATAAAAAACCAAGGAGAGAAAAAATGATAGAATCCAAATAGGGTAAAACGGACCAATAATTTAAATGTGCAGTTTATTGTAACAAAAATAAATGTCTAATCTGCAGAGAGACAGATAGAGAGGATCAGAAAAAATGAAATGGCTAGGAAGAGGGGGGGGAAGTGAGTCTGAAACATTGCGCGGTTGTTAGTTGTAACAGAATTATATAAGTTATATGTAGACAAAGGAAGAAATAGCGGGAGTAAGGGTGCAATATTAAGAAAGCGATAGAAATATATATTAACGGATTTTATTTTTTACATAGAGATCACCACTATCAAGTCTCGGAGGCCATTCGAGGATAAGAGTTATAGAATGCACAGTAGTCAATGGGATAATAATCGTTAGTAATGGAAAATTCGTAAATTGGATTACTTAAGAATTTGTTTATGTTGAACTTGAAGACAACTAAGTTGTAGTCAGCTGGGAAGCAGACAAATAGAAAAGGGTCCTACAGGCGTGCAGTTCTAGGAAGCTTTGTTCATGGAATCTACGTTTTGATTTATGCACAGATAAAAAAGTAGGGAAGATTATCGACAGTAGTTTCAGCTAGAAGGGTGTTTTTCGTTAAAGATTGGCGAGGGGGGAACCAGAAATTGGAGTTCAGACGAGCACTTTCCATGAAAATAATAATAAAACAAAGACAGGCTTGCAACG
The DNA here is from genome assembly GCF_053919585.1 of Euprymna scolopes. Lineage (NCBI taxonomy): Eukaryota > Metazoa > Mollusca > Cephalopoda > Sepiida > Sepiolidae > Euprymna > Euprymna scolopes. The sequence continues at coordinate 120,941,623 of NC_136497.1, read as the reverse complement.
TCTCTTCTGTGTGGAAAAGGTTGCAGGGAAGAGAAAAGAGAATCCCTCGCTAAGCTAGGAAGTCTATTTTGAATTCTGTCAAGGCAGGATAAGCTGCTTCTAGCAGCTCCTGTCATGATGGGGCAACATATACTATTCTTCCACGTACTTAATGGGTATTTGTAATTATTAACTATGTAATATGCAATATATATATATATATATATATATATATATATATATATATATATATATATATATATATACATACATACATACATACATACGTCAAATAGTCTGTAACAAGAATGGAGTTGTGGACTGGTGTATTGTCCTGGCGGAAATAGAACTGACTCATTTTGAAGAGTTCTGGCCTCTTCTCACGCAGTCTCTTTCTGAGCTCTCTTTAAACCTGAACATGTTATTCCGTATTAATTACGGTCCAGTGGGGACCCAATGCAGGTAGATCATACTCGTACTGTTAAGCAAATGAATCATCAAAAGTTCATGTGTGGAATTGCTCTGTCTAGCCTTCTTTGGTTTAGTAGCGCCAGCACCTTCCATTGGAAAATCTGTACTTGGTCACTGAGTCATAGCAATTAGTCCAGCTTTTATCACATGTCACTAAAGCATCAAGAACTGCGGGATCTGAATTGATCTGCACAACCATCTTAGTACGTTTTTTTGTCTGATATTCTCCGAGAAGTATTGAAACAAACTTTGCACAAATCTTTCAGCATCTTCAGCTCCTTGCGAATAACTGTATGAAAAATTCCATACTGACATTAAACTGTGCATTTATTGTCTCTATGGACGCATGACGCTTCTTATCCATGACATTCTTATCGAGCCGATCAACTTGTGTTCTAACATCATTACCCTTTCCACGCTTTCTATGATATATCGCAGACTTGCTGATTTCCTTGAATCTCTTATACCACTCAAAAACTGATGTCCAATTCATGCAAGATGGTTCAGGGGCAGTCTGAAGTATTCAATACGATTCTATGGCATTTTCAAGTTTATGACAAATTATTTTTGCATATCGTTCTTCCTCACGTCCAGATTGGAATTTTAAAATTCACCAGCTGCCACAGTAAGGCTTTTGTAGGATGTATTCGGATTTCTGCCGTAGCTGTTCATTTGTACCTGGAATAAGTCAGTGATATCAAAAGATGCATAGCAATAACATAAGAATTATTGAAGGCCTGTACAAAAAACAATGATATTTTATTTAAGCATTACACACACACACACACACACACACACACACACACACACACACACACATATATATATATATATATATATATATTGAATAAAACCATTCACAATTGTGAATTAAAAATCAAATTGAAAAAGAAAAAAAAATTAACTCAATTTCACAATTGTTTCCCAAACGATCGAACAATCGAGTTGATTTTTTTGGTTTTTTTTCATTGTGAAACTGATTTTTTATTTACAATTATGAATCGTTTTACTCAATATTATTATAGTACTAGTATATCTATACGTATTGAGCTTATTATATATACAGTACAATAGCTATTGTTTGCTTTTAAAAGTATTAATACACTAATAAATTGAAATAAACTCTGCTCTTTAGACTACAGGACTAATTCCCTCTAGAAAATATAATATATACATATGTATACATATGCATATATATATATATATATATATATATATATATATATATATATATATATATACATACATATATTTATATATATACACACATGCACACATATATAATATATATATATATATATATATATATATATATATATATATACACATAATTATATATATATACACGTAGAGAGAGGGGGGACTTCATAGCAGATGGTGTCACACATGATGCCATAGAATATGCTGTCATACATAATGTAATAGAACATGAGATCATAAACAAATTTAAAGAGGAGGGGTAATATATAAAATCTGATCGAAAATAAAACAAAAACAAAAATAAACTCAATTGTACGATCGTTTCCGAAACGATCGTACAATCGAGTTGATTTTGTTTGTTTTTTCATTTTGAAACTCATTATATATATATATATATATATATATATATATATATATATACATACATGTAGAGAGATGTGTGTATGTGTGTGGGAATATATATATATATATATATACATACATCTATATATATGTATGTGTACATATATATATTGTGAATGAAAATGAGAAGAAAAGAAAGAGAAATAGTAAATTACAGATAGATAAACATAGACTGAGAGAGAGCGCGAGAGAGAGCGATTGACAGAGAGAGACAGAGAGAGAGAGAGTGAGAGAGAGAGAGAGAGAGAGAGAGAGTGAGAGAGAGAAGGCGAGCTGGCAACTATCCATTGATCTCCAGATCCTAATTTTTTCAAGCTCCAAGTAGGATCCACTAATTAGATTACTAATATAGATTTTTTTTCTTTGTTTTGTTGGAAAGCTTGTTTCAGGATTATTTTATTTTATTATTTTTTTTATAATTTCATGGCTATTTTTTTCATTAACTTTTTACATATAATAGCAATGAAAATAATGTTGAAAATTTATCGGAAAGATAAAGGTCGCTATTATTATCAATATATCGTACGCCTCGATGTATGAGTACCAACTATGTTTGAATATCTACTGTGAATGAATGAATAGGAACGTTGGGCTCGTTTCTCGCTCTAACAGTAAAGTCAAAGCGACCTGTTTCAAGTTAACTCAATTTTACATAATAGATTTAACATGTTCTATCATATATATATATATATATATATATATATATATATATATATATATATGTATACATATATGTGTATATATATATATATATATGTGAACATATAGTATTTTTATCATACAAACGTTATTGGTTACATATTACATATGTGCATACATGTTTCAGTTGAATCCCAATTAAAAGAGACCACTTCATCAGACCAAAAAAGGGCGATATTGAAACGAGAGTAAAGATTACATTCATCATTTATAAAATATATTCGGGTGTGGTTTATACTCTGAAAGAAAGTGAGCTGTGTATTTTGAGAATGTGAGCAGTAAATGTTTTGAAGGAAGGTGTGATGAAGAAAGGGAATACGTGCGGGGGTAAAGGAAGAGTGGGAGAATATATACTATTACGTACCTGTTCGCATGCATATAGTCTGGAGAGCTCTATAATGAAGCATATGAACTTATAAAATGTATTTATATTCTTGTGCTGTAGGAAAAGATATGCCACCGAAATGAACGAATGACAACCATCTAAATTATTTTTTTATATAGATTTGAAAACCTTTACTTATGTAATTACTATGCCGTTGAGAAAAGCATATTATTTTCCTTGTTTTTATTCTCATGTATGTATCCATTGATGTCTTATATGTTTTTATGTATAGTGATGTGGTTCTAGTTGGTTAACTGTGTCTAACTGTGTCGGATATATACTCGAGAGTCAAAACAATGATAAGAATATTCTGTTGTCATAGCGTTAGTAATTACTCCAAACACTCCAGTAATGTGGAAATATAACTCTCAGTAGACTACTTTTATTCAAATCATAGAAATAAACCTAAATACACCTGTATAGTTGTTCTCCTTCTGTTAATTTGACCGTATAAACAAGCAAACAAACAAACAAACAAATAAATAAACAATTTAAATGCGAGAAACAAATGAAAATATAAAAGCGAAGAAAATAAATAAATAAAAAGAGACGATATTCTGCATAAAGAAATTCAAGGATACATCGCTGCTTCTGTCACACAGCTATAACAGGGGGTAACTTTTTTAGCGGCTCACACCGTCAATATCTCCAACGGAGAGATGACACTTTTAAGTCATGAATGCATAAGTTCAGTCATCATAACAATAATATTTACTCCTCCTTCTTAATCATTCGGGTGGAATAAAAATAGGAGACTTTACAATGTGATCGCCTTATCATATATATATATATATATATATATATATATATATATATATATATATATATATACATACACAGAGTGTCCACAAAGTCTGGATACATTATGTAGCGAGACTTCCACAAAGTCTGGCTACATAATGTAGCGAGACTTTGTGGACACCCTATATATATATATATATATATATATATATATATATATATATATATATATATATTAGAATTTTTAAAATCTGGGAGATGATATTTTCGCAGTACAGGAAACATCATAGCTCACACGAGCTATTAAAGCCAACACACCACATGTCCAATATTCGAGTTCCGCCCTTATTTGATCTCATCTTCTTTCTGTGAATAAATTTATATTAAACTTACCAAAATATTAATGTTAATTCCCCTGAATGGATAAATAAGAACAATAGTTTCTTATTCACAACTAAACTAAAATGAAATGTTTAATATTTTTAAGTAATGTTTCAAATAGCGAAGCGATAGCGATCCAGAAAAATATAGCTTACAACTAAATACACATAAATTCGCACGAATCAGCAAGGCATGAGGTTTTATCGGCTCAATTCTATTTTTAGCACTGCTTTTCTTCATTTATTTGTTGAATCATGTTGTCACGACTGCCTATCAACGATGCGGATGAAGTCGTGCTGCAGATAAAAATCAAACAGACGCCTGTGTGTGTTTTTATTTATGTACGCTATCTTACTCTCCATATATTCATAGTCCTTAAGATCTCCATTGTCCTCAAGATCATAGACAAATGTGTTATAAATGAGTCTGCTTTCTTTCTTGTGCATAGCATACAGGTAAATGATCCGACTTCATAATAAGTTCCCAAAAGACTAGGCTGTTACGGTAGTGATTTTCTGTCGAACTAAGGTATTCGTTCTATTCGCCTCTTGGAGGTCTACATCCAAGCCTTTGCTTTCTTGCTGTGGAAAGAAATAAGTTTGTGAGGGTTTAGAATCGGGCACTTACAGAATGGACTGGATGAAGGTTCCCATCATTCCTAGTAAGAATGGGAATATGAGATCAGAACTGGACGGGCCAAGTTGTGAGTCTACACAGGAATCCGCCTCATCACTGTCTTTTCCCATCATCGTTAATTGCTAAACGTAAGAGAAAAAGACAAAAGGATGAGTCACAAAGGAAAGGGAAGCAGGTTTAGCGAGTAACAAAAAGATTTATAAATAGAAAATGGTAGGGATTAGATCTGTTCACCAAGATAGACAAAAGAAAGTTTAGGGTAGGGTTTTATCTAGGAGTGACAGATTACTGTGACAGACATATCGAACAATGTATTACAAATATATTAATTTTATGGAATTACTGAGTGACCATAGGCAAGAGAAAATAGAAACGATGGGCGGACGATAAGGCTGGACTTAACGACATTAAATGAGCTTTTACGACAGTCAGGAGTGGGACATTACAATAATAAAAGTTGAAGTTGGGACTCAAAAAAAAAAAAAAAAAAAATGTGTTTCGAACGTCCCAGTGTAGCGTTCAATGAAACTTTTATAGAAGTTGAAGCTTGGATTCCGAGGAGTTCAGTTGGAGTTTGGACGCTGTTGGAGACAGATCGTGGCTCGGATCAAATGGAGAGTCCTTAGACAGACGGAAATAACTTGACCAGCTAACTGACAGAAATTACCTCGAAAGTAGACCTTAGTATAGAGATATACACATATAAACAGAAGCAAACTGACATGAATGTGAAAAATCAGCGCCTGTGTTTTCATTTTTTGTTTTATTTTATTTTTATACTTGGCAGTTCGTGCGTTCGCTCAACAGCCGCGAGTGTGAGAAAATGATTATACGATCATAAGAAGAACTACGGAATGAGCACAAAGCCACGGCACCCAACGTTTGGAGTCAGCAGGCTGTCGGTGGTGTAATACGTGATGTCACGATAAAACTTGAAAAAGCCAGGGATCCGTATTTATAAGTAAAAGAGTATGACTATCCAACTGACCAAATCGTTTGTAAAATTACACTAAAATATATTATGATCCTGTTTATTGTAAATATTCTGTTTGATTTGGCCAAAGATGAACTATTGATAATGTCTGTTCGTGAAAGAAACTTTTTTGCTCACAATATATACGAATTAAGAGAAAAATATCTATGCGGATAATGACTTTAATAGTTTAGGGTTTCTCTCTCTCTCTTTCTCTCTCTCTCTCTCTCTCTATCTATCTATCTATCTATCTATATATATATATATATATATATATATATATATATATATATTTGTGTGTGTGTGTGTACAACACGGACACACGCACGTGTACTGAGAAAATGTATTTATGCGTATGGAAATGTTATTAGATTTAAAAAAAAAATAAGAATGGCTTCCATAAGTAACGATAATCAATGATCGACAACATTTGATTAAAGGAGGAATAGAATGATTTTGAACAAAGTTAATACCCTTATACCGCTAAAATCACAGATGCATTTGAGAAGTCTTATCGTGCAAAAGTAGGAGAAACATATCAAAGGCAGGCGATGTGATAAGGCAGGAAAGCGCATGAAATTAATGTTTCCCTTTAAGGCCCAATTACCCCATAGTACTTGACTTTTGCATCTTAAACTTTGATTCAAACCATTACATAAAAATAAATCTATAAAATTAACAGTAGGTTCACATCAGTGCAATGTAGACTATAATGTAGATTACAAGTCACTGGCGGGAAGCAAGTTAAGCTTCCTCTTGATGCACCAGAGTTGGTCCTCGACATGAGTAGGCAATCCATGGATTTAATTGAAAAACTTCCGATTTTACCGATTTTCGAAAATAATATAGATATTAGAATTAAAGAACATCCGTTGATCAAATCCCAGGCAAAGTCCGATCGTCCTGTCAGAATATATATATATATATATATATATATATATATATATATATATATATATATATATATATATATATATATATAATAAAACATGCATGTGTTATAAATGGTTCTGGTAAATTATCTTTCACCAGACTATCCATTCACGTGTAATCACCATTTTCTTCACCATATTCCCACTGCTTCACTTTTTTGTTATCAAGTAAGATTTTTAACTTACTTGTTGTTTCATCAAATACTTTTGTATGCAATATCCGATCCAGCATTTTGCTAATTCCTACCCTTTGATGAGAAGGAAACTATTTCTTCGAAACTCCGCGGATTAAGGACTATCCACTTATCAAGTGTTTCCATTTCAGATTAAATATGTTTTTTAACTCTTTTTCAAATGTTTTTTAACATGTTTTATTAACTGTTTGCTCCTATATATATATATATATATATATGATTAGTTTTTTTGGAAAAAGAATTCCAGCAGAGTGCTCAATTAAAAGGAAAATCCAAATTTTAAGAGCGTACTTATATTTTGTGTACAGAAAGTTGTTAGTTGAGACAGGTCATTGGTACCGTCGGTTTCAAGCCCGATAATAAGGCCCGTTTAAGGTATCCTTATCGAGCTCTCTTCAGCCAATATTCGTCTATCTTATAACCGGAAGTGTGAAGTATATATACCTCGCGAATCCACGTTCAAATCTCGTTTTGTTTAATCCCCCCCTTTTTTTTTTTATCTATCTATATCTCTCTCTCTCTCTCTCTATATATATATATATATATATATATATATCGGGTAATGTAATACCTAATTTTCAACTTTGAATTATTTAAATTTAAGATCTAATTTCGAAAAAATGTTTTTTTTATATGAATCGATTTTAATTTGAACCCCATTTAATTTTAAAATCTCTTTCCTTATGTATAAAAACTTTAAAATCTGTATTGGTATCGGTTAAAAACTTAAAAATTCGTTTAATTATATCGAACATTTAAAAATTTCCAAAAATACGTTTAAAGTTTTAAAAAATATATTTTTAATTATATCGAATCACGTTTAAAAATTTCGAAATACGTTTAAAAATTATTTTTTAAAAACCCAAATCTTTCAAGGTTTGGGGAAGTGAGTATTTATCTATCCTAAGTGATTTCCCTAGTTTATTAACATTATTATATTTTTCTATAGTTTTAAATTCGAAATAGATTATAAATTACATTTATAAAATATAATATATATATATATATATATGACATTAATTAAAAATCTATAATATAATTGCGATTAAAATCCAAGTTTACCGACTAATTATTTATGTATTTACAATTTTTTTTCCTTATATATATATATATAAAAACAACATCTAAGTGTTGTTCTTTTCATTGATCCAATTTATTAGGAGCCCCTTCCTTCTATGTATGCAACTTTTCAAAGCTTCACTCCTCACATTTAAACATTTTATTTTTGGGTCATGAATGGACCGGAGGATGTAGTATTTCTCTGCGTTACAGAGTGAGCATTGACTTAATTCCGGGACGTATGCTGGTCTATGCTCTATTTTTCTCCATTTTATGGAAAAGGGTGTATTTTTTTCTTTAAGCTCCCACACGCGGGTAGCTAATGCTGTATTCATCCTTGTTTTAGCTCTAAAGGAGCTCATATGTGCATAATATCTTTGTTTAAATTGGCCTTTTGTCATACCTATATATATTTCCGGTATATTTGTGGATTGTTCCGTTACTGTGGCCTCATAGACAAGGGATTCAGCTTTACAATTACCCTCCAATGGACAGCTATTTTTGGTCCTGCAAGAGCAGCCTGCGTTATCTATCTTTTTTGGTTCTTTGGATATTATCGACTTTATAGATGGAGCTGTCGAGTAACTAACTTTCACCGTGTTTCTATTAAAAAGTTTATGTAGTCTATGTGTTCTTGGAAAATGTTTGTCTAGAAGGCTAAGAAAACAATGCCCTACTCTAGTTTTAGTGTTCAATGAAAACGGAGGTAAGAACCAGATTATGTTCCGTTTCCTCTTTCGTTTTATATTTTCTTTATTCTGGGTTTGTTGAAATTTTATGTTTTCATTGAACCCACTTTGATGCAGTGCGTCATTATAATATGAGGAATTTTTTAAGGAACTAGGCTTTAAAATAATAATACAGACAAATTTAGATAGAGTAGATTTTTTAGATGCCACTCTAGATCTCGAGAAGAAAATACACAAACCCTTTCACAAACTAAATGAAAAACTCATGTATATAAATAAGGGTTCATGCCACCCACCCACAGTGTTTAAAAATATGGTAGCGAACATTAGCCAAAGGATTTCACGGCTTTCTTCGAACGCTGAAGTGTTCGAGAAAGCAGCACCATATTATAATGACGCACTGCATCAAAGTGGGTTCAATGAAAACATAAAATTTCAACAAACCCAGAATAAAGAAAATATAAAACGAAAGAGGAAACGGAAAATAATCTGGTTCTTACCTCCGTTTTCATTGAACACTAAAACTAGAGTAGGGCATTGTTTTCTTAGCCTTCTAGACAAACATTTTCCAAGAACACATAGACTACATAAACTTTTTAATAGAAACACGGTGAAAGTTAGTTACTCGACAGCTCCATCAATAAAGTCGATAATATCCAAAGAACCAAAAAAGATAGATAACGCAGGCAACTCTTGCAGGACCAAAAATAGCTGTCCATTGGAGGGTAATTGTAAAGCTGAATCCCTTGTCTATGAGGCCACAGTAACGGAACAATCCACAAATATACCGGAAATATATATAGGTATGACAAAAGGCCAATTTAAACAAAGATATTATGCACATATGAGCTCCTTTAGAGCTAAAACAAGGATGAATACAGCATTAGCTACCCGCGTGTGGGAGCTTAAAGAAAAAAATACACCCTTTTCCATAAAATGGAGAAAAATAGAGCATAGACCAGCATACGTCCCGGAATTAAGTCAATGCTCACTATGTAACGCAGAGAAATACTACATCCTCCGGTCCATTCATGACCCAAAAATAAAATGTTTAAATGTGAGGAGTGAAGCTTTGAAAAGTTGCATACATAGAAGGAAGGGGCTCCTAATAAATTGGATCAATGAAAAGAACAACACTTAGATGTTGTTTTTTATATATATATATAAGGAAAAAAAATTGTAAATACATAAATAATTAGTCGGTAAACTTGGATTTTAATCGCAATTATATTATAGATTTTTAATTAATGTCATATATATATATATATATATTATATTTTATAAATGTAATTTATAATCTATTTCGAATTTAAAACTATAGAAAAATATAATAATGTTAATAAACTAGGGAAATCACTTAGGATAGATAAATACTCACTTCCCCAAACCTTGAAAGATTTGGGTTTTTAAAAAATAATTTTTAAACGTATTTCGAAATTTTTAAACGTGATTCGATATAATTAAAAATATATTTTTTAAAACTTTAAACGTATTTTTGGAAATTTTTAAATGTTCGATATAATTAAACGAATTTTTAAGTTTTTAACCGATACCAATACAGATTTTAAAGTTTTTATACATAAGGAAAGAGATTTTAAAATTAAATGGGGTTCAAATTAAAATCGATTCATATAAAAAAAACATTTTTTCGAAATTAGATCTTAAATTTAAATAATTCAAAGTTGAAAATTAGGTATTACATTACCCGATATATATATATATATATATATATATATATATATATATATATATATATATATATATATATAGATATATATATAGAGATATAGATAGATAAAAAAAAAAAAAAAAAAAAAAGGGGGGGATTAAACAAAACGAGATTTGAACGTGGATTCGCGAGGTATATATACTTCACACTTCCGGTTATAAGATAGACGAATATTGGCTGAAGAGAGCTCGATAAGGATACCTTAAACGGGCCTTATTATCGGGCTTGAAACCGACGGTACCAATGACCTGTCTCAACTAACAACTTTCTGTACACAAAATATATATATATATATATATATATATATATATATATATATATATATACACGGATCTCTCTCTCTCTCTCTCTATATATATATATATATTTATATATATATATATATATATATATACACGGATCACTCTCTCTCTCTCTCTCTCTCTCTCTATATATATATATATATATATATATATATATATATATATATATATACTAGCTGCTAGCCCGATGTTGCCCGAGCGTACAATACGCTTAAAACATGATATTTTGATTCATACTAATTTTGTATGGATTATTTTAGCATCATTCCTCTATTGATTATTAGATATTTTCCCGGTCGAATAAAAAAAAAACATTATATAAATAAAATAAAATAAATAAATTAATTAAATAAATGAAATAATTATAATGTTGTTCAGCAAAATGTTACCTCTTCTTTTATAATAAATTGATTTCATTAATAAGAAAAAAAATGAAATCGTGAGGTTCACCCGGGCTTGAACAGGAGATCATTTGATCTATAGTCGAATGCTCACCACTAAGCTATATCTACAGAGTGTAATGAATCATTTTTTTGTAGGAAAAATTATCTGAAAAACTGTTGTTATCTCCCTTAGCTAGTGTAACGTAAACTATTCCCCTGTAAAAATAATACTGTTTTTTTTTTTATCTACAAGAGAGAAAGATATTTTTAAGATTGTATTTTTTTTAGGGTTTTTTATACTTATCAGCTATATTTTTTCATAAACACTACCGGACATGTAAATTAGCTTTGCTTGAAGCTTTCAAGCCGTTTTGGAACCTATGGGGAATGAACTCACACACATGCAAAGTGACTTATATATATATATATATATATATATATATATATATATATATATATATATATATATATATATATATACAGGGTGTCCCAAAAGTCGCACATCATCTCGGTTTTTATAAAAATAAATATAATATCTATTTTCTTCTTCATTAGCTCAACAGATGGACAATTCTAGTGCACATTTGAGATGTTCCCGAAGACAAAAATGCTAAGAGGGACAGATCTAGTGAGCGGGGTAGCCACTCCACGAAGATCAGTATATGGTATGCAACTTCTGAGACACCCTATATATATATATATATATATATATATATATATATATATATATATATATATATATATATATATATATATATATATATATATATAATAAGGCGGTCATAAAAAACAAAAGTAATGCGATATATGTATATATATATTTTTGAACAGAGTTTCAAAATAAAAAAAAATCATGTAAAGAAATATAAAATTGTTTCCATTTACTTGCCTCCCCACAAGGGCAGAGTAAGACACAAGATCGGTTTTTAATGTGGGGGAAATCCAGTTCCCTAAAAAGGGCCACTCTAGATAGGAACAAATATCGTCTTTCTATAACAATCAAATAGGAGAATCACCTCATCAATCGTAGAGAATAAGCAAACAGCGGGCGGAATCGCTTACGGTAGTGCTGTATTCAAAGAGAGATCTACAGGTTAAGCATATTATATATGGATTTCAAAGCGAGTTGTGTAAACTATCTAATATTTATGCATTGTATTTATTATTAATATCTTTGTCTACTGAGTTGTCTACACTTTAAATACTTTTTTCGGTTTCCTTGTTCTCACTTTTCAATAAGAGCAGAGATAAGTTCTTAGTCTTCATCATTGTTATGGTTTCCCGCTCTTGTTAGCCTCGGTTTCGATCCGCTAATAAAATTAAATTTCCGCCCATCACCGCTCCCTCTGCTCGAACCTAATCATTCCCTTGATCTGACTGCCACCATCAAAGTGTCAGGATGAAAAAGGAATTATTATTGTGACCGGTGATTAATTTCCTTGTCATAATATTCCGGACTTTTTTTCTTTTTTTGAGGGGCGGGGGTCGTGAGGAAGGAGATAAAGGCAAGAAACATGCGCTTTAATGGCAGCCAAAATAAAAATAACCAGAAAAATTTATAGAAAGAAAAAATATGCATTTAGAAAATAAATATCGCTTTGTTTGCCAATTTTCTTTTTTCCCTCTGTTTTTTAGTGAGAATGGCGCATCCTAACAGACGCTAGGAATGCACTGGCTATTTCAGAAAATAGCAGGTTAGTTCTGTACTAGTTGATACCATTATGCCAAATAGATCAACCAGGGGTTAGTTAGTTAGTTAGTTAGTTAATTAGTTAGTTAGTTAGTTAATTAGTTAGTTAATTAGTTAATTACTTAGTTAATTAGTTTATTAGTTGGTTAGTTAATTAGTTAATTAATTAGTTTATTAGTTAGTTAGTTAATTATTTAGTTAAATAGTTAATTAATTAGTTGGTTAGTCTGTTAGTATTAGTAGTCCATCCACTTTGATGATGACGTCTTCTTTATTTTTTTTATTAACTCTGTGACTCCTTTGATGACTGTGAAGCCCGATGCGTGATCTGCACATCTTTGTACAGATAGAGTAATGGAAGACAGGATTAGGGTTTGGATAGTTAGTGACTACCGCCACTCGTCAGTGTTCCAGTGTGCGACACCCCATAGCTGCTTGCTCATGCTCGTTGTTGAAGACGGCCATCCCGCTATCACAGTTGGAACACCAAATGTCTCTGTCAGCTGCCAAAATCTCCAAAAGATTGAAGGGGATATTGCAGGCATTATGCATTCACGACCTGGAACGTTTATCTTTCTGTCGCAGATACTGACGATGTAGAAACTCTAAAATTAACACTTATCATGGACGTGAGTTAGAGTTAGAAGCAAATATCCGACATTGAATTCTCCCATGCATCAAAACATGAACTGATTAACATTCACCAGTGTCTCTTTTACGTTTACGGAGCCGATGCAATTTAGGCCGCACAGTTAGATGGCTTCGTTGCAACCGAGATATGAGTAACCGAACACACAAAGACACTACTCGATCACTGGCAAAAATCCTATGAGAATTGTGGTTACTATGGTAGAAAAATAAATTCTAGAGCAAAATTTGATTTAATATATCACCGCTGTCTTTGATTTAAGTGTATTACCCTGTCTTTGTTGCTCTTCAATTTTTTTAGTTCAAAATTCAATAACTTACTTTTAAAACGAACCCCGTAGTCATTACTGGTCGTGCTTACACAGCCATTAGTTTATGTTATAATAATCCATACTGGTTGAACGATTCGAACTTGATCAGAAATTCACATTTAGTCTGCAGCACGGAATTCAAGTCTTCGGCCACCAATAATTATCGAGGGTCATGAAAAAGACAAATTCTCTACTATATGTCGAGACAAGTTGACAAATACATAACGCTAGTAATGTAGTGTTTAACAGCAGAGGCTAGAATAATGGGTTACGTTGACAGCTTTTAATATGTTGATTAAATAGTTCCAATTCTTTCTTAAAGTTTATAATAAGATTTTTGTAAACAAATACAAACTCTAGTGTTCTATGTTTACGCAATTTACATGTAGAATTTGATAATTACTGATCTGACCAAGCCCCCAAAATCACCTTTTACACTGCAGACATTATATATATATATATATATATATATATATATATATATATATATATATATATATATATAGAGAGAGAGAGAGAGAGAGAGAGAGAGAGAGAAATAAAAAGGAACAAACTGTATTATGTGTTCATCAACGTTTCGTCTTTATTTCGAGACTTCCTCTGGATGAATGAGATTAAGAAACAAAAAATACCAGTACAAAATATTTGAAGATGTTTCACGTGCACAGTGTGATGCAGTTCTATTTCAGAAAAACAGAAAAAAGACGTTGGAAATTCAAAAAGGAGGGAGGAGGGTTGGCGCTGTTAAAGAGGGGGAAATTTTAGTGACGTCATATAGTCGTTAATGTAATTTTTAAAATATGAACGCAGTTAATATTCTTACTGAAAAAAATATATATCTGTTGAAATTCAAATATAGGTTTGTAACAGAAATGAAATGAATGTTTTTTATGTAATTTATTGATTGAGATTATATGTTAATTATTGCAGGGAGTGTTTGAATGATGTGAGAAGGTTAACCTGTGTCTACAGTTAAATAATCTTCTTTTAATAAAAGTTTACTTATTAATGGTGCTAAGTTATAGAAACCTGCACGTTGTTTAATTGTGCTTGAAATTGCGATAAGCGCAGATTCAAGAAGTCTCCGGCGTGGTTTATTTGAAATAAATTTAACTACTTTTGCCTGTTTAAAGTCAAAGGTGTGATTATGCTGCAATGAATGAGAGAATAATGCACTTAGAGAATTGCTATTTTTTATATCTTTTTTATGTTCACTGAGCCTTTTTTCCAATTTACGCTGAGTTTCATCAACGTATTTATGATGGCAATTATGGCAAGGAATAGTGTATATACCTCCATTAGAAACTGGTTTGTTATGGAGATGTTTCGTAGTTTTTAATATATGTCTTATGGTAAGTGATGTGGTTTGTACGATAGAAATTTCTAGTTTGTTTAGTGTGTTACAGATTATTTGTATTATTGGTGTGTGTAGGTAAAAAAAGATGTCTGTTTATGAGAGAAAGGTCTGGTGTGTATGATTTATTATTATTATTTATTCTGGAAAATATTTCTGTGGCTTTTCTCTTACCATTTAATATGAAATATGTCGGATATTGCAAGGTTTTCAAAATGTTTGTGAGGTATTTGGATTCTTCGTCCAGATATTCAGGACTGCAAATTTTGAAAGCGCGTAAGAAGAAATCAATTATCATCCCTGTTTTGATTTTATTATTATGGTGTGAGTAGAAATGTATGTAATTGTTTTTGTGTGTAGTTTTGCGGTGAACTGCATCACACTGAGCACGTGAAACATTTTCAAATATTTTGTACTGGTATTTTTTGTTTCTTAATCTCATTCATCCAGAGGAAGTCTCGAAATAAAGCCGAAACGTTGATGAACACATAATACGGTTTGTTCCTTTTTATTTCTTTATATTTTGTCGGAATACTATTTCCATTATTTTCATCATATATATATATATATATATATATATATATATATATATATATATATATATATATATATATATACTAACGAGGACCGTCCGGTTTACTGGTCGTAAATACGCTTAATTAAGATATTTTAAATTGTACAGATTTCGTATATATTATTATGGATTCGATTTTTCAAAAGTAATAAAAAAAAAGTATGTACGGGCAGTTAGAATCGAAACTGAAAGCAAAGCTGTAGCATCCAAAGCTGGTGACGTTACCACTGTGCCAACATGGCATGCATATGAACTGATCAAAAATTAAAACTTAAAAATAAACTAAGGTGAATGTACAACATTTATAACCGTTTTATCAACTTTGACCCCTCTTAACCTCTTAAAAACTGTTTAAATGGCAAAAGACTCATAAAAGAACGGTCCATAAAAAATACCAATCGACTACATTTAGTTTCAGAAAGATAGAATTTGAAAATATGGAGACAGACATATAGCTTTTATATATTAGAAACATATGTAAGAAAATCAATTCGAACTCTCTAAATCATGATTAGACCAATTTATTATTCGACAAAGAATACAAAATGAAAACTTAAAATTTTCATTCTTTATTTTCTTCGTGGAATATCTTATTAACATTATCACCAACTTTTATACAAATAAGACTTCTCTCATGTTCTGTATTTTTCAATTTATATGCTAACCAGCAAAATATGAATATTATTTTGTAAACTACTTTCCTCTGAGGATAAAAGACGTTATTTGAAACTCCATGGATTAAGAGAAAATTTCGGGTTGGGGTGAGAGTTTTTCAACTTGTCAAATAATATATATTGTAGTCATTAATATATTTTTTGTCATGGATTATTATATAAACGTCTATCTCGAATCTTGAACATTTTCATTTGATTTGAGTTGTCCTATAAATATTAGTATGAATATAAGTATTAATAGTTATAATATCCTTAAGAATTATTCTGTTTGCAAACATATTTAATATATATATATAAATATATATACATATATATATATTTAATAGAAATGGTAATTAATAAAAACCTGAAGAAAATGATCAATACTGCTGTAGAGCAAAGATCTTTCTGTAAAAGTATGAGGAAGCTACAGACGGCCAAAAAACGGTCGGGTAGCTGAAACAACAATGTAACTTAACAGAAAAATACGGTAACAAAAAATAAAACGTATATATATATATATATATATATATATATATATATATATATATATATATACAGCCTTTGAGACTTTACATGACCGGTCGCCACAGTCGATTGAACATTTCTTGAGGCGACTAAAAGTCGTAAATCACTCACCCGCCAGTCGATAAAATATCTTTAAATAAAGAAACGGAAAACTCGTTTATTTTACGACCCTCAAATATGCGGTGACTTAGAATGACCTATGTCTGATCATTTGTGAATTCTTTCATCTCTAGCTGTGAGACCGTTGGGAAATCGTATTGAAAAAAGAGTGGTCACGCTAAAGGTCAACAATAGGTCAAATTTACACATTCGGCGTGTAGTCAAAATGTTGCGTTCATTAAGCTTTCTGATTTTGAAATTCATTTGGAAAAAAATTCTTCGACACTACAACTACATACACTTCATGCTTACAAAAGTAAAGGCGAACATTTGAAAGAGGAAAAAACGCATCGTTCCGTCAAGCATCCGAAGAAATGATTCTTATTTCTATGGAACAATAATATCAATGATGCTATATAAAGAAACTGCTGTTGTATTTTAACGTTTTGTTGTATATTTACTTAAATGTTTGTAGTAATAAAATAGTTGATTTACAAGAGTTAAGCAAATATTTTTTTGTAAGATTATACACATGGTAATTTCTTGAACTGTTGTAAAATTATTTACTATTATTGACTGAAGCAAAGGCATAAAGTCGGACGAGTAAAACTATTTTGGGGCGAGTAAATTTTCTCTCACACTCGATCGGCTGTCGAGTGATTTTTTTTTCAAATCGCAAAGGCTGCATATATATATATATATATATATATATATATATAACGAAAGAAACTATTAGAAATAACACCAGTATTGTCCACCTATAATTGTCATGCCAGTTAAATGTCAGTTTATGGAAGGTGAAGTCGGGTATTGCTCAAACATTGCTTATGTAGAGTCTCCTTATGGAAGACACCCTTACAGAGAATATCCATTGTTTCTCGCGAATACACACACACATATGAATACATCATATTTTTTAGAGGGAATTAGACATGGAGTCTAAAGAGCTAAGTTTGTTTTAATGTTCAGTAAATCAATTAATACTTTTAAAATAAAACAGTGCCAATTATATATAATATAATGATATATAATAATCTCAATAGGTATAGGTATCCTAGAGCTATATTAATATTGAGAGAGATGGAGGAGGGAGAGAGAGAAAGAGAGAGAGGATGAAATATTAACAATTATGAAATTATCAATTCTTTTCATAGAAAGAAACATAGCACAATCAAATTATGTGTACGATCGTTTCAGAAGCGATATTCATTTATTAACTTAAAATTTACAACATAAAATATCAAGAAATTTTAGCGTTTTTTGAAGTGATCATGTCTGGTGAAACTTTGTAAGGGAGCGGTTCATATTGTTAGTTTTTTTTAGCCTGAAGAAGGTTTTTCGTTATGTAATGTTTCGTTTGTTTGTCCATAGAATAAAGATTAACCAGCCATAATTACTTCAAAAGCGCAAGTTTTAATTTGGCATATTTCCTAATCTTTACTAACCCTCATTAGGACTTACGAGTAGACGATATCTACAAATATTTTATTTCTCAATATTTTGTTTTTAAAGATTAAGTGAATAAATGGATATCGCTCCGAAACGATCGTACACATAATTTGATAGTGTTATGTTTCTCTCTAGGCAGCGGATTGATGATTTCATAATTGTTAATCCTTCATCCTCTCTATCAATGTAGCTCTAGGCAATTACAACTATCGAGTTTATCATATATCTGCAATACTCCGAGCACAGCACCTTTAAAATGAATACATTTAACTGTGGCTTTGCGCTTTTAGACTTTGGTTTATTACTCTCAATAATATATGCACACACACACACACGCATATATATGTGTATATGTATATATAATATTTTGTCTTACGTATTTATTATTTTTTTTAAATAGTAATCTACGTACATGCATGTTTCGGGGACTTACCCCTCTTCAGCGTAGTTTGACTGTTATTAGGAATCAAACCCCGGACCTTACGTATAACAGCCCGACGTCTTGATCAACGACGCTATGAAGCCAGATATATTTTTTATCGTTTATATATTAAAGTTAAAGATCTCCAAGGTGGAGACGCTAACTGTAATATCGTTTAAAAAATCAAGAAAAATCAATATGTATATGTATGTATGTATGTATGTATGTATGTATGTATGTATATATATATATATATATATATATATATATATATATATAGTAAACAACAACAATATATATATATATATATGTATATATAGATGTTATTTATTTGTTTTTGTTTTTGCGATTTGAATGAAGTCAATTATTTATACCAAAGTGCATTTTTACCTAAATGCGAATTGGGAATAATTTCCCTTATCCCAGTTTATGTATTTATTGTTTTAAAAATATAATTATTCACTGACACGTGCTCATCGTTTAAGACTCATCAGAGTGCTGCGGGTAATTATATTTTAAAAACAATATATATGCCGCTCCTCACTTGGGGGTACCAAATTGAATGACGAAACACGCGTCAGTGGATAATTATATTATATATATATATATATATATATATATATATATATATATATATATATATATGTGTGTGTGTGTGTGTGTGTGTGTGTGTGTGTGTGTGTGTTTATAATAATTTACTATAATAATCATTAAATACCTACAGACACCAGTGTTTCACCCTTTCGGAAATCATCAGTGCAGAGTGTCACAATTAACACTGGTTAATAGATTTGAACCCGGCAACGAGACCATCTCTGACTCCATTAACAAAGATCAAATTCATTCGGCCACCGTTAATCGCATTATGTGTGTGTGTGTGTGTGTGTGTGTGTGTGTGTGTGGTATCTATATAAGTAGCATAATAATACACACACACGAACACACACACATATATATATATGTTTATATATCTATCTATATATCTATAAAAGTGAACGTGTCTGTGTGTGTGTGTCTGCGTGTGTCTGCGTGTGTGTCTGTGTACCTTCCCTACGCAATAACTCTGTCAGTTTTTAATCACAGACTCGAAATTTGATATACAAGGTACTGAGATTTGGGAAAATCGATGTGATTGGGTTTCGGCCAGAAATTTCGCTGTTAAGGGGTCAAAGTTCAATGATTTGACCTTTGAGAATTCTACCAAACTCCTCCGACTACTTTAGGTCTAAACACTTGATATTTTAGATATTGGTTCCTTGGACATGGATCTAACTTAATAACTGGATTTGAGCCGAAAACAATAAATATTAAGGAGTCATAATAGGAGTCAAAGTTTAAAAAAATACCGGTCTTTTTTTTTTTTTTTTTTGTCTCAGCATACACACCAAAACACCCGGGCAACGCCGGGCACTCATTGCTAGTGAGTAATAAATATAGGAATAGGAAATCAATTTGGTAGCATACGCATCAGCTTCATTCAAATGAGTCCTCAATTGATTTTAGCCATATCTTATTTATAGGTCACTGGCAATAATAAATGTCCGCTTTTATCTCCAACTGACCTCGCCTCACAACGTCAATTCACACTAGTAAAAAAAAAAAAAACAAAAAAAAACGGCCGAAGTATGGAATAATGAAATGACTCGTGACCATAACTGCCGATACCCCAAACCGCCACCATCTCCACCGCCGCCATCACCAATGCTACTCATATCGGAAAAGCCAGTCTACATGATTTATTCATATCTTTACGCATTTCATTCTTCCCCTTTTCGTCCCATTTTTGGTTTGTTATAGAATTTATTCATCATTTCTAATAGTCATTTCCCTTTTGTCTCGATTGGATTGCATTTATCGTTTTTCAGGTTTTCTATTTCCTTCAAATTCATTCGATTGTTTTATCTCTATTGGAATCCTTTCATTTTCTGCGTTCATGGTTTCAATTTAATAATAACTGTACTCTAAATAGCAATACTGTGCGACCACCGGAAATTCTATATCAGTATCCTGCAGCCGTTGTGCATTGTTCCTGGGCATTTTATGAACGTCCGTTGCGTATGCAGACCCCACGATATTATTGTATCACTTTTGTTCAAACGTAAAATGGGTTATCTAAGTACAGATGCTAATGTCGTTTCATAATGTATCTCGTTATGAGGTTTGTATGATGTTGCATCATAATCGCATCTTATGGATATCTTCCAAACTCTTGGTTGTAAGTTTTGACATACGGGATGTCGCAAAAGAAGCTGACGGATTTAAAATTTGATTAACTTCCTCAATATTTAAGTTATGCTTACCAATCTTTATATGCAGGCAGATGAGCTTCACGGTGATTTTATGGGATATAGTAAGAAATCATATGCTACTTATATTAATTTATCTACACAAGTTAATCTAGGGTATGTTTTTCACAAGGTCTAATTTTAGTTATGAAAAATGATGTTTTTCACAAGGTCTAATTTTAGTTATGAAAAATGATGTTAATCAAATGTCCACCAATTCCGATTACTTCATCCGCCGTTATTGCACATCATACTGTACATTTTTTAGAGTAATTGCCGTTGTGCTGTTGCGTGGGGATTTTCTGATCCCCAAATCCGGTAATTTTGCTTAGTTATGGACCCTTTCAGATGAAAATGGGCCTCATCGGACATAATAAGGTTTTTGAAAAATATTGGATCCCTATTGGCCAAATCTTGGAATTGCATGGCGTATTCCAGCCTTTTTTTCCGGATCGTTTGGCTGAAGCTCTTGCAGCAATTGAATTTTATATGGAAATTTGCCTTTTTCATGAACCATTCTGTGAAGAGATGATTGAGAGACTCCAATTTAACTTGATCTCCTTCTTACTGATCTGGATGGATCCTCGGCCATACTCTCTGCTAATCTCTGACGATTCTCATCACTTCTTTCCGTACGGGATCTGCCTAATTTAGGGAGGTCACATACAGACCGTTGCTCATGAAATCGAGCCACCATAGCTTTTATTGCATTGGTAGTAGGAGAATTTCTTTTGTTGAAGTTTCGTCGAAATTCTCTTTGAGTTTCTGATATTGACTCATTCAACCGAAAATATCCGCTCCTCAGTTGTGTAACTCTAGATGATCTGAAAAAAAAATAAAACAAAAATATAAAAATTAAGAAGGTTATTTTTTTTAACCATCAGCTTCTTTTGGGGCACCCTGTATTTTCAAATCCAGACGTTCGACGCGAATGCAAACCCGGCGAGATTGTTTTACTATATTTAAACAGAAGAGAAACTTCATTTAAAAAAGGCCAGAAAAGTTTGTATAGTGTAGTGAAGTAGAAACACAAAGACATCGAAAAAATATATATATAAGACACAGCTGCACCTTCCAAAAGGTTGAGCTCTTCGACGTCCAAAAAGAATTCACCGTCACTTCTTCCAACCGCCGTTTCACTCCATACGCTCTTCACCCCTGCTTAAAAAAAAAGTACCGTTTATATGCTGCCCATTTCTCCACTTACGCCGTTTCACTCCATACGCTCTTCACCCCTGCTTAAAAAAAAAAAAAGTACCGTTTATATGCTGCCCATTTTTCCACTTACGCCGTTTCACTCCATACGCTCTTCACCCCTGCTTAAAAAAAAAAAAAAGTACCGTTTATATGCTGCCCATTTCTCCACTTATCAACCAGAGCCATCTGGTTTTCCATTTCTCCAAACAGCCAATTTGCAAAGGGGGACAACTCAAACCACATATAGTTGTCGTTTTATGATATGAGATTAAATTTGTAAACTAGCATCGTTGCAAACAGGAGTGGTTAGGGCTGTGACAACACCACATTCTTTTTATTGTTTTGAGTCTCAAGCATATATCCGACACAGTCCGACTCAGTCAACCGAGGACCACATATAAAAACATATCAAATATTAACTGATATATACTCAACAGGCAAATCAATGAAAAGAATATTCTGTTGTCATAGTCCTAGTGATAATATGCGTACGATCATGAAATGCCTTAACGTACACAAATAATACTACTACTAACAATAATCAAAAAATAATTATCATAATCGTGATGATTGTAATATTCTTACAATAACGAATACTGAATTTATTTGTAAACGTTAGTCATTGAACTGCGCTTGTTCGTTGTTTTAACGTCTTACTAAGTTCGTGGGCGTACGTGTATCAATGGCTTGTTTTTGATTTTATTTTTGTTTTTACCGCTTCTCTTCATTTGTTTTTATCACCTGAAGATGATTCGACGAAGAATCGAAAACGTTAATTAATCATATTGAACGGATTTTATTTTGACAC
Source organism: Euprymna scolopes (assembly GCF_053919585.1). Classification (NCBI taxonomy): domain Eukaryota; kingdom Metazoa; phylum Mollusca; class Cephalopoda; order Sepiida; family Sepiolidae; genus Euprymna; species Euprymna scolopes. Next base: position 120,918,451 of record NC_136497.1, on the reverse strand, counting down.
AAAGATGTCAAGATAGACATTGAAAAATAAAAACGGTCTGATTACAATGGAATAATGTTAGGCTCAGGAATATTTTTCTTAACAGAACACACACACACTTACATATATATATATATATATATATATATATATATATATATTTATAAAAGTGAAATTGTCTGTCTGTGTGTGAGTGTGTGTGTACATTTCCCTACCAAACTACTCTGTCATTATTCAGTGTACCAACTCGAGATTTGACATAAGGTCTATTGAGATATGGAAAAAATATTTTTGATCGGTTTTGCCCAGAAGTTTGAGTGTCAAGGGGTCAAAGTTCAACAATTTGACTCTGAAAACTCCACTAAACTCGTCCACCAATTTTGGATCTAAAATTTAAGATATAAGTTACTTGAACATGGATCAAACTTTTTAATTTGATTTGAGCCCAAAACAATAAATGTTAAAGGGGTCAAAATTGGGGTCTAAGTTTAAAAAAATTGACCTCTGCGGTCTCTACCAAATTACTCAGACAATTTCTTATGTAAACATTTGAAATTTTACGTAAAGTGTATTCAGTCATAGGGCAAGATTTTTAATCGGTTTTTGGCCGAAATTTTAGCTGAGAAAAGGTCAAAGTTAAAAAGATTTAACCTTTGCCGTATATAACCAATTTCGCGTCTAAGCATTTTACATTTTACATAAAGGGTATTCAGATATGCAGCAAGCTTTTTAAATAGTTTTTGGGCAACTAATTGGCTGGCAAGAGGTCAAAGTTTACAGAATTGACCTTTGCAGACTCTATCAAACTCCCCCGCCAATTTTCGGTCTAAACACTTGAAATTTTAGATATAGGTTATCTGGACATGAGTCAAACTTTTTAATATATATATATATATATATATATATATATATATATATATATATATATAACTATATGCACATATAGTTATGAACAGTACATAGGGCCCGAGCAAATCCAGGATGAACTGTTAGCATATATATATATATATATATATATATATATATATATATATATATATATACGTCTTAGATTGAATAGAAAGCACTTGCGGAACTTTTCATTTTGATTTCAAATGACGAATTTTAAAATAAGTTTTCGTTATATCTTTAATTTATATATCATCTCAAACATCATTTTTCACTCTATCTAATCCTTAAAATTACCATCGTCTTAAAACAATTATGTATTTTTTTCAGAACATTGAATACCAGATAAAAAAAGCAAATTCACACAGTTTTCTTATTTCAATGCAAGCTAGACCAAAAAGCTGCTTAGAAAGTTCGCGATATCGACGAAGCTCCACGACACTTTCTGAAGCCCGATGTTGCACTAAAAGAAGGCCATGGTTATTATCTGTTGGTTTTCGACCAGTTTTATCCAATTACAGTTTTTTAATGCAGGCGTAACCATTACGACAGAGAAGTACTGTCAATAAATGCATGAAATGGATCAGAAACTTCGACAACAACACCCAGCACTAATCGACGAAAAAGGCTCAATCGCCGTCCATGACAATGCATGGCCGCACATTGCGAAACCGATCCTGCAAAATTGAACGAATTGAGCTACGAAACTATGCCTCATCAGATACACTCATCAGACCTACTTCCTACCGACTATCACCTTTTCAAGTATCTCCACAACTTTTTACGTGAGAAATACAGGGTGAGCCCCCCCCCAAAAAAAAACGGGCCCCAACTCTAATTAGGCCTCGTTTCTTAATGTTTTGTCCGAATTAAATCGAACTTTGGTCATAACTAGTTTATTATATTCAAAACATCACGTCAAAACACTAGGGTCTTTGGCCTTTTTTTCTCCGTTCTACAACATATGTTCTAGATGGCCTCCATTTAGCTTTTTTTTTTTAGGTTAACCTGTACTTAAAAAGCCTAAGCGATGAACAAACACCTTTACTGACTGCAAATGTTACTGTAAATGTTTTGCGTTGTTAAAAGTTTGTTGATTCTGGTGCTTATTTCGATCAATAGATTTTTGTTTGAGCCGAGATATGTTCATCTGAATTTAAAAATTGAAAACCGCAAGAATTTTCTTGTCAATCTGTTTTCTTTCACTATCTCTTTCTCTCTTTCTCTCACTCTTTCTCTCTCTCTCTCTTTCTCTCTCTCTCTCTCTCGCTTTCTCTCGCTCTCTTTCTCTGTGTGTATGTATATATACACAGTACGTATATATATATATATATATATATATATATATATATATATATATATATATACACATATATATATATTATACATCAAGAATAGTTGACTCAATTTTTTGTCAAAATCTGTCCTTTGTTTGTTGTTATTATTGATCTTTTTATTTCTCTTTTTCTCAATAGTTTTCCCTAGCATTTCATTTTTTTTTTGCCTTTCTTAAAAACACAATTTCTTTAGATTAATTACAGTACGTTGTTTCTAACTAAATTTTCCCCATCTAATTTGCCTTATATTTTTCTTTTATTGTGTCATTTTCCTTGCTTTTCTTTCTTTTAATTCACTTATTCCTTTCCCATTCTGTTCGTTTCTCCCTCTCTCTATACCTTTATTCCCTTTGTTTATTTCTTCTATTGTTTCTTTCTTTCTTCCCTGTGTCTCTATCTTTTTTCTTCAGTTTATTTCATGACACTTTTCTCCCTATACTTCCACGCAATATTTATTTAACTTCATTTTTAAGTTCACTCTTTGAACCAGTATTTCTTTTCATACAAAAAAAAAGAAGAATTTTCTAATTTCAAATTTTATTTCATCACTCATAACTTTCATTCAGCCATTATTGAATTGTCTTCTGAAACAAACCGCAGATATAGAAAATGGCGGCCATATGAAGCGTATATGAGAGATACGATATTAGCGGAGCAAATAGAATATACGTTATTGGGTATTGATAATTTTTAACATAAGAAACACGTAAAGAGTGTTCTAAAATGTACTCTCACATTAAAAAAGAATGTTAATATGCATTTACAATTGGATTCAAGTTGAATATCAACAAAGTATTAGTTTTGTGACCAAGTGAGTGAACGGGTTTGGAGAAGTGCCGTACCGAAGCAGATCGACGTGCAGCAATCTATTTGAATATGAGCTTCAATCTATACTTTATAACCCCCCTTGCAAAACTTTTACGAAAAACACCCTTCTAACTTTAACCAATATAAATGTTTCCCCCCACTCCTTTATGCCAAAACCTAAACGTGAATTCCATGAAGAAGTGTTTTTTTTTATTACAACTGCCGCCTGTGGCACTCTGTTTCGTTTGCGTGCTTGCCAGCTGACTACAATATGATCATCTTCAAGTCCAACGTAAACAAGTTCTTGATAAGCTTTCCTTTACGTAATTAAATTTACAGAATTTCCACTATTAACAATTACTACGCTCTTGTGCTAATAACTATCATACGTTCATTAATAGTCATCCTTGAGTGGCCTCCTGGACTAAATAATACGGAAATCTTTATATATATATATATATATATATATATATATATATATATATATATATCTTTGTTAAGTGCTGATCCACTATGTTGAACAAAGATGGAGTTACTAAATAGAATCGGTGAAGAATCAATGCAGTCACGATCTCGAGTGTTGAGTAATACTTAAGAACAAAGATGGAGGCGAAGAATCAATGTAATCCGAATCAGTAATGGTTCAGTTATTTCAATATGGAGACTGACAGCGAGCTGACTTGTATCCAAAATTCTATATTTTTATACTGAGGTCGAAGGTTTCTCATTGGCTGATTGTCCTAACCATAGTTATAAATAAGATCGTCGAAATGTTAGTAGTCATGTCCTCCATTATAATCCAAAACAGTTTAAATCATTAATTCCAAAATTTCAAAATCGTTCAGCAAATGCATACAATATTAACTTACTAAAAAATATAGTCATTACCAAATAAAAATCTATATAATAATACGCCAATAAAATTCCTTCCTTTTATGTAAGTTATAACAGCTCCCTACTTTTCAAAAAATATATGATCATACGATTGTCGAAGATAAAGTAAAGATGTAATTAAAATATTTCATCTGATGTTTCTGTTGAGTACCAATCAGTCATTGTATAAAGATTCAGAGGATTATATTATTGGTATTCGTTTCCCCGATATCTTACTAGTTAGAATTATTTTTAGAACGAGACCGGGAACCACGTGAAGCTTGCAAACATCCCTAAGTGAAATTGTTTTGGTTGAACGAATTGAACTCGCACTTTGCGCACTCAGGTTGTCAGTCGACGACGTTAACAACTTAGCCAGCATCACCTTTTTAATGATGCCGTTTTATAGAACGAGAAAATCTTCTTAAAATACACTTTTTTGCTCGGGATCACCGTAAAGAATATATTGTGTTAAAAAATACTACCATATTTCGAGGGTTGTGTCCGCATCAGACGCCAATACAATGCAAATATTACAACAGCTCATACAGGATGCGGCAAAAATATCTCCCAAGTTTTTACATGCGATCTTCCCTGTCACGCTTGTGCAGTTTCTGGGCAACCATTAATTAATATGGATGGCACTGAATATCAGTATACATAATTCGTCTGACTGTTCGATTAGCAATCCTAAGGCCAACACATGTTTGCGAGCTGAACGTGTAGGAGACTGAGTCTCATAGTTCGAATACTTTCGTGCTCTTCGAGGCCTTCCACGTGGCTTTCTTTTAAGTGCCAAACTTGTAGCTCTGAAAGTTGCAACCCATAGCTATATTGAGTTTCTATCTGGAACAGCATCATCCCGTTCTAACTTGTAATGAACTCGAAAAGCTCTGTACTGCAATTACAGATTCACCAGTCTTCAAAAACATTTCTACAGTAAAAGCACGATGTGTACCAGTTCAAACCATATTTCTTGATGAAGGTATCTGAGAAAAATATGGCAAGTTATTAGCTAAATATAAAACATCATTGGCACTTGCATAAGTTCTTTAGCAACATATAGATGAAAGTTTAAGAAGTAGGAGGTATTTCTGTTGCAGCCTATATAAGAGTCTTAGAAACCAAACTTCATAAACGGATATGCTATGAAATTATATTCCTCAGAGAAAATGTATGTTTCAGTTTGGGCAACGGTGATACAATAATGTTGTTGATTCTTTGTTCGCGTCAGATATAATTCAGAATATATATCAGAGATAAAAATCAATACACTTATATAAAAATCACTGTGTGTGTGTGCGCAAGAGTTCCTTCCCCATAGGTTACAAAACCGCTGAGCCTATCTTGTTCCAATTTTACAAAAGTTACATTTATATGTCTGAGAGTGTTCTTAGATATATTTGTATAGAAAGTCATCGGATAAGTATCAAAAATCGAAAAAATCCAATCTTAAAAATAACTTTTGTCTCTTATAGGTAAAAAAAAAACTTTTGTAGGAAAATATTTTATACGTTACACCGGCAAGGGAGATAATAAAATTTTAGCAAAATGTTTCTTAAAAACACACATACACACACAAATTATTGACATCTGGAGATTAGTGGTAGAATAATCGACTACATATCGAAATGTCTCTTATTCAAGCCAGGGTGTATGTCAGTTTTTTATTGTAATTTTTCTTATTATGAGCTCAACTGTCGAGTAAAAACGATGTACCATTTAAAATCGCCGCAAATAATTTATTCGTTTGCATATTCTAAAACTAAACATTAATCAAAGGTCACTTTTCCAGAGAATTCATCGTTAAGCCTAAATACTAGCTTAGGTTATATTGTAAAAAACACAGACGGAATTTGATGATCGATATTATTATTATTATTATTATTATTATTATTATTATTATTATTATTTATTTGGATTTTATTTTACTTATTTTTACGAATTAGTCTACTACTCGTAATATATAAAATTCAATAGAGAATTGTTTCTATAATAATACATACGCAATCTGCATAATTAAAATATCATGTTTAAGCGTATTGTACGACCGGGCAACGCCGGGCATCCAGCTAGTATAAATATAAACGGAACAAATAAAATATATATATTACTTAGGTATTTCAATTGAAGCATGATAAACACGAAAAAATGTTCTAGAATGTTTGATCATATTAAAAATAATGTAAATATGAAGTTAATTTAAATTTAAATTCATATTTACATTATTATTTAATATGTTCAAACAGTTTAGAACGCTCTTTTTATATGTCCTAAAAAATAATATAATTTACTTACTTTTGCTTTTTAGTGTTCAGTCAGGATTACCTCCCATTTGCAAACCGGAAGTAATGTAGATTACTTGCGAACGCGCAGGCAAACGCTGAAAATAAAAGAAAGCCCGGAAAAAATTATCTGCTCGTTAAACAAAACAATGGCTTTTCCGTGGACAAAAGATATCTGCTTATTTTCAATATAAACCTTTTATAACAATGAGAAATAATGTTTCATCAAATATAATAAAATACAAAGTAGATTTAATAAATGCATCCGTCCTCCCTCTGTTGATAAAAGGAAGTAAAAATACTGGAGGCTTAATGGTCGTCATTATTCGCGTTAATTTCCAACCGTGAATACCGTTTGTCTTTGTCTCTTAATGCGTGAGCATATCTGTCTTCAACTGTAAGGACATAAAAATACGTAACTGCAATTAAACCGCCCACTTTCCTAATTTATGACTTCATCGCATTTTCTTTTTAATTACGCCAAACACAAAAGACGGAGTTTTTGTATTATATATATATATATATATATATATATATATATATATATATATATATATATATATATACGCTCACACACACACCCACCCACCCACCCACATATATATATATATATATATATATATATATATATATATATATATATATGACTAGAGAAGGCTAATGTCGTTTCTACTACAGTGGATACGTAATTTGTTGACAGGAAGAAACGATAATATTCATAACGAAAAAAAAAATAACAAACATAAAAGTATGAATAATTTTCTTTGATCTACACTTATGGTAATTGTAGTAATAATATTAATAAGAATAATATCAATAATAATAATAATAATAATAATAATAATAATAATAATAATAAGTGAATGCAGCAAACTGGCCCAAAAGGAATACAAAAAGAGACATGACCAAATGGGGAGGGCGGTGCAGTGGGAATTATGCAAACGACTGCATTTTGAGCGTACAGACAAATGGTACAAGCATAAGCCAGCAACAGCCTTCGAAAACGAGAACCACAAAATCCTATGGAACATGGACATACAGACAGACAAACACATCCAAGCAAGAAGACCAGATGACGTAATAATTACAAAGAAAGAAAAATCCCGTCAAATCGTAGATTTTCCTGTCCCAGCTGACCACAGGGTGAGTATGAAAGAAAAGGAGAAACGAAGCAAATACACAGAGCTAGCCAGAGAGTTAAAAAAGAATTGGATGATGAAGAAAATCAAAATAGTACCGATAATAGTAGGAGCACTAGGAACAATTCCGAAAAAAAAAACTTCGAAAAAAAATGGCATAAATTAGAATCAGAGGAATAACTGCAAAAATACAACGCCTAACGATAAAGAAAACGGCTGAAATATCAAGGAAACCCCTAGAATGTGGGGAATAACACAAGACAATACAACAAAGAAGCGTTACAGGGAATGAAGAACGCTGAAGCTGCATATCTACAAGCTCTACACTACCATCATGCATCCCGCCCGATTGTTTCATATCCGCCCCCCCTAGAAAAGTGATACCAAAGAGCCGAGAAGAGTAAAGGAAGATGGAAAGACCGAGGAGAGAGCGCTGACCAGACCCCCGCTAGACAAGCACGAAGAGAGCTGATATCGTGGGGAGGCTTAATGCCACTCAAATTCCAGTATAAACCAAAGCCCACTACCAGCGAGAAATCCATGGTATGAGGCTGTTGGGATGATGCATGTTTATTTGCAAATGCTGTCGAAGGAGGTGGAGAGAGCTGGACGTCTGGGGAGACTTGTTGTCACTCAGATTCCAGAGAAAACCACAGGTCTCCAAACCGATCGTTTGTTGACTTGTGTGAAATCTCCATGTGAGCTAAACAATAATAATAATAATAATAATAATAATAATAATAATAATAATAATAATAATAATAATAATAATAATAATAATAATATACAACCTCTGGTATGAGCATAATCAGGAAATACTACTGTGAAACAGCAATGCCAACCTTCTTTGGTACATGCGTATACAAATAAGTACACGGAATTGGAAAGTGTGAGTCATCTGGTATCAAGTTGCAATGTTCTTTTGAGTATCGACTATTATACAACGTGACATGATGGAGTATGTAAGTATCTCCACTGGACCATCAGTAAAAACTTAAACATCCAGTGTAGCAGCAAATCTTGGGAACGTTAACCTGAAAGGACAGTTGGACATTATTTATGTACAATACATTACGACCATGTAATCCCTACAGCCACCTACCTTGAAAATGCTCCTGTCAAACCTGTCATAGTTATATGGAATAAGTAAGATAATGTTCCAAACTTGGTTGAAGTGAGTGTTCCTAATGATGGAGGTCTGAATTGAGCTGAAAGGGAGAAACAGACCAACTATCAAGGTATTACGTATGATATGAAAAGAAACTGGTATCTTAGAAGGATATCAATGACACCAGTTATTATAGATGCCACATGGTTTATAAAGAAGAACTTGAAGTCCTACCGAACTAATATTCCTGGTGAACCAAGTCCAAAAGAGATCCAGACAATTGCACTTAAGGGATCAACGAGGATACTAAAAAAGAGCTCTTGGTTGGCTTCAATAAAAAAGCCAGGTTAATGTTGGCAGTTGATTTGGCTGCCTCATACCCAACGTTACAACCTTCAAAGAAAAAAAAAACTAAGTTTATGAGAATTCCAAACCTGACAAAATTTTTCTAAACTAAAACAAGAAAAGTTTCTCAGTCATCGACATAGTCTGCCCTTTCGATACTAGCCCTCATGAGAAAGAACGCGAAAAAATATCGAGATCTCAAAGGGGAATTAATTAGACAATGGCAATGTAAAGAAGTAAAGATGATTCCAATTGTAGTTGTAATCCGATGAAGATAGACCCTATAATCAAATCTATTCTAAAATTACATTAGCCAGAATATATTGAACCAAGCTTGAACCAAAAGGAGCACAGTTACATCGTGGGCTCATCATCCCCTCCAGGCGTCGATACAATGGATATATGTCATATAATTCTACAAAAATACAATTTTTCTTGGTATTTTTCATTTGTATGAATCAGATGGTTATTGTTGGAATTCGTTGACCCGATACCTTTCATTTTAGAATTATTTATAGAAATACGTCAGATAGTTACTTCAAGCATCATGTGCTGTTTACCAACATCCCTGAATGAAAATGTTTCAGTGAAACGAACTAGATTCGAATTGGCATACCCAGTTTGCCAGTCCGTGTCGTTTACTACTTAACTACTGCAACTTCCCATTAGTATAAAAACAATGCGTTTACAACGTTAGGAGCAAAATACGCATTATCAGTACTGGTAATAGTTATAAGAACGTGAATATAACTTATGCGTTAAGAATATTAGTAATACAGGTAGAAAAACTAGCAATTCAATCTCGAAAGACAAAGGATAACCCCTTCGCCATCTCTAATCACACCTCTCCTGAATAAACACTGTTCGGTCCAGTAGCAAGGAGAAGACCAGGACGAATGGAAACAATGCCGAGATAAGCGGAGAGCACATACAGAAGCTGGAAGTCCCAAGTGGCCACCAATTTAGTACTGACCAGGTTCAACGTTGCTTTACTTCGGTGATCCAGCGATAACCGGTGTGTCAACGTGATTATGCCGTAATTGGAATTCCCGCGACCATAAAGAAAAGCCACCACATAGACCTTCATCGAATTGAGAAATTAATATCTTTTTCAATTCTGGAGATGAATTGCCTGTTAGAAATGGCGAGAGTTTTAAAGTACAACCTGAATGCCCGAAGTCAAAGTAATTGACCTGATTTTCAAAAAAACAATCCAACTAAAAACACAAAGACGATGAGACTCATGTGAAATAATAATAATAATGATAATAATAATAATAATAATAATGAAAATAATAATAATAATAATAATGATAATAATAATAATAATGAAAATAATAATAATAATGAAAATAATAATAATAATGAAAATAATAATAATAATAATAATGAAAATAATGATAATAATAATAATAATGAAAATAATAATAATAATAATAATAATGAAAATAATAATAATAATAATAATAATGAAAATAATAATAATAATAATAATGAAAATAATAATAATAATAATAATAATGAAAATAATAATAATAATAATAATAATAATGATAATAATAATGATAATAATAATGAAAATAATAATAATAATAATAATAATGAAAATAATAATAATAATAATAATAATAATAATGAAAATAATAATAATAATAATAATAATAATAATGAAAATAATAATAATAATAATAATAATAATAATAATAATAATAATAATAATAATAATAATAATAATAAAAACACTTTAACCTCAGTATAAGTCGACATTTCCTCCTTCTATGTTGCTGGGACAGAAGAACTTGCCTTGAAAGGACTTCGTTCACATCATTCAAACTCCTAAATCGTTCTATATCAACGAGTTCTAAGAATTATATAGGTAAAAGCAGGAGGAGCAGAAGGGGGTAGCTAATCCCAGCATGCATTTATTTTTTACGTTTCCAGAATTTCTGAATGATGTTTATACTTAAAGAGTTATGTACAGATACAATAATACTGGAATAATGCTGGAATAAATACATTAAATAATAATAATAATAATAATAATAATAATAATAATAATAATAATAATAATAATTATTATTATTATTATTATTATTATTATTATTATTATTATTCGCGAAAGTTAGTCACACAGGGCATCATTAAAGATTTTTCTTTAAGAACAACCTGTAGTTTTCCCTGGATTTTGAGTGAAAACGAGTCTGCCCAGAATTCTAGTACTTTCCAGCTCTTTCGATAACCGTTACAGATGAATTTACGTTACCGCAACAGCCGCTGAACACTGGTTTCTCGTTGGCAGTGACCATTGGTCTTCATTGGAGTGTCGGTAGCAATAAGCCCCTCCAAGGTCCCAGTCTTCTCGTACATACAGCGGAGGTCTGGTTGGTGCTTTATCTCCTCGTCTTATCATTATCCTCGACCCTTTTCAACTCTTTGGTACGGTGCCTGTTTATGCCAACCCTCCTTTTTGTTTTTCTGTGGATGGGTGGCGGGTTTACTTAAAATTATATTTTAAGTTTTCGTCCTTCCATGTGGTGTTTCCTAGGTTTTTACATATGTAGCAGTTTCTATATCTCCGGCTTGCGCCTGTAGCTTACATGTATTAGTCTTAGCATTCAAGGGGTTTCCTTAATATTTCAACCGTTTTCATTATTGTTATGCGTTGTATCTTCTCAGTCATCCCCCTGGTTCTAATCTCTCTCATCTTTTTTTGAAGTTTTATTTTTTTGGTATTGTTCTTAGTGCTCCTACTATTATTCCTATTATCTTAACTTTCTTCGTCTTCCATATGACTTTCAGTTCTGTGGTCAGTTCCGTATATTTGTATGCTTTCCGTCTCCTTTATCTGCACTCTATTGTCTGCTGGAACGGTAAAATCTACAATCTGGCAGGACTTTTCCTTCTTGTTATCTATCCGGTGTTCTTGTTTGGATAGGTTTATTAGCTTGTATACCTATGTCCCATGGGATTTTGTGACTTTCATTTTCAAGTATTGTTGCCGGCTGCTGTAATTTATGCAATTTATCTGGAAGTTCACGATCTAGCTGTATGCATAATTTCCATTGTATTCACTTCCCCACTTTGTTGTGTCTATTTTTATATTATTTTTGGGCTAGTCTTCTGCATTCATTTAATATATGGTTTATTGTATCATCTCTTTGTCCACATAGTTTTCTTGTGTCTTGTCGATCTTTGCTTTTATGTGGCTGGCGCTAATTACGTTATCTTGTACGGCTGTTATTAGGGATTCAGTTTCCTCGTTTAGGTTTCCTGTTTGTTTGTAGCTATGTCTAAGGGCTTTAGTTAATCTCATCTTTTTCACTCTCATGAATTATGCGTGGAGCTGTTTTTCTTTCCATTTTTCTCGTCTCATCCTTTTCCTATCTTTTTCTCTATTGTTGGTTTTTCAGTATATCATGCTGCGGTAATTTTTTTTTCAATGTTCTACCTTATGTACTTTTTAAATTTTTATATTGTCTTATTTACACAGTCTTCTATACAAACTAATATTTGCTTTTCATATAGATCAAATAAGCATTATCCTTTGGGTGTAACACATTCCGTATAATTATGCATTTCCTTGTCATGAATCTCCGGGTGGAGATGCCTCAATTCTTCTTGGGTCTAACCTAAACAGTACAAAGTATCATACTAGTGACACTGGCCATGTGTTTATACCTTTTATTAGGTTTTTGCTATATAGTTTAGTTTCGAAGTTCTTCTGGGGCATTTCTTTCGAATTTTCCCTTTCGTCTTTGTTTCGGTGACGGTGTCTGCTTCCAGAACACTCGCATATTCGTTGGTTGATTAGTTCCATGACATACCCTGGGTATGGTAGCAGGACTCCACGCAGGCTCACAAGTCCAAATAGACCAAGGTTTAGCTTCAGAAAGAGTACTACGAATGTGTACCCTTCTCACGCTGCCCCCCCCACGCGCCCCCGATCTAAACGCGCGGGAATACTTTGGTCATACGTCGAGAACATCACAAACAGCATCTTTCACAACGCTAAAGCCAGCCTGATCGCCGATATCCATTGAGTATTCACAGAGTTCATGCTGGCGCTTGTGGAAAAGACATGCTCCTAGTTCTAAACCAGTATCAAAGCGGTGATTCAGGATGAAGTCTGCTACATTAATTGTGCAAAACACAGCCGTTTGCTGTTACATGCACTGGCACATTTGTTTTACTTAAAAAAATCAAGACACTATGTGATGTAGAAAAGTTCTGTGAAAAAAAAATCAAGACACTATGTGATGTAGAAAAGTTCTGTGAAAAAAAAATCAAGACACTATGTGATGTAGAAAACTTCTGTGACGTTAGTAGTTATTATAGTAAATTGCATTTTTTTTTTCTAATTCATTTTATATCATTGGATATAAGGCTATCTACATCAGCTTTCGGGGATCATCCTTACACATTGCAGCAGCATGGTTAAAAATTGAAATACCCACAGAAGGTTAAATAGCGAAAGCATAAGATTCTATTAAAAATAAAGAATTGATATTCGAGCTAGGTTTCAGGTTATAAGGTCGTGGATATGAAGTCATCAGTAGCATATAGTATAGTATAGCATGGTCTTACTCTATGCAAAGCGAATAGAAAAGATTCAGACGTATTTTATGCAGAACTATCTTAGTTACCTAGCACGGAGAATCTTACATTACATGTACCTTTGCCACGATGCCGTAAAATAAAGCAACACAAAAACATGGTATAAATGAAATGTCGTGCCTTGTCGGTGTATATTTTAAAATTGTAACCTTTTTAATCCAACCAAAACACATAAACGATGAGACGAATGTGAAATAATAACCGATAATAGTAGAAGCACTAGGAACAGTTCCGAAAAACGTTGAAAAAAAAGATTAGGAGAAATTGGAATCAGAGGAATGCTTGCAAAAATATAACGACTAACGATAATGAAAACGAAATATTAAGGAAAACCCTTGAATGCGGAGATTAATACACATGGATCACATGTGGGCCGGACAAACTGCTGCAGAGGAAATAATGAAAAAATGTTACATAGAACCAAGGACATCGAAACTGCATATCTACAAGTTCTCCATTCCTGTACCCATCATCTCCCATTGCCCTGTCACTGCTCGACCCAAATGTGCTGCAAATAGCCAAGAAAGGTCAAGGAGGATGGAAAGATCGAGGAGAGAGTAGTAACCAGACCTCCGCCGCGAAAAGAACTGGAACCTTGGGGAGTTTTATTGTCACTCAAATTCCAGTGGAGACAAATGGCCGCTGCCAACGAGAAATCAATGGTGATACGCTGTTTCGATAACGCAATTTTATTTGCAAATGTTATTGAAAGAAGAGTTGAATACTGGAAATCTGGGGAGACATGTTGTCACTCAGCTTCCAGAAAACACCACAGGTTGTTTTCAATGGGAGATCTTTGATAGTTTGTGTGAAAGCTTCTTGCGAACCAATAATAATAATAATAATAATAATAATGAACACCACAGGCCTGTTCCAAGGCGAGATCTTTGATGACCTGCGTGAAACTTCCTCCTGAGCCAAAATTATATTAACGAAAACAAATAAGTGAGGGTTAAGGATGATAAATGATCGAGGAGATAAACTACTACTCAGACCTTCGCTGGATAAGTACAAAGATGACTAGGACGTTGCAATTCAAATTCCAGTGAAGATCAATGACCACTGCCAACGAGGAATTAATGGTAAGCGACTGTTGCGATAACGCAAATTCATCTATAAAAGTTATCGAAAGAGGTAAATGGTACTGGAAATCTAAGGAGACTTCTTGTCATTAAGACTCTAGAAAAAACACAAGTTGTCCTCAAAGAGCAATCTTTGAGTCTAGCATATTTGACTAATACTAGTGAGTAAATAATAATAATAATAATAATAATAATAATAATAATAATAATAATAATAAGAAGAAGAAGAAGAAGAAGAAGAAGAAGTCTGGCAAGATTTAAGATGTTGCCGTTCCAGCAGAAAACAGATTGAAGACCAAGAAGACGGAGAAGCAGAACAAATACACGGAACTGGCTAGAGAGTTTAAAGGAATATGAAAGATGAAGAAACTCACGAAAACACTACTAATGGGAGCACTTAAACAAATCGCGGAGAACTTAAAAAAAAAAACATGGGAAGAATGAAATGGCTGATGGCTGAAAAGATACAACGCATAACAACAATAAAAACGGCTGAAATATTAAGGAAAACCTTTGAATGCGAAGACTAACACACATGAGTTACAGGCACAAGCCGGACATACAGAAACTACTACAGATGTAAAAATACAAAAGGGCATCACATGGAATCAAGAAAACTGAAACAGTATAATTGTAACTTAACGCCCACTGCGTTTTGTATTTATTTTATTTATTTGTGTGTGTGTGTGTGTGTGTGTGTGTGTCTCGCCATAAACCTGCGCCACCCCAAATGAATGAAGAGGGTGAAGAGGATGGAAAGACCAAGGAGTGAAGCACTAGCAAGACTTCCACTGGTTACGTGCAAAGAAGACTGGAACCTTGAGAAGGCTTATTGCCACGCAAGTTCCGACGATTGCTTCTAATTAAAAAATAAATGGTAAGCGATTTTTGCGATAATGCAAATTCATCTGCAAATGTTCTCGACAGAGGTGGAGAATATTGGAAATCTGGAAAGATTTGTTATCACTCAGACTCCAGGGAACACCACAAGTTGATCTCACAGAGAAATCTTTGATATTTGCGTGTGTGACTACTTCGGGTGATTAAATAATAATATCAACAATCAGACTCCAGGGAACACCACATGTTGTTTTCAGACAGAAATCTTTGATGATGGCCTGCGTGAAAACTCCTAGTGAGTGATATTAAATGCAAGCATGATAATTGCTAAAAAATTAGATAAGAATTAACGTAAAACACGTGACCTTTGTTAAAAGACGCGAAAAATTGTTGTGACAAACAACTGCATTCTTCAATGCAGACGTAATTTTTTTTTTCTGTGTCCGCCATGTTTCTTTTCTTTTTTTTTCTCTTTTAGATATCCTTGGAAATGCTTACATTTGGAAGATAAGTTTCTTTTCTTTTTCGATTTGTTATTTTTTAGGGGCGAGAGAAAGAGATAAAACACAACGCTACAGGAAGATAACTTTTCACGAAAAGGAACTCTAAGCTGTTGATGGTCGGAATTTTAGTGTATCGAAATTGGCGCCGTCTGGAGTGTTACGATCCTGTGTTTTCACAGATGCCCATAAAAACGTGTCGTAGCCAATACCGATAGAATTAACTTGCAAACAGCATTTAAAAGAGTTTTTAGGTGTGTGAGAGTTTTGTTTAACTTGATACGAGGAATATGTCTTGTTGCGAAGTAAAGATTAGTCCAGACGACGAAACACATGTTTATGAATGACTTGCCCCCTCTCTCCCCCTTATCTTTCTCTCTCTCTGTCTCTCTCTCGCCCTCTCTCTCTCTCTCTCTGTATATATATATATATATATATATATAACTACTTAATTTACTCACATAAAATTAACATACGAAAGTATAGATTTATGCGAAAACTTTAAGTATTTACTTCAAAAGTGCTCAACACGTAGGCAGAGCTAGTTAGTAAGTTATATAATGTATATGGCGGCTAAGCTTCGCTGAATATTCCACCTTTCATCCACTCTAGGATTCTTCAGGCTTATGCTCTGAACTTACTATATATATGCATATATATATATATATATATATATATATATATATGTGTGTGTGTGTGTGTGTGTGTGTGTGTGTGTGTGATGAAACGATTCCAATATTATTCCCGATTCCGATACAACATCCGATTCCGTAATAAATTCCTGATTCCGATACAATTACCGATTCGGATTCTTCATAAATCTCTAAATATCTAACTATAGAATGTTATTTTCCCGGATTTCTGTAAAAAAAAACCACATGTTAAATATGCAGATATTTTCCTAGACGTAAAATTACACTATCGATTTTAGCCTTACTGATATTTTAAACATCAATAAATATTTATCATGTTATCATTATTACCAGCAATGGAAGATTTTGCTTTTAACAAAATCAAATAAAAAAGACAATTAAAAGAATCGGTCTGGCATCGGAAAATAGGCACCGATTTCTTCGATTCCCATACCGTTTTCGATACTCCCAAATTTGTTGAGTTTTCCGATTCCCGATTCCGATTCCTATCAATCGTCCCAAGACTAATATATATATATATATATATATATATATATATATATATATATATATATATATATATATATCAGCTGTGTCAAAAATTTACAGAAATAATTATCTATCTACATACGTATCTATCTCTGTCTGTCTACCTGTCTGTCTGTCTGTCTTCCTGTCTCTCTCTTCCTCTCTCCTCTCTCTCTCTTTCTCTCTCTCTCTCTCTCTCTCTCTCTCTCTATATATATATATATATATATATAGTTAGGGCGATGGACTGAAATACATAAGGTCCGAGGTTCGAATCCTAACAACAGTCAAGTTACACTGAAGACGAGTATGGCCTCGAAATACGCGTGTCCGTAGTTTACTGCTTTTTTAAATAATAAATTAAAAAAATGGGTGACTTTCTAAGAAAAACACCGGGTCTCCGAGGCGAAGACGTTAACCTTAATATCGTTTAAAAAAATCAACAACAAAAACTACGTAAACAGATAAACGATAAAGCGCTGAAGATGAGTAGGACTCCAAAACACGCGTGTCCGTAGATTACTGTTGTTTTTTAAAAATAATATATATATATATATATATTTATATATAGGTATTTCAGACGATATCAAAACATCGTTAAAATCACTACTCGTTCAAGCAGCCGCCAATAGCGTAATGGTTAGGGCCTTGACTGCCGTACAAACGGTCGGGTTTCAATCCTGGCTTGAGGTAGTTGCCTGTCTAGCCGCACTGATGAGCTGATAAACAGCGAAACAGTACTGTATGTGGATGACTATATATATATATATATATATATATATATATATATATATATATATAAATGTAACTCTTGGCTCGTTCGCAATTAATAGTCTTAATAACCATTGGACGGATGGCTTCCACGTTTTGGTATAATATGTTTACTGTATCCATCTGTGTTTTTATATATTTCTTTTTAATTATAACATTATACTTAATTTTTCTATAATAAATAGGTGGTTTTCTTTGTACCGATAGGCCATTTTTTATTTATGGACAATTATTTATCACCGCTTGCCGTCACGTGACCAATGTTTCCAATTTATCGGTTTTCCGCAAGATCTGGAGATTTCGTTTGCAATCTAGTGGGGAATTCTAGAAAATCGGGAGATATTTCGCACCCACACCCGCAATTTTAGATTAAAAAATAAAGAAAAGCGTTTGAAAATACTTAAAAACATAAAATAAACTCATTTATTTAAGTAAAAAAAGTAGCATTTATTGCCTTTGGTAACAATTATTTATTGATTATTTGTTTTGTTTTTCACCTTTTTTCGGCTAACCATTCTTAAATCTCGTTATAAAATCGATTTTTCCAAGTACATTTTAGGGTGGGGGGAAATTCCAACCTCCGTAGTTTAGTTTAAAATACGATCTAAGCAACACCCTTTAATTTAGAAGTATTTAGTCGAAAATTCTAAAAAAGCAAGAAACAACAGCAAAAAAAACTTATACAAAACACAATAGAATTTAATTATTTACCAACCTAAATACTTTTAACATGCTAAAACAATTTTTTTTATTTTTTTATTTTTCTAATTTTCAAATATGTTGTTCAAAGTGGATTTTTTTACATAGACATCACCACATTATCAAGGCCAAAAGGCCACTCAAGGATAAGGGTTAAAGAGTGTATAGTAGAAATTGGACAATATAGTAATCATTAGTAATGAAAATTTGGTAAATTTGATTACTTATATGGAACGGCTCATCAAGAACTTATTTACGTTGGACTTGAAGACAACCATATTGTAGTCAGTCGGAAAGCAGGAAAACGGAAGACAATTCCACAGGCGTGCAGTTCTAAGAAAGAAGCTTTGTTCATGGAATCTACGTTTAGGTTTAGGCACAGATAAAGAGTGGGGGAATTATTGATAGTGTTTACAGCTAGACGAGTGTTTCTTGTGAAAGTTTGGCGAGGGGGGACCATAGATTGAAGCTCAGTCGAACACTTTCCATGAAAATAACGATACATCAGAGACAAACTCGCAACATCTCTCCTGTGAGATAGAGGTTGCAAGGAAGAGAAAAGGACATCTCCTACGAGGCTACGAAGTCTATTTTGAACTCTATCAAGGCAGGACAAGTCCTTTCTAGCAGCTCCTGCCCAGATGTGGCAACAGTATTCCATCCTTGGACGTACCTGGCTCTTATATAGATAGAGAATTGCATCAGCAGTGAGATATATACTGGATCGATAGAAAGATCCCACCATTTTTCCAGCGGCCTTGGCAACAGATTTGATGTACGTGTTCCATTTAAGATCAGGAGTAATGGTCAAGCCAAGAAGCTTGTCAAAACGAGGCCTCCTGAAGACGAGAGCCATTCATTTCAATTGATGCCAGATGTGGATCAGAATGTAGATGATGTAAAGAGAGAAGCTTGGGTTTAGATGCATTAAATGTAACCAGCCACTGATTTCCCCATTTTAGTATGTGCTCAAGATCAGAGGAGAGAGAATCAGAGAGAACTTGGTCGTTTACTGTCTTAGATGTGCTACCATAAATGGTAGTGTCGTCAGCATAAATGTCTACAAATGATGTAAGGATGTGATTTGGAAGATCATTAATGTAGATCAGGAAAAGAGTTGGGCCCAGGATCGACCCCTGAGGGAAACCGGCATTAATACTGTGAGCTTCTGATTTTTGCCCCTCAACTACTACTCTTATGAACCTATCAGAAAGAAAGGATTTAATAATTGAGAATACATTTCCAGCAATACCATAGCTAGAGATCTTATGAAGTAAACCTTTATGCCATACCCTATCAAAGGCCTTAGCTATGTCAAGAGCAATTGCCCTATAAAAGTTGCCTCCGTCGAGAGATTTGCTAATCCTATGAGATATAACTGTAAGCACATCTGCTGTAGATCTAGCAGAACGGAAACCATATTGAGTGTCACTAAGAAGGTTATTTTTGTTGAGATGGTTGATTACTTCTGTATTTAACACAGATTCCAGCAACTTACTCATGACGCACAGGAGACTTATTGGCCTGTACTGAGAGGGGGATGAGCGATCACCTGAATTCTTGAATACAGGGCATACTGATGAAATTTTCCAGGGTGATGGGAAACTATTCTCCTTAAGACAACGTTTAAACAGTTTTGTAAGTATGGGCGCTAGTTCAGGTTGAAGTTTTTTGAGTACTATAATTGGAATACCGTCAGGGCCAGTTGCTTTACTGGAATCAAGGTTTTTGATTAGCTTGGCAACATCACGTACAGATATACGTATATCACATAGCGTGTTTTCTGATACAGGAGGAAATATTGGGGGTTGGCGGCCTTGATTTTACACACTGAATATAAAAAGAATAAACAAATGTCCGCTTATCGCTTAAGGAGAAAGCAGGCTTAATTTCTCGAAAGTTGTAAACAAATGACGAGGTGTATACGAATTTTAGTAGGAATTGTTAACACCATTAACACGAAACTGCAAATAAAATATATATACAAAAAAACTCGTAATTTCTCTTTTAAAGGTGGGTTGTTTATTTATTTTTTGGATTATACTTCCAAAATAACCTATTAAAGTTGTATAAAAAGTAATAGAAAAACATTTTTTTAAAACTATAATGAAATTAATTGAATTTTACGATCTCAGTATTTTTCAATTTCTTAACTAAAAAATCTATCAACATTTTTCTATTGATTCTATTTCTACGATATTTTCAGGGTCAATATGAAATTTTATGCTCTTTCCAATAAACCGAATACAATATTTTAGACAAACGTTTTTTTTTAATTCAAGCCCCGCCCATTTTCAAATGTCTATTAAAGAGTAAATAATTTACTCACCAAAGTTTTATATATCACAAATTGAAGATAATAAATCAATAAATAATATATTCAAATTTAAAACAAAAAAGTAGTGATTTTTAGAAATTTACCTGTAAAGTCTGAAGTTTAAACCCTTAAAAAAAAAAAAACACGTTGTTTTTTTTAATGAAACCTTAGTCCTTGCTCCTTTAATTGAAAAGAAAATTAGGGTTCGAATTATATTTTTCGAGTAGTTATAAGCTTGAAAGACAGGGGGTCGAATTAATTCACTCCTCCCATTTTGAAATGTCTATTAAAAAGTAAATACTTAGTTTACTCACCAAAGTGTTATATATCACAAATCGAAGATAAAGATCAATAAATAATATATTCAAATTTAAAACAAAAAAAAGTAGTGATTTTTAGAAATTTACCTGTAAAGTCCGAAGTTTAAAACCCTTAAAAAACCCCAAAAAAGAACACGTTGTTTGTTTTTTGTTTTTGATTTTTTTAAAATGACACCTTGGTCCTTGTTCCTTTAATTGAAAAAAAAAATTAAGGGTTTGAATTATATTTTTCAACAGGAGGTTGAATTAATTCACGCCTCCCATTTTGTAATGTCTATTAAAAAGTAAATAATTAATTTACTCACCAAAGTGTTATATATCACAAATTGAAGGTAAAAGATAAATAAATAATATAACAAAAAAGTAGTGTTTTTTAGGAATTTAACTGTAAAGTCCGAAGTTTAAAACCTTAAAAAAACACGTTGTTTGTTTTTTTTTGGTTTTTCTTTTCAATGAACCCTTGGTCCTTTCTCCTTTAATTAAAAAAAAATTAGAGCTTGAATTACATTTGTCGAGGAGTTATAAGCTTGAAAAGACGGGGTGGAATTATTCAATATTTTTCACGAAATTTCTGACACACCTAACAAATGACTTATCTATCACTAACCCTAAGTTAGAGTTGCACCCCCAAATTTAGAGTTAGAGATAGTTATAGATTTTTTATACAATTTTCCAAGAGTGAAGTCCCCAATGGTTAAACGACATGCAACCAGTTAATTGTTATAAAGACAACTTTTAATAAAAGAAATGAAATAAAAATAATTTAACAGCACATATCAAAGATACTTGAATTTTACTGCATTTGGAATCAGGTATTTTTGTTATTGTTTACAATTTCTCGAATATTAATTATTTTACACAAATGATTGTGTTGTTCCTACTTACTTGCCCCCCAAGAGCCGTAATTCATGATTTTACTTATTTTTACTAATTTTTAAACGTTTATTTTATTTAATTATCAGCAGGAACCAACTTTGTAAGATGCAGCATATGCTAACACTTCAGCGAAGTTTACTGTATTTATTTTTTAGCAAACATTAATAACAGAAAGTTTTTCACTTTGTTTATTTATTGCATAATTAATGAAGGAAGTATGTTTTCTGTTTTTCTTAACATCTGTTGAAAAAATAATTTAATCAATCTTTCCTCTACTTTCACCTTACTGTTTACAATGTTCATATAAAGCATTCATCTGTTCTTTTATAATAAATATTCCGTTTTCAAAAAGAAACGTTTACTGCCAAATTTCTTTTTAAAAAAAGTGCAAATTTTCCTGAAAAAAACTCAAACTTTCACCTAACAATTTATGGTAAAAAAATTAATTTTTTGTGGGGGGAATAAACGACAACTTGCAAAAAACAACAACTTGCAAAAAATAATAAAAGTAAATAAACGAACAAAATGCAATTTTTCTTGAGGAATGTGTTCCATTTTAACAAACTGAGACACAGCAACGCGTGGCCGGGTACAGTAGTATATATATATATATATAATTTGCTTGAGTACTATTTGTGATCTTTGATAAAGTTGCTGAAGAAAAGACATTGAAATTGATAAGTAAAATTAAGGAACTAAATATACTCATCGTCTCAGAAGGATCGTAAAACTAATCATTGTTGAACTAAAACAATCTTATTTCTCCATTTGTCTCAAGTTTCTCTCTCTATCCCACTCTCTCCCTCACGTCCAATCCATCACACTCACACACATAGATATGTATATATTTAAAAAGTATTCTATTTAAAGCTATACATGAGTGTTTGTTGTCTGCACAGACATTTCATCACTATGATAATACCAGGTCTGAGGTAGTAACCTGGCTCATATTTAGATGCCAACCCGCCTTCGGGTCAAGATTAAAGTGTTGTATCTGTTTTTCAGACGCTACACTTCAGTTTCTAGTTCTCTGTCAGTGGAGAAGAAATCTTTCACGACTGAGACAAGTTTTTATTGTTGTTCTTTTCTCCATGTTAAAAAACGACACTGGTTTCTAACTCTCTCCCGTGGGGAGGCAAAGTAAATAGGAATTTATATAAGCTTTTTTCATGATGCTCCTGATAATTTCACTAATGTGTAATTGTAAACATCTAGAAAAGCAAAAAGGAAATATATGCTTTATTTTAGTATATAAAAGTTAAGTAAAGATGTTTTTTGTTTGCATAAAATAATAGGTTTTCACTTAAATGTAAAAAGAATAATTGGTATATTATAATCTGTAATCGTTAAAAAAATAGATACTGAGAATTTCTTTAAAATTAGTTGTTTATCTGAATTTGAGATAATGTGTATGTTAAGACAGAGGGGACACAATGTTTATACATTTTCGGGAATCGGCTATTCATTTTGCAAGTATCTAATGGTAGCTTCTTGACAGACTATAAATACGCACTGTAAGGATGATTGCGTGTGGATTTTTGAGGGGCAACAGATACGCAATCTCCAACCAATCCTCCCCTGAGTCAACGTTGTTAAATACCAGTGTCAAGTGGAGTTCTAGGACGACAGATAAACGAAGAGCTTATACAGCGCCTATAATTTGCAAATGGTCACCCATCTGGTACTTGCCAGGCTCAAAGTTTCTTAACTTCGGTGATTTGACAAGATCCGGTGTGTCAACATGTTTATGCTGTATACGCACTTAACACAGACACACAGACACACAGACACACAGACACACAGACACACACACACACACACACACACACACACACACATATATAGATTGTTGTTGACTTTTTAACGATAAATAAACTCTTCGATTAGGAGATCGAGAAAGTATAATACTTAATTACACACAGATATATATATATATATATATATATATATATATATATATATATACATATATATATATATATGCAGTTAGAGAGAGAGAGAGAGAGTG
This sequence comes from Euprymna scolopes, assembly GCF_053919585.1. Classification (NCBI taxonomy): domain Eukaryota; kingdom Metazoa; phylum Mollusca; class Cephalopoda; order Sepiida; family Sepiolidae; genus Euprymna; species Euprymna scolopes. The sequence continues at coordinate 120,894,503 of NC_136497.1, read as the reverse complement.
GGAGAGTTAGAAGAAGAGAGTAAATTCAATTCTATAATATATATATATATATATATATATATGCAGTTTATATATATATATATATATATATATATATATATATATATATATATGCAGTTAGAGAGAGAGAGAGTGGGAGAGTTAGAAGAAGAGAGTAAATTCAATTCTATAAGAGGAGACTTATCGGGATGATATAAAGCTCAACAGATTTCATTGGAACTTATATAGGAGAGAGTAAGAGTGGAAAATGAAGTCACAAAACGATAAATTGGTAAATATAGAATGAATCACTTATTAATAAGGGCATACATACATTTAGTTGTAGGTATACCTTTATTAAATAAATGAATCATTCTAAATTTACTAATATATAGTTTTTCTGACTTCAGTTTCAATTCTTATTGCCTCATATATATATATATATATATATATATATATATATATATATATATATATATATATACACTTGTTCCCGATATTATTCATACCCCTCGGATCTTTGAGATTTCTATAAGAATATTGCTCAAACCAGAAGGTAGACAATCTTAAAGGGATTTCAAACAATAAATCAAGCATAAGCATTTAATTTAAACTCAACAAATAAATAAATTATGCAAGTTTGAAACATTATACAAAGAAAAACAATAATGGCACTAGTTCAAAATTATTCATACCTCTCTTACTAATAGTCAATAGCATGCCCTTTATTCTTAATAACTGCCTGTAACCGTTTTGGATATTTATCAACAAGGTTTTTACAAGCATCAACACTGATTTCTGACCATTCTTCAATGCAGTAATACTCCAAATCCCTCAAATTTCTAGGTTTCCGCTTTTTAACCTCAGTTTTCAATATGTGCCAGAGGTTTTCGATAGGGTTCAGGTCGGGACTCTGGCTAGGCCATTCCAAAACATTAATTTGATTATCCTCAAACCATTTCTTGACTATTTTGGCAGTATGTTTTGGATCATAATCCTGTTGAAGGACCCAGTTTAGTCCTAAATGGAGCTTCGCCGCATCCTGTCTAATGTTTTTCTGGAGTATCTCCAAATATTGCTCCTTCTACATGGTTCCATCTATCTTGATCAAACTACCTGGACCACTAGCCGAAAAGGAGCCCCAAAACATTAGGCTACCACCACCATGTTTCACCGTGTGTATGGTGTTCTTTGGGTTGTAAGCTTCTCCTTTCTTCCTCCAAACGTAAGAAGCATCCATATGGCCAAACAATTCAATTTTTGTTTCGTCAGTCCACAAAATACTTGAGAAAACGGACTCTGAAGAATTCACATGGGCCCTAGCAAACTTTAGACGTGCTGCAAGGTGTTTTCCGGTGTGCAGTGGAGTCCTTCGTGGTCTTCTTCCTTTCAGACCATTTTCATGCAGAGTCCTTTGCAATGTTTGCCTTGATATTTTTATGCCAGAAGACTCCAGATTTTCTAAAATGTCCTTAGTAGTGGTGGTTGGATTTGTATTAACACTTCTTACAATGTTCCTGGTGGCTCTAGCAGACAGTTTCCTTTTCCTTCCTCTACAAATCAAGTTGTTTGTTGTGTGGTGGCTCTGGAATTTTTTGATGATGCTCTGTACTGTTGCTGTAGGGACCTCAAATTTCTTGGAAATTGACTTGTAACCTAAACCATCCTTATGTGAATTCACAATTTTAGTCCTAAGATCATTACTAAACTCTTTTTTCTTCCCAATTCTAATAATTTTTATTCTTTTATTGGTTTTCGGTTGATATCATTTTAATTTCTGAAAAATGCAAAAAACGAAATGAAATTAATCAAAGGTTGTATAAAAGCATTCAAAATAAGAATCAAACAAGAAACAAACAGTCAGAAACTCGATTAATACTGAAAAAATAAGGGAGTATGATTATTTTTGAACATTGCAGATTTTATAAATAGCTGTATATTTCTTTTATTACAAGTATCCCGAGATTCTAAAATGACGAAAATGATCAGAAGAGGTTTATTAAGAATATGTATCAATATGGACGTAAACAATAAATTCTTACAAAGTTACACCTAATAAACTCAATTTTCAAGGGGGGGTATGAATAATATCGGGCACAAGTGTATATGTGTGTGTGTGTGTGTGTGTGTGTGTGTGTATAATATAAAGCTGAACGTCTGTGTGTGTCTGGTCAGGAATAGGCACCTATATGAGTGACTATTATAGAAAACTGATCATATATAATGATAGAAGATGTATCAATACACAGAAATTGGTATGTTTTATCTGGCATAATGATTATTCATTAAAATTGTGGGGTCTGCGTACGCGCCTGGAAATAAAAAATTAAAAAATTAAAAAATAAAACGTTTACAAGTGTTGATGATATAGATGTACATAATACTACTTTGATAAGTATGTTTTAACTTAAATAGGGATGGTATAATAAAATTGTGGGGGTCTGCGTTCGCGCCTGGCCTCCATTGAATGGAAATAGGCACAAACTTTAATAAAGACTTTTCATATCTATCTGCGTAAGTATGCTTTGATAATTTTGTTTCAGTTTTAAGAAATATGGTATACTAAAATTATGGGGTGTTCGTTCGCGCCTCACCTCCATAGAATGCAAATAT
>NC_136497.1:120799411-120886911 GCF_053919585.1 Euprymna scolopes | reverse complement strand
GGCAATGGTCGTTTAAAGCTAAATGCTTCTAATCGGAAAAGAGAAAGTCCAGCATTATATAAAATATAATTAAAAGCTGGCTTAAAAACATTTAAATTTGAAATGAAAAACACACACACACGCACACACACATATATGCATATATATATATATATAATTATATATATATATATATATTAATATTTACTTTATATTTTAATATTATTATATGTATTAATATTTCTCTTTAAAGATCATATGGAATAACAAATCTTTGCAACTTATAATTAGGGCTATTACAACAAAATATTCTTTTCGTCGTTTTGACTCTCGAGTAAATACCCGACACAATTAATCAACAGATAACTACATTGCTCTAGTAAAAAAAACATGTAAGATATAAATGGATATATCGAACAGTTTGAAGGAATAAATTATTAGAGTAGAAGAAGAAATTATTTGAGTAAAAGATATTATTTGAGTAAAAGAAATTATTTGAGTAAAAGAAATTATTTGAGTAGAATAAGAAATAAATGGAGTAGAAGAAATTATTTGAGTAGAATAAGAAATTATTTGAGTAGAAGGATGAATTACTGGATAGGGGAAATTGTTTAAGTAGAAGAAATTATTTCAGTTAAAGAAGAAATTATTTGAATAGAAAAATTATTTTAGTTGAAGAAGAAATTATTGGGACAAAAGAAATTATTTGACTAAAATAAATTATTTGAGTAGAAGAAGAAATTATTTGGGTAGAAGAAGAAATTATTGGAGTAAAAGTAATTATTTGAATAGAAAAAATTATTTGAGTAGAAGAAGAAATTATTTTAGTAGAAGAAGAAATTATTTGAGTAGAAGAAGAAATTATTTGAGTAGAATAAGAAATTATTTGAGTAGAAGAATAAATTATTTTAGTAGAAGAAGAAATTATTGGAGTAGAAGAAGAAATTATTGGAGCAAAAGAAATTATTTGAGTAGAACAAGAAATTATTTGAGTAGAAGAAGAAATTATTTGAGTAGAAGAAGAAATTATTTGAGTAGAAGAAGAAATTGTTTGAGTAGAAGAAGAAATTATTTCAGTAAAAGAAATTATTTGAGTAGAAGAAATTATTTGAGTAGAAAAAATTACTTGAGTAGAAGAAGAAATTATTTCAGCAGAAGAAGAAATTATTTTTTGCAGAAGAAGCAATTATTTGAGTAGAAAAATAAATTATTTGAGTAAAATAAGTTATTTGAGTTGAATAAATTATTTGAGTAGAAATATTATTTGAGTAGAAGAAATTATGTGAGTAGAAGAAGAAATTATTTGTGTAGAAGAATATTATTTGAGTAGAAGAAATTATCTGAGTAAAAGAAGAAATTATTTGAGTTGTAGAAGAAATTATTTGAGTAGAAGAAGAAATTATTTCAGCAGAAGAAGAAATTATTTCAGCAGAAGAAGAAATTATTTGAGTAGAATAAATTATCTGAATAAATGAAGAAATTATTTTAGTAGAAGAAGAAATTATTTGAGTAGAAGAAGAAATTATTTCAGCAGAAGAAGAAATTATTTCAGCAGAAGAAGAAATTATTTGAGTAGAAGAAGAAATTATTGGAGTAAAAGAAATTATTTAAGTAGAAGAAATTATTTGAGTAGAAAAAATTATTTGAGCCGAAGAATACATTATTGGAGTAGAAGAAATTATTTGAGCAGAAGAAATTATTTGAGCAGAAGAAGAAATTATTTGAGTAGAAAAATAAATTATTGGAGTAGAATAAGTCATTTGAGTGGAATAAGAAATTATTTAAATAGAAGGCTTTCCGGCATCTAAGTTTCTCTACAGTGTATTGTGGGATTTTGCTGCCGTGGGGGCGACGAGTGCTGAAATAATCAAAAATTTTAATAACAACTGACATTTAAGGTCATCCCATACAATGAGGAAAATAAAGCCTTAACTGCGCGAGCGAAATTCAAACCTGCGCCCAAAAGATTCGCGTTAAAGCTACACTTGTTTCCCCTTGTTACTCATCTCGTCATGTTTTCTTCCTCCTTTTTTATCTGGTTTTCTATTTGGCAATGAAAGATTCCTTGTGATTTCCTTTCTCGCCCCCAAAATCAGATAACTATCTATGTGTATTTGTCCGCCTCTTTCAAGTCTGAACATAAACATGGTTTCTCAAAGCGTCGGTCCCATTATACGAAAACATAAGCTACAAAGCGTGGCGATAAAAATGTTATCTTTGTATTGGAGGCGTAGATTACTTAAGGGCGGGGATGATAAGCTGAACGAGAATCAAGAAACATTGGATACAAACAGAACAAGAAGGAGGAGAAGAACAAGTCGAAAAAATGGTAGAAAAATAATCAGTAGAATAAAAGAATGTATGAGTGAATAAAAGAATAAGTGAATATGAGAAAGAATAAATATAAGAATGAATCTATGAATTGAAGCATGAATGAAATAGTGAGTGATTAAATGAATGAATGAATATAAGAATGAGTTATTAAAAGAATACTTTAATAAAAGAACAAGTGGATAAGGGGTAAATACTTAATAAAATTAATAAAAAAAAAGAAATCAAATGAAAAATATATTCAAGTAAATAATGTTGAAATTAAAAAAAACGAAATAAATAACAAACGAAAGTCAAAAAATAATGAAGAAAATATAAGAAACACGACTATATCGAATAAAATTACGGTAATAAAATAAAAATACGTAAATTTGTAAGATAAAAAAGAAAGAAATGAAAAATAGTGAAAGCAAACAAATCAAAAGAAGATAAAAAATATGAAAAACAATTCATAAGAACACAAAAAAATTTAAAAAATTAATAAGAAAACAAAATAAAATAAAAATATTAATAAAATAAAAAATAATGAATTAGGCAGATAATTAAAAAGAATAAAACTATTAGGAGAATACAAATGAATAAGACAAAATATAAAGCATGAATAAATTCATTAAACAAACAATGAATCCATAATAAAAAGGATGAAAGAAGAAAATAAAAAAAGAATTACATATATATATAGTCTTTGAAGTTTTTTAACGTTTAAAACTATACAAAAAATATTTTTTATCATTCGTTAGAAAACCATCTAGTCAGTAAGTTATTTAACCACCTGCAATCACTGCATCAACTCGCTCTCGAATTTACTATAGTACCAATAATTTATTTTTCACGGGATCATCAGTTGTTTACCATGAAACACTGTTTCGGGGATGTGTGTGTGTATAATATATATATATATATATATATATATATATATATATATATATATATATATATATTGTACTAATTAATTATTATAGTATATAACTATGTGAGGCCATTTAAGAAACTCGTTTCTTATCGTTGAGCACTTTCAGTTGAAATAAAGTCGGTTACTTAAGCTCGCATGCCCAGATAATCATGTAATGATTTGATCACTCTGAGAGAAATCAAAAACATTTAAAAATAAATGTTCAAATTTCAGCAGTATTTCTCGTGGATAACGGTGGCTGAATGGATTACGTCCTTGCTAATGGAGTCAAAGATTACGGGTTCGAATCTATTGACCGGTGTTAATCGTATCACATTGCACTGATGATTCACGAAAGGATGAAGCTCTCGTGTCCGTAGGTATTTAATAATCATTATAGTATATAGTTATATATATATATATATATATATATATACACTAGACTATCCGTGACCCGTTGGGTCAGTATGGTGACACTTGTGACGTAAAGAAAATAGTTTTTTGTAACATAACAGAAACATTTCTATGAAAGTATATAAAAATAAAAAAGAATATAGATAGATTTCTGAGAATCGTTCTGTTTGTAGTTGTTTATTTTTGAAAAAAGAAACAAACTTACAGCCATTGAATTATAAGTGGCTTGCCATACTTATAGGTAAATGTGCACTGAACAGATATCATAATAATTAATGTTATATTACAATGTTGATATATTTTTTTAATTTAAATGCGAAAAAAAAAAGAAAAAACAATGTGGACGCCTAAAAGGTACACTGTAAAACAATACGTTTTATTGTTGTGTTCATTATTTATTTGTAACCACACAAAAAAAAACATATTTCGGGATTATATATTTTTGTTGGTTGTGTAGAAGAAAATGTATCAATGTTTTTTAAGAAAGGTGTATTCAAAATAATAAATAATAAATAAAAAAGGAAGACGGTGGGCAAATCGTTGTTGTAAAATGCTTTTATGGTTGTCAACGGGGTAAACTAAATTTATTAGTAAGAATATTGCGTTAAAATAACTTAAACGTAATACGGAAATGAACGATGTAAAAAAAACGGAGACAGTATTAACAATTGTTTATTTGGATAATTTAAACGCGAAAATAAACAATTGGGATGATGAAAACGTACACAGTAAAACAATATGTTTTATTCTCGCGTTGATTATTTGTTTATGTACGCATGCGCAACTGGAAGTCGTAAACCGGATGTTTGTTACAACACTCGTTACAAGGCCATTTGAGTTTTATAATTATATATATATATATATATATATATATATGTGGATAGATAATTTGAAAAACGAATCATAGAAAAGCGGGTTTCTAAGAAAAAAGAGGGAATATAATCTAATATATAATAACATCAAGAGTGGTAAGGTTTTTAAAAGCCATCACACTCTGGGAACTTCATTATTGTCCACAAAAATGTCAGCAGTCCCGTTAATATTCTTAGTTGAGTCTCTTAAGGCGATTGACAATAAACTATCCTATTATAAGGAGCTGCTCGGCACTCCCTATCCTTCCTTGATGGAATTAAAAACCGGCTTCGAAAATTTGTAGGTGATGCCCTTTTCTCTTCCCGGCAACATCTTTCTCACACAAGAGACGTTGCGAAGTTCTCTCTCCTCTATCGCTATTTTCATGGCAAGTGCTCTACTGAACTCCAATCTATGATCCACCCTTGTAAATCTTTTACAAAACGACTCGGCTCGTTACAGTCACAATATATGCCCCCATACTATGCCTAAATTTAAACGCAGATTCCATGCACAAAGCTTATTTCCCAGAACTGGCCGCCTGTGGAACACTGTTTCGCTGGATTTCTTATCGGTTGAACACAATATGGTAGCTTTCAAATCCAATGTAAACAAATTCTTGTTGACCCGTCTCCATAAATAATCAAATTCTACCCAATGTACACCATTACCGATTACTACCCTACCACCTTATATTTAGTGATCCTTATCCCAGAGTGACCTCGAGCCTTGATAAATAGCAACACCCGAGTAATAAATAGTAAATCCTAGGAGTTTGAACCTCTTAGGATTAAACACCACCATATCATAAGCTGATAGCAACAAAGTTAATGCGGACTGATTGCCGAAAATGTATCTTTTACTTGTAAGTAAAATACTTAATCTAGCTGCGCCAATGTATTTAATAATTTCCGAATGATTCAATATTTTCCTGGTCGTAAAACTTAACTTATATTTCGATTAACATTCCGGTTGTGTATTTGCACCCGGTGAGATTCGCGTTAGAATGAACTGCCCGACAGAAACAAGTTCATGAGAAAATAAACAAAAATTAATAAGAAAAATAAACAAAATGGCGGTTACATATATTCTCGTCGAATTACCTCCGTTTAGTTCTTTCTTATCATTATTTTCTTCTTTTTTTTCTGCATCTCACTTTATAGGAAATTTGTTTTTCTATAGTTTCATTCTTATTCAATTTCATGCTTCACGAACTACTTCGAAAATAATCTAAAAATAGAAAAACCGTTATAAAGATACGTCTATTCAATCTATACTATTAACAATAATAGACAGACGAGAATTCTAATTTAAATGCAAGTATGATAAATCGATTGAACATTCTTGGACACTGATACGTCAATTTAATTCGATAATTTAATGAAAGAATTTTGGCCCCCGACAAAAGGAGGGTGGGACTGTAAATTCACGATTGTCCGTTCGTCTGTCCGTACATTTCTCAATAACTACGCCTTGGAATTGTCTGAAATTTTGCATAAATATTAAACATGATATGAGTAAAAAAGCAACAGAAAGGATTTTCCGGAAAGAAAACTCTGGTTCCACTCTAAGGCTGCCTTTCGGGTTAAAATGGCAAAAATTGACACTTTTGTGCCTATTAAAAAAATGGGGGATGGGCTAAATGGGGGTGGCAAATGATGGATTTAGTCATTTCTGTTTTTTGCATGGTGTAGAACTCAACTTTACATATGTTAAGGCCTAAAATTGCACAATTTGTTCATTTTCACCAGGATTTGACGTCCCCCGGGGCTTTTGGGACTAAATGTTGGTGGGGGTAAATGCTGAACATAGTCATTTTTTATCCCTTGTTCACTGGGCACTCACTGGGGACCATGTATGCTTCACTTGAGTTCATGAGTTCTGCAGAAATGAATCGATAAGAAACTGGTGCATAACAGATAAAGTACATGGTGAAAATCAGTTCCAAGTGATACTCTTCTGGAGGTTCACGGTTCAATCCATCCTCAGTACGAACAATATGAAGAATGCTAGTGTTAATAACTTTACCTGTCATAGTTTACGGAACGAGAGCATGCTACCTCTGGGGGTTAAATAATGATTCTGTTCAAAATAACATTTGAAGAAGGTTGGAAGTTACATCGGCCGAAAAGTTATGCGAGTAACACTAAAGGCGAGGAAAATTGTTCAAATAATTCGAATTGTGACATCCTGAATTTTTGAGACTAGGATTGTTTTGATCATTTTAAGTTCACATCTTACGAGGCACCTTCAATAAGTTTTCAGACATTTTTAGTTTGGACACTTTTATCGATAGTACACACATGAATCTCTAGTCTCTTTAGAAGTAATCTCCTCCGGCCGCAATGCATTGTTGTATTGTTCCAACAAATTCTGAAACCTCTCATGGAAGTCCTCTTCTGTGACGTCAATGATCCTCGTCACAGACTCTTTCATATCATAACGATAGGCGATATGGTTTTCCTTGATCTTAAGGATTAACAAAAGTCACGGGGAGCGAGACTGGACTATAGGGAGGGTAAGGTACTGTCTTCTAAAATGTCTTCACGTCCAGGTTGCATTTTTTAAAATTCACCAGATTTGACAGTCAAGCTTTAGTAGGGTGTATTCTAATTCCTGCTGTAACTGTTCATTTAAACCTGATATCATAAAAATTAGCCATTTCATAAGATTTATAGCAATAACATACTAAATTTCCAAGAATCTACAACAATTTTAAACTCCTATACAAAAAAGTCTAGAAAATTATTTAATTGCTATTCTTATAATGTTTCGGCCAGTGTAACCCTCAACCTTCCTCAGGTCTATCTAGTAAAAATCGGGAATTTTTCAGTGTAATTTGATAATTCGTGGGGATTTCGAACGGAACACATTATAAGCATGCCTTCGTTTTGTCAGAAATATTCGGTAAGAAATCTTAAGTAAGTTATAATTCTATTTTTAGTATTGCCAGAATTGAGGAATGAACCTTACACATCTTAGAGTGTCAGTTAGACAAATAATTTACTATGAACTTAATCTGTTACGTCAAAGGTTAGTGACGGTATTTGTGTGAATTGTTATTTTAAAATAGAATATATATATATATATATATATATATATATATATATATATATATATATATATATATATATATATATATATATATCAGGTTTATACATTTTTAGACTGGTTTATTAGTTTAAAAATATAGGGGTTTTTCTTATTACTAATTGTCACAGAAACTTAACCATAAAATAGTATTATAATATTCTAGGCACCGCCAAAACTGGGGGGGCAGGTCAGTACTTTTTGACGGACCGTCTTTTTAAAAATCTACCAAAAATCAGGTAATTATCCGATCAATACGAAATTTTCAGCGATTATTAGGAGAAGAATGAACTTTATAACAGTGTACTTATTTTTCATAAACGATATTTATACATATATTTTTTTTTGCTTACAAAACCCCCCCTTGTTTTGAAGTGGGAACAAATATGCTTAAAATAATCATCTGAAACTGAAATCAACATATTGTGTTGTTGTAAGGGACAGAATTATAGATTAAAAAAAAAAAAAAAAAAAAAATTGTTTGCATACCTTATTTTGACGTCTGAATATCAGAACTTCGATTGTGTTTAATTATCCCGCTTTTGAGTTTTGAAGTGTGAAATTCGGTGAATATGTTAAGTAAAATAATTAATTTAAGTTAAGCAAAACAAAAAAAAAATTTTTTTAATATTTATACGAAAAAAGCTATTTTAAAATTTTTGATAAATAAATTAACAATTTTTTTTTAGCGAGCCGAATAATGCATGACCATTATTAAACAGGGCATGCTTTGAATAATCGATACCCAAAAAAAAAATTCGATAAATATTGTGCCCTTTGTGTTAAAAATAGCATCATTTTTTTCGATCCCGTTTGAAAACGTTTGCCGCCTTTCGACTACGGTGGACCAAACGCGCTGAAATAATTTTTTTTTTATTCAGCTTTAAATTGCCCCCCCCATTTTGGGGAGCCTGCCCCCCACACACATACACATTAAAAACCAAACGCATACAAATGGTCACCCATCTGGTACTGGCCAGCCTCAGCTTAATAATACATTGAAATTTTCGTCACTGAAAAATAAGTTTTTTTGGCCTGTTTGGTCTTCCATAGTTTTCTTATCATCAAAAGAAAACGTAAACAGACTCGATCTGAACTCTACGTCAACGCGAAATATTTGGTTACCTATATGAATAAGTGGAATTATTTGAAATTCAGGTACTTATATTATAATATTTTTGCATATTCTCTTAGAAAATCATCCTAAATCTTAGTTAGATAATAAATAAATTAATTAATTATTTCAAAAACCCTTTTTTTTAAATATTTAAGTACGTTTTTTGTGCAAGACAAAAAATGTCAATTGTTAACTTTTTGGGAAAATTTAACATTTAAAATTGAATTAAAAATAGTAGAAAAAGTTTTACATTATTCTGTTTTCTATATGATAAAATTCAGGGTTTTATCTTTCTGGAAAAAAAAAGTTACTCAGAAATAATGGATTTTAATAAATGTAATTTCGTTTTAAAAAACAACAACTTGATTTTGCGGCCATTTTTGGCGGTGCCTATAATATTCAACAAGCCTTCATATTTTTATGTAGTTTCGTCCCATATAATTACAGATATGATCATTTAAATATGCAATTTGGTTACTGGTATAGATATATTCACACACACACGTTCATGTGCGTGCGCATACACACACACACACATATATATATATATATATACATATATATATATATTTGTAGTAATCGACATACAGGCCTGTTTAGTTGTATCAAAACTCATCAGTGCCGCTAGATTAGCACCTCTCCCAAGCCAAGTATTGGACCTAAAACTACCGTGTTGACAGTCGGCAGTTCTCCCATTCGAACACGGAAGCGATGCTCGCAAATAATCTATCTGAATGTCTATTTAAACAAACATCCGTTCATCACTTACAGTGGTCAAACAGTAAACAAACATACCGGGAGCTTCGCACTTTCCAGGCTTGAGATGTTCAAAGGTAGGGACTAATGAATACAACGAAATTGTTGGATAGTGCTCAACTTCTCCATTGTTATCCTTCTTTTTTAGAGGGCTCGCAAACTTTATATATTCTTTTTTTAAGAGCTCAGTTCTTTCTTTCTTTTTTTTCTATCATTCTTCTATCTTCTTTATATATATATATATATATATATATATATATATATATATATATAAACATTTTATTTTAAAATATTTTTAACGTCAGTCACAGTGATCTAATCGCTATATGATTGTTTAAATGCAAAGAAAGATATCATTAAAAATAAAGACTCTATTTAAGTTCAAAAATATTCCGCCTTTTTTTAGACAACCTGAATATATATATATATATATATATATATATATATATATATATATATATACACACATATACACACATATATATATATATAAAGAAGATAGAAGTATATGCATATATATTTACTTCTATCTTTATATATATATATACTTCTTCTATCTTCTTTTTATATATATATACTTCTATCTTCTTTATATATATACTTCTATCTTCTTTATATATATACTTCTTCTATCTTCTTTATATATATATATATATATGCATATATATAAAGAAGATAGAAGTATATACATATATATTTGCTTCTATCTTATATAAATATATATATATATATATATACTTCTTCTATCTTCTTTATATATATATATATATGTATATATATATACTTCTATCTCCTTTATATATATATATATATATATATATATATATATATATACAGTTGTCCAAACACACACATATATATATATATCTATATATATATACTTCTTCTATCTTATATATATATATATATATATATATATATATATATATATATATATATAGAGAGAGAGAGAGAGAGAGAGAGAGAGAGAGAGAGAGAGAGGTTGTCCAAAAAGAGACGGAAGAATTTTGAACTTAAATAGAGTCTTTATTTTTAATGATATCTTTCTTTGCGTTTAAGTAATCATATAGCGATTAGATCACTGTGACTGCCGTTAAAAATATTTAAAAATAAAATGTTTAAATTCAACGTTATTTCTCGCGATTAATGGTAGCCGATTGGATACGGTATTTGCTAAACAAGCCTGATATGGCTCGTGTGTCCGGGTTCGAATCTGTCGACTGGTGTTAATTGTGGAACCCTGCACTGAAAATTCCCGAAATGTTGAAACACTAGTGTCTATAGATACTTAATTTTTATAGTAAAAATAATTATGTCAGCCCTTTTAAGAAACTCGTTTCTTATCGTTGAGCACTTTCAGTTGAATTATAACCCTTTCTCCCTCGCAGGGGTCGCGCGCGCACGGTGAAAAACGACGCGCACTAACCCTAAGGACGGTTGGCTATATTTTCGCTCCTTCGAGCCTCGGACCCCGCACAAGCATCCGTCTCTCTCCCTCTCTCTCTGCTGAGTCTCTCCGAATTGGACGTTGGTATCTGGCCGTCTAGTGTTGTAACGCCCAATCGGGAATTCTTGGTAATTTCTGTCGTGATCGTCTTCTCGTCGGTGGCCGCCTCTCTCTGTCTGCGACGGCTGGAAAGTCAAGTTTGGTTATGCTGAAATCGAAGGGCAGTCTTCACAAGTATAAATGGAAACAATCAACAACGATGAGGATAGTTTAGGCTGTTCATTTAGTGATTCGGTATACATTAAGGCTCGGCTCGTCCCTTATTCGTTCGTCAGGCTTGGAATGCAACCCCCACAGTGTATTTGAACAAAAGCTCTAAGTGGCGGTCTTGTTAGTTCTCTTCGTCTCAATTAGAAGAGGCTGGCGGCACGCTTGGCTTCCCAACTCCTCTGTTCGACAGACTGTCCGATTCTCTTCTTTTTGTCTATCTCCGCAGTAGTTTTATTAAACGTCATCCTCCCCTTCCTTCTGTAGTCGACCCAATCTCTCTATTCGACGGGTAATCATAATTCTTTCTCTCTCTCTTTCTCTCTCTCTCCTTCCCAACCGACCCCCTCTCGATTCAATTCCGAGAATTAGTTATCTCTCTAGGCAATTAACCAATTTGTTCCCTTAAAATTAGAATGACTAATTTCAATTGTTTTCGGGTTTGTTCTTTCTCTATTATCACCTCCAACTTGTTGGTTTAAGTGAATCATGTTATCACTTACGCTCGGATCGTCGGCTTTACTCGTCGACCCTTCCCAGACCTCCTTGCGTTTTCCTCGCCAACCCGACATCTGGCTTATCTTTAATCTGGCCCTTTTGAACTCCAGATAATGTACTTGTCAACCGATGACAATTCGTTGGTTTCTCACGAGATGGGACTGAGACCTCTCGCCCAGCTCCATCCCACTCATCCTCAACATAGGAAGCAAGGTTATCCGGTGTCGCCCGGCTTCGTTACAGAATTAAGTCGGTCAATTTTCTTTATGCATAGATCATCGTATAACGAATTGATCACTGTGTCTTTAGTTATTTAATTATTATAGTAATATATATATATATATATATATATATATATATATCGCAATTTAAATTTTATGTTGTGAAATGGTAAATTCCAAATCTAGAATTTTTATTATATGCAAGACAAAGAATACATTTCAATATGTATATTTCCTTAACCTCTAGATCCACTAGTAGATCTATTGCATTACATTAATCTTAAGTATATATATATATATATATATATATATATATATATATATATATATATATATATATATATATATATATATTCATCCAAGACATGAAAATTGTTAAACAAAATGTTTTTACTATAGGCTTTAAAAATAAAGGTACAATATTCAATTTTAAATTTATTTATCTTCACAGTGCACTTTTGTGAATTTTACAAAGTAAGGTATAAAAATTTAATTTAAATTGAATCAAAAACTTACCCTGGATTCATTTTATGTAATGTACATTCTGTTGCACTTTTTAAAAAAAAATATTGAAAATGTTATATCTATATCATTAATTGCTAGTTGAACGATAACGTTTTTAAAGTGCAACAGAATGCACATTACATAAAAAATCCAAGGTAATTTTTTGATTCAATTTAAATTAAATTTTTATACCTTACTTTGTAAAATTTTGCATTTTTAAGATAAAAAAAATGTAAATTAATCTTGTACCTTTATTTTTAAAGCCTATAGTAAAAAACATTTTGTTTAACAATTTTCATGCCTTGGATGAAATGCTTTTCTAACTTGTATCTTATCTTTTTAAGATTATATTTTAAAACTTCCTTCTCTCTATTTCAGTTTATATTTCTCCTCACACCACACCTCATTTTTGACCCCCTCTTTGTATTATTGCAGGTCTGAATATTCTCTCTGTTTCAATTTTTAATTACTGCTGACACCACAACTCATTTTTGCAACTCATCCTCTTTGTATTATTACAGGTCTGAATATTGTCTCTGTTTCAGTTTGTATTTCTCCTCACACCATAACTAATTGTTTGACACTCCCTTTTTGTACTACAGGTCTGAATAATGAGAAAATCTGATTTTTTTAACTAAAACTGTAAAATAACTTTTTTAGATTAAATTTTTTAAAACTTCTTTCAGAATAGAAAATCTTTCAATTTAATAAGGAACATATTTCATATAGGTTTCATTAACAAATATTCAGTACATGACGAGAAAAATAGAAATAAAAATCTCAAAATGACTGTATAACTGGTTACGGTCAATAGTTGTCCTCGACAGCGAAAGACTTTGTTATTGTTATTCTATTATTATTATTATTATTATTATTATTATTATTATTATTATTATTATTATTTAAAACCTTTTGTGTCCTGCTCTTTCGCGCGAGGACTAATATATATATATATATATATATATATATATATATATATATATATATATATATATATATATATATATATACTCGATACTATTTTTAAATAAATATTTTTAATAACATAGTTGAGAGAGAGGAGTGGAGATCTTTTTATTAAAATATCTAATTTGCAGGATCGAAACCTATCGAAAACAAACGACTGATAAATGAACTTTATGGATTTAGTGTCACAATATTTGTTATAGGTTATCAGTTACTGTAACAATCTAAGTTTCATGAATTAGTTCTTCTAGGAAAGTACCTTTTGTCGAGAGAAAGAGAACCAAAACAGAAAAGGAAGAGAAAAGAAAGGGCAAGATGTCATTGTCTAAGGAGTTGCGTCGATTGATCGCGCGACGCACTTCTATTTGATGATGTGACGCAAATACTGAAAAGGACAGACAGGTTGATAGATTGTTAATTGATTAAATAAATGATTGACTGACTGTGCGACTGGCTGTTTGAACAGCAAGAAGGAACGCGTCTGTTTGTATATGGGCGAATTAAAAGGAGGAAAGAAGAATAAACAACAAGGGGAGATAATCCAGTTAGTCATCACACCGAGAATATAATAAAAGGAGCGGAAACCGAACACAAAGAGAGGAAGAAACAAAGAAAGAAGCATCTACGTTGATACTACCTACAAACCTACCTACGTTGTACATGCGAATAAGTACGGAGCAATAAAACTCATTAACCAATATATATAAATACAGTGAAGCATCGAGATACGAAATTAACTGGTTTTGGCTTGGATTTCGTATCTTAAAATTTTCGTAGTTAAAAAGGTGTTTCGCAGGTAAATCATCTAATCTGTTCTAAGCCCATTAAATTTTGTAATATGAGTAAAACCAGACTGAAATAAGAACAAAATCTATCTATATATCTATAAAAGTAAAAGTGCGTGCCTATCTGTGTGTGTGTCTGTGTGTGTACATTTCCCTAAGCAATAACTCAATTTTTAGTCTACAGACTCGAAATTGGATATACAGGATACTGAGATTTCGAAAAATGGATGTGATCGGATTTTGGCCAGAAATTTGGCGATTAAAGGGTTAAAGTTTACGGATTTGATCTTTGAGAACTCTACCTAACTCCTCCGACAATTTTCTGTCTAAACACTTGAAATTTAAGATATAGGTTCCTTGGACATGGATCTAATTTAATAACTGGATTTGATCCCAAAACAATAAATTTTAAGGGGTCATAATAGGTGTCTAAGTTAATTTTTTTCTCAGCATACACCTCCAAATACCCGGGCAACGCCGGCCACCCATCCTAATATATCTATAAAAGTTAAAGGGTCTGTGTGTGTGTGTCTGTGTATCTGTGCACATTTCCCTACGCAATAACTCTGTCAAATTTGAGTCTACAGACTCGGAATTTTATATACAGGGTACTGAGATTTGGGGAAATCTATGTGATTGGGGTTCGGCCAGAAATTTGGCTGTAAAGAGGTCAAAGTTCAACGATTTTACCATTGAGAACTCTACCAAACTCCTCCGACAATTTTGTGTCTAAACACTGGGAATTTTAAATATAGGTTCCTTGGACAGTGATCTAACTCAATAACTTGATTTGAGCCCAAGACAATCAATGTTAAGCGGTCATAATAAGGGTCAACATTTAAAGAAATTGATCGTTTCTTTTTTGTTTTTTGCTCAGCATACACCTCCAAACACCCGGGCAACGCCGGGCACCCATGCTAGTAATATCTAAAGTAACCGATAATATCTGAAACTAAAGTAGATATTAAAAAATGATGCAATAATCCATCTATCTTTATTACTACTATAAATTCGTTTTTCTTTTGTGTGTATTGATATTCATATTAAAAACCCTTTTTCTATTTATTTAAAAAGAAAATACAATTTACTTATATATGTGTTGTGGAAATGAACTCACTAGCAAAAGATCTAGCTAATTTGCATATTCTTTTAAGCATTCATTTTAATTAATTCCCTATTAGTTTGTTCGGTTTTCTTATGGGATGATCATCTAAAGTTAACTATTATGTGTAATTATATTCATGCAGATATTCTACATGATTTATACTTGCATAATATTTGCGTAAAATCTTTACATTAAACAAAACATTGTTTCTATATATATTTATGCATACGTATATATGTTATTTAATCTATTAGTCTATCTATCTATATATCTATAAAAGTGAAAGTGTCTGTGGGTCTGTCTGTCGTTGTTCATTTCTTTACGTAACAACTTTGTCAATTATTAGTCTACAAACTCAAAATTTGATATACAGTACTAAGATTTGAAAAAAAACATTTTGATCGATTTTCGGCCGGAGATTTCGTGTTAAGGGGTCAAAGTCCAACGATTTGATCTTTGAGAACTCTACCCAACTCCTCCGACAATCTTGGGTCTAAACACTTGAAATTTTAGATATAGGTTCCTTGGACATGGATGTAACTTAATAAATTTATTTGAGCCCCAAAAAATAAATGCTAAGGGGTCATAATAGGGGTCAAAATTTAAAAAAAATTGACCCCTGCGAGCTCTAAGAAATTATTCAGACAATTTCTGATCAAAACATTTTAAATTTTGCATAAAGTGTATTCAGAGATATGGCAAATTTTTTCATCGCTCGAGTCGAAAATTTTAGTTACCAATATATAAATGTATGTATTTATGTTTGCATGTCTGTCCAACACTTTCGACTGAGGCGACGGATTTTCTCAAGATTCGGATCGTTTTGAAGGTCGACCTTTCAGACGACAAATATTGAGAAATTGGCTAAAAACATAAATATCTCCACCTTAAACTTGACACTTTTCTACAGGGGAGGGGTCGCTTTTTCTCCGATATTTTTTAAATCATCCTCTCCTTTCAATTGCCTAGCATAAATTTTAAAAAATCTCACTTCCGGTTTGGAGGTGGTCGTAACAGCATAGACCTCAGTTTTTTTCCCGTTCTTTTCCTCCTTTGTGGTACGAGTTCAAGCCTGCCTTCCTACTACCACTTTTTTTTTGCTCAACATACACCTCCAAACACCCGGGCAAAACCGGACTGAAATGCTACTATATTTATAAAAGTGAAAATGTCTCTGTGTGTGTGTCTGCGTACATTTTCCTACCAAATAACTCAATGCCAATTTTCAGTCTAGAGACTCGCGATTTCACACAGGGGGTATTAAGATTTGGGGAAACCTTCTTAATCAGTTTTCGTCCAAAAAATTAGCTGTCAAAGGGGTAAAAATTCTACGATTTGACCTTTTAAAACTCTACCAAACTCCTCCACCAATTTTGGGTCTAAACACTTGAGATTGTTAATAAATGGTTACTTGGATATAGAGCAAACTTTTTAATTTGATTTGAGCCTTAATAACGTTATTTCGGTTTTTGTTTTATAAATGTATAATTTTCAATGATTCTCATGGTAGTTATCATTGCCCCATGAGTAGCATACTTTTGCTAATGGAGTCAAAGATGGCTTCGTGCCGAGGTTCAAATACTTTGATTAGCGGCAATTTTCACTTCCACACTTGATGATCATGAAACCATGTCACTAGTGACTATATGTGTAAAAAGTGATTAAACAGCATATTCTTTTCCTTGTTTTGATTCCCAGGTATATATACGAGGGGCGTGCAATAATACCCCTGACCCACTTCCGATAGCAGTAGAGCAACGAAACTTGGCACAGTTATTAGTCTTTCTCTACATAGGAACCACCCAGAGTTATGCATTTCACCCATCGTTTGATGCAGCTGTGGAGACCGTTTTTGTAGAACACCCCAGGTTGGTCCTCCAACCACGACGTGACTTCAGAAATCAAGGCTGCATCATCCGGGAAACAACTTCATGGCTGGGAAGAGGTGAAAGTTAGAAGGATGGAAGATCAGGAGAGTAGGGAGTATGGGAGAGGATTTCATAGCCACACGCTCGTGCTTCTGATCTAACGACATGCGAGTTGTGGACCGGAGCGTTGTCCTGCAGGATGAGGGTGCCTTTGCTGACCTTGCCCCGCCTCTTGATTTTGATAGCTTCCCTTGATTTCCGCAAAAGTGAAGCATAATAGGCTCCTGTAATTGTGGTACCCTTTGTCAGGAAATCTGTGATCACTACTCCGTCCTTGTCCCAGAAGACTGTGAGCATGACCTTGCCAGCGGAGGGATGTACACTTGCCTTCTTTGGATGTGGTGAGTCCAAGTGCTTCCATTGCATTGACTGGGCTTTGGTCTCTGGATCAAAGTGATGGACCCATGTTTCATCCTGTGTAATCAGTCTTTTGAAAAACTTTGACTCATCTTCTTGGCACATCTCTAAATTCATCCTTGAGCTCTCGACGCGTTCTCGCTTCTGGAATGATGTGAGCAACCTGGGAATCCATCTGGCAGACAATTTATGCATATGCAAATGGCCATGAATGATAGTTTCCACAGACCCTGTACTAATCTTGACATCTTGGGCTATTTGGCGAATAGTAATGCGCCAATCTTCCAAAATGGCAGGCACATCTTGACGGACCGATGCCTCATCAATCGCAGAAGGGGGGACGACCAGGTCTGGGAGCTGTTTCCACAGACTTCCGGCAATGTTCACGATGCCAGCGTTTTACAAGGTCATATGATGGGGCATTATCACCAAAAGTTTCTTTCATTTCATCAAAAGTCTCCTGTGGTGTGCGTCCTTTCAAATACAAAAACCGGATCACTGCTCGACATTCAACAGGCTTCATTTCACACCTGACTCAGTTCAAACACCTGTAAAACAGAAACCAAAATTAGTTCAGAGCTGTAATTTGCTACATAACCCGTAGAGATATAAATCATTGCACATGCAAAATTTCAGCTAGATCAGACAACTGGAATTGGGTCAGGGGCATTACTTATTGCACGTCCCTCATATGTTGGAATTGGAACCTCCAGGCTAATTCGATTGTCGCCCTTTGACTCTGATAACTGGAGAGCGACACAGCCACGTGAGTTCCTGTTTCTCTTTTTTCTCTTTTCCCTCAAGCAGTGCGCACGTAAAAGTGTGCGCACACCAAAAAACATGCGTATATATGTGTCTGTGTCCACTTTGAGTTTGAGTGCGAGTGTTGTGGTCATAGGCTGTATTGCCGCGGAGTTTATGAAGCGGGCGCAAGGGTCAGCATGGTGGGTTTAAGTTGGTTCACGAATGCGTCGACTACATGCTTACCGACATAAGTTGGTCTTACGGCATATCAACTCTTTCAAACACCAAATCATAAGATGTATAGCAATAATATGCTGAATTTGCAAGAGTTTTCGACTATTTTATATGTCTGTATAAAAACGTCTGGAAAGTAATTGAAGGCCCCTCGTATGTTCGTTGCTAATTCTACTATGTTCTCGGGCATTACCATATCTTTTTCAGCGTGTTTGAGTACGTCGATAAAAATTGTTATAATTCATCATCAAAATCCTTCGATTCAGCCGAGATTGAACTCACTACAACCTCCCAGTATGTGCTATCTGTCATAGCACACAAAATATCTTCCTTTGAGATAAATGCACCTCGTTTATCCTATCTAGAAAAGTTAACTTTCGTGATTGATTGTGAGACGATGGGTGCCACCACAGTATAAAAGATGAAACGAGTTCATCTGTGACACGTGCACAAATGCCCAGCAACCTGAACACATCTCTTACAAACTGAGGTTGATACTCTCGGCAAGTCTCCATATATAATTTCTCGAGTTGAGTGGTTTCGCCATGAGAGATTGAGTATTCTTCTCAAAAGACGTGTGTAACATTCATGCAGACGACGCTGTTGTTTTTCTGAAAGAGTCCAACTTTCAGATCCATAGAGTAAGATTGGCTTAATAAGTACGCGGAAAACTTGGGTTTTATAATTTGTGAGTAAGATTGGATTCCAGATCCATTTTGTTACAAGCAGTTCATGTAAGGCCCTTTCTAATGTAAAAGTTTTTCTTCTAGTTCGTAGATACTTGTAGTCTTCAACACATTTGAGTATGTTATTTGTAAGAATTTTAATTTCGCGGATGTTGCGAATATTATTCGGCATGCACTCAGTCTTGGTAGCATTAAGAATTCTTGCTGGTATATATATATATATATATATATATATATATATATATATATATATATATATAGGAATGAGAGATCCCCCTTCAAAAGCAGGCCCACACACAGAAGTGCCAAAAATACAGAGACGGATCAAGCAAACAAGACAGCATTGCGTTAAGACAACGTGTAAATACGACCGACCCTGTTCAGAAGTGAAAGGATGGATCGAAGGGGAATGGGGGGAGACACTTCACAAACGCGTCTATTGAGTAAAACAGTGAAATAAACCCATATAAAAGAAATCAGTCTCTGACACAGACAGGTGCAGAGGAAGCGGACCAATAGACAAAACGAACGTAAAGATGCGCTCGAGAGTAGTGAAAAGAGAGAGAGAGAGAGAGAGAGAGAGAGAGAGAGAGAAAAGAACATAGACAGTGGGGAAGCTATTGTCAATTATAGAACAAATCGAACGAAAAATAAACCCATTAAAAACAGCGGTGTACAAAAAAGGCTAAAAAGAAAAAAAAAAGGGAGCATCATCGACAATAGCAACAAAAATTGCAAATAAAAATAAACGAACGTATGTGTCCTCAGGAAGCAAGCATTCAAACTTGTTGTGTATTGCCTAGCATTGACCAGCTTTTTTTTTTCTTGAACTGTATAAGTACTTATTGTCAGGTAGAATACACTTTTCTTGAAGCGAGGTGCATAGATACTAACCAAAATCTAAAATATTTCTGGAAAATCTTAAAAAGTTCGAATTATATTGTTTTTTTCTTACAATGGAGGGGTGCAGATATATTCCATTGTCCCGCAGTCAAATTGAATAGTGTATCTTATATCAGAGGATACCAGGTCTGAATATAACGGAAAAAAGTGATGCAAAAAACGGTAATAGTACATAGACGATTGAATTTACGCATACGCACACACTTATACTCTCTCTAATATCTATCTATATATATATATATATATATATAAATATATATATATATATACACTTGTGCCCGATATTATTCATACCCCCCCCTTGAAAATTGAGTTTATTAGGTGTAACTTTGTAAGAATTTATTGTTTACGTCCATATTGATACATATTCTTAATAAACCTCTTCTGGTCATTTTCGTCATTTTAAAATCTCGGGATACTTGTAATAAAAGAAATATGCAGCTATTTATAAAATCTGCAATGTTCAAAAATAATCATACCCCCTTATTTTTTCAGTATTAATCGAGTTTCTGACTGTTTGTTTCCTGTTTGATTCTTATTTTGAATGCTTTTATACAACCTTTGATTAATTTCATTTCGTTTTTTGCATTTTTCAGAAATTAAAATGATATCAACTGAAAACCAATAAAAGAATAAAAATTATTAGAATGGGGAAGAAAAAAGAGCTTAGTAATGATCTTAGGACTAAAATTGTGAATTCACATAAGGATGGTTTAGGTTACAAGTCAATTTCCAAGAAATTTAAGGTCCCTACAGCAACAGTACAGAGCATCATCAAAAAATTCCAGAGCCACCACACAACAAACAACTTGATTGGTAGAGGAAGGAAAAGGAAACTGTCTGCTAGAGCCACCAGGAATATTGTAAGAAGTGTTAATGCAAATCCAACCACCACTACTAAGGACATTTTAGAAAATCTGGAGTCTTCTGGCATAAAAATATCAAGGCAAACATTGCAAAGGACTCTGCATGAAAATGGTCTGAAAGGAAGAAGACCAAGAAGGACTCCATTGCACACCGGAAAACACCTTGCAGCACGTCTAAAGTTTGCTAGGACCTATGTGAATTCTCCAGAGTCCGTTTTCTCAAGTATTTTGTGGACTGACGAAACAAATATTGAATTGTTTGGCCATATGGATGCTTCTTACGTTTGGAGGAAGAAAGGAGAAGCTTACAACCCAAAGAACACCATACCCACGGTGAAACATGGTGGTGGTAGCCTAATGTTTTGGGGCTCCTTTTCGGCTAGTGGTCCAGGTAGTTTGGTCAAGATAAATGGAACCATGAAGAAGGAGCAATATTTGGAGATACTCCAGAAAAACATTAGACAGGATGTGGAGAAGCTCCATTTAGGACCAAACTGGGTCATTCAACAGGATAATGATCCAAAACATACTGCCAAAATAGTCAAGAAATGGTTTGAGGATAATCAAATTAATGTTTTGGAATGGCCTAGCCAGAGTCCCGACCTGAACCCTATCGAAAACCTCTGGCACATATTGAAAACTGAGGGTAAAAAGCGGAACCCTAGAAATTTGAGGGATTTGGAGAACTACTGCATTGAAGAATGGTAAAAAATCAGTGTTGATGCTTGTAAAAACCTTGTTGATAAATATCCGAAACGGTTACAGGCAGTTATTAAGAATAAAGGGCATGCTATTGACTATTAGTAAGAGAGGTATGAATAATTTTGAACTAGTGCCATTATTGTTTTTCTTTGTATAATGTTTCAAACTTGCATAATTTATTTATTTGTTTAGTTTAAATTAAATGCTTATGCTTGATTTATTGTTTGAAATCCCTTTAATATTGTCTACCTTCTGGTTTGAGCAATATTCTTATAGAAATGTCAAAGATCCGAAGGGTATGAATAATATCGGGCACAAGTGTATATATATATCATATATATAAGAGCATAAATGTATAAGTGGAAACATGAAAAATTTCATAATGCTTTTTTCCTGTGATGCATTACCTGCAAAATGTATTATATATTTTGCAAACCTCTTTTCTCTGATGCGAAGAATTGCTCTCTTCGAAACTCCATGGAATAAGGTTTTCCTTGTTTAATTTGTACTCCTTGTCGAATATTTAAAATTGTGTATACCTTCCTTACAGGTTTATAAAAGTTTTTCAAAATTTGAATAAATTTTCAATAACAAGATTTTTATTGTACATATATATATATATATAAATATATATATATATATATATATATATATATATATATATATGCATATATATACATATAAATATATATGTATAAACATATGTATCCCATCGACGAAACGTTGCATCCCTCTGTCTGTTCTGCAAGTATTTTAATGGTGAATGCTCTGACGAACTGCAGACACTTGTGCCCCCCACGACGTAGACGCCCTCGACAAACCCGACAGGCAGCTAAATCCAACCCCCACATAGTAGAGATCCCTAGATGTAAAAGATCTTTATACTCCAGTAGTTTCTTCCCCAGAACCGCTAGACTCTGGAATTCCAATCCAGGTTCCTGCTTCCCTAACTGTACTGGCATGCAGAAGTTCAAGTGCAACGTGAACCGACATCTTGCTGCCCAAATCCCAACAGTAATTGCTGCCCCTGATAGTAGCCACCTACACCAAAGTGGCAATGTGCCTTGTTTGGGATGAAAATGTAATATATATATGTGTGTATATATATATATATATATATATATATATATTATGTATATATGTATAAATATATACATATATATACATATAAATATATATATATATATATATATATATATATATATATATATATATATATAAAGTGTTTGGAATTATCAATATCGTTTTCATAGGTGGAAACATAACAAAATCATGTTTATATGTTCGATCGTTTCGGAAACGATACCATTTTATTCATTGGATATTAACAAATAAATCCATCGAGAAATAAGTAAAATATCTCTGATGAGGAGGCGATATCCACACATATTTTACTTGTTTTATGCACGTTAAATATAATAAAGCAGCATTTAAAATGTATTAATGAATTTTGTAAAAAAAAAAAATTGCAACATGTTCACTTTACCGTTCATTTCTTGGAGCGTGTTTAAATTTCCAAATCTTGCCATCCTCTGTTTCATAGCGCAAAAAACCCCAAAAAACAATCATATAATTATTATGTCAATTCCTGATTTTTTTCTGCTCTGACTTAGTAGAAGAATAAGAACTCATAAAAAAAGAAAAGAAAAAGGAATATGGGCATGATTACATAAATCCGAAAAAAATCTGAAGAGTAGATGTATCTTATTTTACGATATTTGCGCCATCTTTGATTTTTATAGCAGAACTATTCACACTTCATTAACTTATTAATTTATTTTGTTTTAATTAACACAAACATACCTTATATAATACTTTTGTTAAATTATTATTAAAACTTATTAATATTTATTGTCTAAGATTATGTTTGCCATGGTTTAACCTAGAATATATATATATATTTAGATTTTTAGTTCAAAAGTGATTGTTTGTTCATATAAACCTGTGTATCGCTTTATTGCAAGACAATATTTTGTTTGATTTTGAAATTGCTAAAAATGCAGAGAAGTGAAATTTGACAAACTGGAAGAGCATAGCAAGTATAATTATCAGGTATACTTGTCATGCTCTTCCAGTGTATCAAATTTCACTTCTATACACACACACAACGAGAGAGAGAGAGAGAGAGAGAGAGAGTAATAAGGGAGAGAGATGGTGGGAGGCAGATGGTGAGGAGGAGGCAGGAGTAAAGGAAAAGTAGGAAAATTAGTGGAAGGGAGAAAATATGTTCTGACGTTGGCTCTGGAAAATCTCTCCAGTATTAGTTCGGAATATGGAAGACCAATGTTTTCAGGAATGCTTCAGAAGAAAGGAAAGAACAGCAAATATTTTCTCTCTCTTTCTGCCCCTCTCTCTCTCTCTCTCTCTCAGTTTCTTTCTTTCTCTCTTTCCAGTATGCACTATAACCACATTATATGCTTCTCTAAATATTTATGTAGATATATATTAATCCACAGACACTGTTTCTCGCTGTATTACTGTTCCTTATTGTAGCTAGAGCAGCACCTGCTTAAAAGTGGTATCGAATATATGCTTATGTAGTCTCTCTCTCTTTCTCTTTCTCTTATATATATATATATGTGTATATATATACATATATATATATATATATATATATATATATATATATATATATCCCCACGTGCACGTCGTGACCACTGCCACGCAGCCGGGGTTCTGATGAACGGCAAATGCCCTGCGCCGTATAACTGGACCTCCACTGCCTTGTGGGCCAAGGTTCTTTTAACCAAAGGCTAAGGGTGAGGTAACCCTGACAAAAACCTCCAGAGGAGCTTAGGCCCTGTCAGCCGCGGCATACATGACCCACCGGCGTGTGGAGTATTCTCTGGTGTCCAGCAAACTAGGTCCCAGTAATGGATCAAATGGGAGAGTGGGTAGAAAGGGCTCCCGTAAGCCATGGTGAAGGTAACCTCTCTAGTAGAAGAAAAACCCTGATATAAAACCTGCAGTGACCGCTGCTTCCAATGATGTTGACTTGCTCTTCTTTTTGGTTCAATGTGGCAGTTGTTTAGAGAGTGGGATTGTCTCAGTGCAAAGTCTTTCCTCACTATAAAAAGCTTCAAGCACAGGCATTACTTGGTATGCAATGGAATGCACATTTTGCAATCAGTGTATCTCGATAACAAAAAGGTTCGCTTTAGCCTAAAATCTAAAATGGCAAACGGACATTCAATGAGAACTGATGCAAATATGGGGTTTAATCGCAATAAGAGATCTGGAACTTCCAGGGTCTGGCCTGGTAGGGGTTTCCGGGCACCACAGTTTGGACCCGGTCATCAGTGAATGTGCAGGACTATAGAAAGTTTATAGAAGTGACCGCCTGGCACGTGCTGCTAGTTGCACTCATGTTTGCGTCATTTGAGCCAGAGATATATTAAGTAATGACAATACTCGAGAACAAGTTGCTGTCATCATATATGTACATAAGGAAACAAAAAAAAAACACCCAAAATAATTACTATTTAATAAGCTTAAATATTCACACGCATTAAAATATAAATTAAAGAAATAAATATCCAATCCGATACAAAAAGGGAAAAGGTCAACGTTAATTTCCAAACAATAGACACAAATAAAAATAATAAGAATACATAAAACATAAATTAAAAAATTGAACATAAAGAAGTCACATTTTTATTGATAGACTAGTTGACCCAATGTAGTTTAACTTTTTCCTATAATTGAAACACCTCTAAATGACCTGAATTGGATCTTCACTGTCGCCACCGTCTGTAACCATGACGACTGTGTTCACTCCGCTTCCATTTCTCCCAACACTATTGTTTTCACACGCCCTCACTATATTATTATATTTCACCCTCCTCCTTACCGCTTTCTCTAACCTTCCTCTTAAGCTTACAACTCTACCTCCTTCTGTTAACGCTTCCTCCTTTTTTAACAGGCACTTGATATTTGGAATTAATTTAAACTCATAAGAACCTTAATTTTTGCCATTGCCAGTCATAGCAGGCTCTCTCTCCTCTAAATTCTACAAGGTCTGGAACCTTTTTAAAATTTTACGCTTTAATTTTTCTTTCCTGATGATATCTAATATGTTTGAAACGGTCTGCACATCCTAGCAAAATATAATTGTATTTACATAAAGAATTATATATATATATATATATATATATATATATATATATATCGGCAAGGGTGTGGATTCCATATTGATACGTTTATTTAATTTGAATAAAATAAAATACGACTCAAGTGCGCTTGAAAGCCAAATCACAACGTAATAGTAGGAAAATAAACAAATATTTTACTTGTTTGAAATTTATAACATATATTTCGGAGGTATACTCCATCCTCAGTGTGTTGTTTTTTTTTTTCCTTTTCTTATTTCTTGCCATGTCGTAAAGTTGAAGAAAGAAGAGTCTGTTTGTAGAGAGCCGTTGCGATTTAGCTTTCAAGCGCATTTGATGCGTATTTTATTTTATTTTTATGTATATATATATATATATATATATATATATATATATATATATATATATATATATATATATATATATATATGCATGTGTGGATGTGTGGGTTTCTCACAGAATTGTTCGTCAAAGACAAAGACAAACCTACGATAAAATAAGACATGTCATTATAAAACGAATGCCCATAGCAAATGTTCTGAAATAAACATAGTTTGTCAGAGTCAAAGCAATTACGGAGAATGCATTGGTTATGTAAAGTAAATAGCGCTTACTTTGATATCAAAAACTACTCAGAAAAGGAATTATCCGAGCAGTCGGGCAATGTATAGATGACTACTTGTTTCTGCGACTGCCGTTTAAAGTATCATAATAGTAGAAACATATTCGGTATTTAAAGAGCAAGTAAACCTTATCCTTTCATGATTCAATCGTTGAGTGTCAATCAGAGGACATAAGATGAATATTATTCAAGTGAAATAATTTTGAATATATAGATTTGATCGTGCCAAATCAATATGCGTATGAAAACTATTTAAAACAAAAATACAGCACAATATATTCTCTGTCAGGATCTAATTATTTAATAGTGTTACATATTCCTTTTAGAGTTATACGGTTTTTTGAAAAGTGTACATATAATTCTCGAAAAGAAAGAGATGTACCTGGGGTAATAGCTGAGACGGTATCGTGTGCGGTGCGACACTAATCGAAGAGTGTGTAGGTGAGAGCTGGAGGGAAGGATAAGAGACTCTGATGAATACTTTTAATTATGTGATAAGTATTGCAATGGATAACAAATCGGTGACGTAAGTATAGGTCAAAGGTAAGGCGAGTATGGACGTGTCTGAAATGAGATTTCGTCCGAAAAAGATTATTATTTTTTAAATAAATATAAAAACAAAGATTTTTTTAAATTGTTAACTGTAACAATATAATTATTTTTTAAATTGTTAACTGTAACGGTATAATTATTTTTAAATTGTTAACTGTAATTGTATAATCAGCACACAGATGATAATCCATTTTATCAAGCAAACGGACTCATGAAAAAAAGAATCAAAATCTACCTATCGAATATTGATTGATGAATCAAGTGCGAAAGAATATATAAAATCCAATCTTAAAAATAGTCATTCTTCTCTCATAGATAGAAAATAGAATTTTTACCGGAGAATGTTAAGCCCATATACCAGCTGACGTGAGATTGTGTAATGTTGTGACCCTTTCGTCTCTGATCATAGCGTAGTATCTGTGTTAACTGTGGCAAGCAGGACCAATGGTCGAAACATTATTATTATTATTATTATTATTATTATTATTATTATTAATAATAATAATAATAATAATAATAATAATAATAATAATAATAATCATTGATTCGATCGATGGCGGGTCGCTAGATCGATTATTATGATCAGAAAAATAAAAATTGGGAAAAAATGATTGACAAATAATATAATATCGCAAAAGGAATGTGAAAATAGAAAATAGATGTAAAAGTTCATTTTGGTTTGCATAAACAAATAACTAGATTGGGGACATTAGGTTGGTCTGAGACTATTAATGATGTGACGTAAAGAAACATGTGATGTATGTAGATTTGGGGAGATTCTAAATAATAAGCTGGCCATCAGAGGGAACGGACGACTAAAAATTACGCGGAAAGCGGCGTCATTTCAGACAACCAAGATGTAAAAGAACGTGTAATCTTTGAAAATGCTGGCTAGATCATGAGAAAAGATGTTCATAAATAATTCAGATGTGTGTTTTGTTATTTACATTTGTTAAAAAAGAATTATTGCCTATAACTCTTCTGATACGTCCACATCAATCGTTTCCTGTTAAAACTGTTGCATTAAAATATAAACACTAGACGATCAACAAAATGATACGCCGTATATGCATAATCACATTTACACGTACACGAATATGCAGATAAAACATAAAACCAAACTATTAGACATGTACGTCGTTATAGGGCGTATTCATACACCTGCCTATATATAAAAATTATAAACAAACACAGACGGAATTTGATGAACGACGTTATCAATATTATTTTCTTTTTTCTTTTTTTTTGTGAATTAGAAATAAAGCAAATATATTATTAAACTCCAACCAAAGGAACGTTTAGAATCTTTAAAAAAGATCTCTCAGTTGGAGTGACTGCAATTGTGGGTGATTATCTAGCATTCGGATGAAAAATCAAATAATAAGAAACTTCACATGAAAAACCAAATAATAAGAAACTTAAAACAAAAGCGGGTACGATAATTTTTTCATATGTCAAGCAATATTAGCTTTGGGAAAATTATAGAAAACTAAAAAGCGAATCAAATGAGGTATATGTTTTTTAAACAGTTATATTCAGTTTAGCTTAAGTTTGCGTTTGTTGAAAAAATGACAAGTGCGGACTTTTTTTTGCGACAATGTATATTCACTTTATATAAAAAAAAGCAAATATATTCTTCTGGAAAATTTATATGTGTGATGCTTGTTTGTTCATAATAGTTTGAGGTACATATATATTCCGCAGGTAGATGGTAAGGTGGAAATTTAGGTCCACTTTCGTTGTATTTTGTTCAAATATCTTAACAAAAAAAAACTCTTTAGTAAATAGATAGATATAGATAGGTATATAAGCTTTTGTATGATATAGAATTGTATATAAGCTTTTGTCACGTATTATAAGCCGATTATTGACAAATAAACTGAATTCACATGACGCTCATAACACGACAACATCTAAAGGGGCAAAAACGCATTAAATGGAGAACTATAAAGAAACACATGTGGAAACGAAAACACGCGACACCAACAATGAACACAGCAATGGGTTAAATTAAATGTGAGCTTAAATATTTCAATATTATTCCCCTTAAACCTTTTAGAAAAAATAAAGTGCGCTAAGAGTTGTGGAATTAATTGATGTCTTGTACGTATTTTTAATTTCGTTAAAATCGGGAGCATCTGTATATTCACAATGGCCTATAACTCCCTTTTTAGCCTATTACGTAATATGAAATTAAACCCAATATAATCAACATATTCACACCTGTCGTCTAGCAGCCGGGTTTACAAATTCCTAATGATCAGTTAATTAGTTCAGGAGTTCCCCCAGCATATATATATATATATATATATATATATATATATATATATATATATAAATATAAATATATTCATATATATATATATATGAATATATTTATATGCATATAGTTATATATATGTACAAAACAAAATTATATAACTACATATCGAAAATGATATAAATACACACATTAAACTTTATATAAATATACATATCAAACTGTTTATTAATAAAATACAAAACTTTATATAAATTCACATATTAAACTTCATCGATGCCTATGTTAAGCCTCGGAAGACAACCGATAACTGTGAGGCAAAGGTTGCGCAATTTCACACCACACCTCTCTTGAATCGACACTGTTTAAGCCCAGTTGCAAGAAGTCCACGACGACTGGAAACAATACCAAAATAAGCGGAGAGCACATTCAACACCTGGAAGTCCCAAATGGTCATCCATGTAGTACTGTTGCTTAACTATGTGTGAACGTCATTATGCCGTATACTAAACTTCATGTAAATACATATATGGACTTAATAAGAATTAACATGTAACAAGTATATATATATCTTCATTTAAATACCCATACTAGAATTTATATAAATACACATAATAAACGTCATATACAAGCGACACTCGAAAATTAGAGCTTTCCATATTTTAACTAAACAATTTTAAGAACTACGAAGACGAGAGTACTGCCATTGCAATGAGTGCAATTTTGTGCTTCAGAATTTATTATTTACATTAATACCACTATTCTCAATGCATTTTCCCCTTAATTCGACGACGCGTCTTTCACACCGTCAATATCTGCAACAAAGTGAATAAACTTTCAATTTTGAATGCATACTTTCAGTCATCGTAGCAATTTAATTTGCTATCAGATTTTATTCCGCTCAATTCGAGCGGAATAAAAACAATAGGAGGCATTACATTTGGAACGTTTATCAAATAACACATACTTTATATACAAACTTGCCAAAAATCATATAAATAACAATATATACATATAAATGAATACTGCACCAGAGTTTATTCATGTTTTAGTACATATGGAAATAATGGGTCACAAAGAAAAATATGGTTCTGTCCGACAATGACAAGAAAAAAGTTTACAAAAGTTGTAGACCATCATTATTCGCGGCAGACGATGCTTAGACACGAAAAACAGCGTTTAGATTAACTCAAACAAAAACATTAAAAAACAAATGAAGTAAAAACAGAAAAAAAACTAATGAAACGCGACAAGAAAGTTATGGAGAAACGGACTCAAAATGTTTTGGAAATAAAAGACAAAGAATGGTAGCCTATTTTCACGATTGTTCCTGTCGATAGGTTTGCACCGTCAGAAAAACATTCAGTGATCAATAATTCTTTGTTCGATTATAGGCGCTACATTAAATCTTTCAAGCTAAAATTGGACACAAAATAAAGATGGCGTACCTATTTATTCGTAAAATTTAACCATCCTTCCACAATGACGAATAACGTGGGAAAACTAACGAACACGCATACTAATGTCGACATATAGGTGTGTTGCAGCACAAGCGAGATTATTCCATATAAAATTACACGTCCGTAAACAATATGAAAGTCGCTATAAAAACACACATATTGCACTTAAAGGGCGGCCAGAATCTTTAAAAGATCTCTCGGTAGGAATACCCGAGTTAGCAGATAAATGTTTGAACTAACTAATAAGAAAATGCAAAAAAATGTTTCGGTTGCTGGCGTCACGGTTTGATATTAAGCAAAGTATAGCCACACTGATGTGTCGCAGTGACCACAAACTATGAGTGCTTGCTAAAACATCCTAGAAAAAAACCGTCTTCCTAAAGTGATTTACATTATTTTTCCTGCTGTTTGTATAATTTGTTGTTGTTTGTATAATTTGTTGTTGTTTGTATAATTTGTTGTTGTTTTCGGTGTTCCGATTCTTGTTGTTCAAATTGTTGTGGTTGTTAAAATAGTTTTAATTGTTTTTGCTGTTCCAATTGTTGTTGTTTTATCAATGATTCAAACTGTTGTTGTTCAAATGGTTCCATTTGTTGTTGTCCCAATAGTGTACATTGTTGTTGTTGTTGTTGTTGTTCAAATTGTAGTGGTTATTAAAATAGTTTTAATTTTTTTTGTTGTTCCAATTGTTGTTGTTTTATCAATGATTCAAACTGTTGTTGTTCAAATGGTTCCATTTGTTGTTGTACCATAGTGTACATTGTTGCTGTTGTTCAAATCGTAGTGGTTGTTAAATAGTTTTAATTGTTTTTGTTGTTCAAATGGTTCACATTGATGTTGTTCTAATTGTTCCAATTCTTGTTGTTCCACTCGTTTCAGTTGTTGTTGTTGTTGTGGCTTAAATTGTTGTTGATAGTCCAATAGTTTCAATTGTTGTTGTCGTTCCAATGGTTCTAATTGTTGTTGTTGTTGTTGTTGTTGTTGTTGTTCCGATGGTTTCAATTTTTGCTGTTCTAATTGTTTCAATTGTTGTTGTTCCAACGGTTACACTTGTTTTTGTTCTTCCAATGGTTCCAAGGGTTTCTTGGAATTGCTTGTACAAGTGTGTTATATAAGTATAGTTAATTCCGAAAGTTGTTCAATTTCTAAACGTAGTCACGAGAATAATATTACTCCAATTTGTTGACACAATAAATATTCAAAGAACAAACGCAAAAGTTGTCTTTTATGTTAGAATTAAATGGAAGAAAAATCGCGAACGTTCGTCAAGTTACTAAAATTAGTGCAAAAAAAATGTCGTTTTTTGACGTTCAATTCCATGTCAAAAAACGACATTATTTTTGCACCAACCTAATAAAAAATTACAAAGACAAAACATCCACATTCTGTAAAAACGGACTATCAATCACATTACTAAATATTAAATTAGCTCTAGGATATTTACCTATTGAGCTTATTATATATCTAAATTACAACGCGCACTTTTTCTTTCCCTGTATTTTAATTAAACTAGTAATTTTACTATTACATTAAAATACACTTTGCTCTTTAGACTATTGTTCTAATCTCCTTTATATATATATATATATATATATATATATATATATATATATATATATATATGATTAAAAATAGGGAATATCCGTTATTTAAGGAAATACACGTAAACAACATACTTCAAAAAAATATGAATAAAAGAGTATGAATGTTAATTAAATAAATTTATCTGGTGAAATGTTGACTAACTTTAACTGGAAAGGACGATGCCATCCAGCAATGCTAACCAAGCGAGCAACTTAAGCATTGCTGGATGGCATCCTCCGTTCGAGTTAAAACTCCTACTTGTGAGACATCGGCTTGGGGTTATTAGTTGGTTGGATGATGGTGTCCCTTGTCGAGACGAAGTAGGTTCGTTTCACAGTCGAATTTCGGCGCGGTTTGCTTGATCTGTGTTGGTTAATAGAAATTTTTGTGTGCGGGGCGTTTGCTCCGTTGGCAGAGTGCTTGCCTCGCATGCAAGAGGCTCGGGTTTAAAATCCTGAGTTCGGATGTGTCTAACTGATGAGCCCAAAAGAGGTCGAAACTCGAGCCTTGGATGTTGTTTGGCTGTGGAATTTATTATATACAATCTCTCACATTCTGAATATATATATATATATATATATATATATATATATATATATATATAACATCAAACTGAACTTCATTTAGAATCTTATTGAATGCAAGTACATAAATAATTTGACTTGGGAACTACATTGTAACCTATTAGAGAGTCTTTTTTAACTTCTCGCATTATGATTACATTAATTAATTAATTAATTAATTTCTAATGAAAATGCTACTTCTTTACTATAAGTGTTTTACATATTTTATTTATCTTCTCATCAGTTTTACTAGTTATTAATGGCAATTTTTCATCCCTGATAAAGTTGCTTACCTTTCAAAATTTATAAGTTTATGATTTTTTGTTCTAATTATTTGTTTGCATTTGAGTAATGAATATTTTAAATTATTAAATATTTATTTCCATAATTTATATTTCGCTGTAAATCTGCGCGTAATCTTAGTATCTTTTGCCGACACTAATCTTTGAGCCACAATTAGACATTAAAATTCATCCTCAACTATTTCAGCTTATTTAAAATCGTTACAGTGCCTATTTTTTTTATTTTAGTCAAATTGAAACATTCTCAATATTACGGAACAGTGACGTACTAGGACTTAAAAGTACTCATAGTAATTTAACAGTCTGCGCGAACGTAAAATTCATAATCTTTTTAGGTAGAAATTTAGTCTATGAATCTACTATGTTCAGCAAAGCAGTCGAACTTATTTCGCTGAGACAAATTTGAACAATTAAAGACGAAAAGGTCGCTGTATCTCCTTGAAAAAGCGTAGAATGTTTGCACTTGCTGCGGGCGGATGATAGGTAAACGGCTTCATGGTGTTACCTCTCGTGTTTTGAGAAAACGCTGTGTTACTGTCCATGTGAGGTTCACTCATAATAACAAATATGTTTTTTGTAGACATACCTGCATGTTTGTTTTATTTTATAAACATGTTTCATCTGTCTGCTGTTGTAACATCTATTGTTTTTTGTAGTTTCTGTTGCTTTCGAAAAATAATTTCTTCTATTTTTGTTATCTGTCGTCAGATTTCTATTGTTGTTGGAACATTGTAAATCAATTTCTTTAGAGTCATCCATCTTATAGACTTTAATTTCAAGAGCGAAATCTATTCACCCGAGCAAAAATAAAAAGCTGTAATATTACTAATTGCTCGACTAATTGCTGTTTAATGATATACGTTGAACACAATTTACGTTTCTACTTTTAATAATAACAAAAACAATTCTATAAGAAAAGTTTTATTAATTTGAACCGCGTGTAAACACATTATATGTTTACATGATTTTATTTTAAATAAATAAATAATCTTTAAACAGAAAATAAAACGAATAAACTTCAGATATGATGCAATATATATATATATACATACACACACACACACATATATATATATATATATATATATATATATATATATATTCTCCTTAGTTTTAACTTCATGCCGAATTTTGAGAACATTTCCTTCGATTCCCGAGAAAAAATTGTTTTTCTCGTTTCACTCTGAGACTTTTAAGATATGCTTATAGTCCAAGTTTAAAGAGTGCTTTGCTCGTTGAGAATGTTACTCTGTTGTCTAATAGCGTACTGATACAATAAAGTCCTTTTCCCTTTTGGTTTGAAAAAGATTTTGTTTGTTGGTATTCCTTTTTTAAAATTGAATTATTTGTAGCTAAGTCATTGTGAGTATCCCTGTTTTGCGAATTCAATTTCCTAGGCTTAAAGTCGTTGTGAACATCCGATTTATGAATCCGAGTCTCTTGTCGCCAAGTTGTGATGGCTCAAGACAGTTACTAAGGAAAACACAAACAATGGATATAGATCAGGAAAAAGTATTTGTATTGAGAACAAAACACACACACAGACACCCCACCCATATATATATATATATATATATATATATATATATATATATATATATATATATATATATATATACTGAAAACAATCGTAGAAATCAAGGCCAAAGTCGACACTCATCACCAGAGTCAAACAATTTATACATACCGAAAGAGTTTATATTGTAACGTTGTACAGGAACCGACACTTGTATTCCTAAGTTGTAAAGTAGAAAAAGAATAAAAACGAATAAAAAAACTTCAACTAACTCTTTATTTGTAACAATCATATTCATTTGCTCATTGTTACGTGATCGTCTTCTCAAGTGTTATTCACCTCCCTAACTTGGTCTCGAACGTTTCCCACGTCTCTCACGTAGTCTAGAAAGTTATCCACGCCTCTTACGTGATCTCGAACATCATCCAGTTCTGTGCTTTTTTTAGCGGTGACGTTCTTTCGCATGAATTTGTATATAAACGTCCGCTTATCTTATAACATCCCCCCTCTTTGGGTTGAGCACTTTGTAAATATATTTTCACCCGATGCGTATTTAAGCATATAAGCGAATCCCACTATTTATTTGTTTGTAAACAAATGATGGTTTGAGTACTTTCTGCGACGGGCGAGCGTGGATTTAATACACACTCGAGGAGAAATATTTACGACACTGATTCGTAGCCCGATGGTTAGAGCTGTTAACACGACGGTTCTAGGCTCGATCTACGGCTGGAGAAAGGCGTTTGTCTAGCCGCACTGATGAGTCGTGATACAAGGAAATGACTTATGTGGATGACAAATAAATATGTATATATATATATATATATATATATATATATATATATGCGTTTATCATAATTTACGAATTTAAATTCTATGATTTCAAATACATAATTTATATTGTATGCAAATCAAATAACAAAGTTTAATAAATATATTTCCTTACCCCCATGAGTGTTCGATGTTTATTCATCTCCTCAGAGAAAAAATATTAGCAAATATTTTAAGTGGTTTTCACCGTATTTGCTAAAGGTAATAAACATAGAAAATTAAATGTTTTTAAATAATTTTAGCTTCAAAGAATATCATTTAAGCTACATAGATTATCCTATGTAGCCAAAATGATTTAAAAAATTGAAACACTTCCAATTTTTTTTTCGAATCCTAAAATTTAAATTCCTAAAGTTTCATTTATTTGCTCGCTCTGGTATATTGAGCAATTTTCTTTAGCTGGGATTGCTTTATATAAAATATTACGTCTAATAATATTTTGTAAGACCGATAATCACTGGGTGTGTATACCAGTGGATATATTGCATTACTTTATTCTGATAAGTATGCGTATATATATATATATATATATATATATATATATATATATATATATATATATATATATATATATATACATAGACTTGTTTGGTGAGAAGGGCGGCTAGTCTCCCTGGAGGATTAAAAACAAGACCTTCCAAAGGGCGAATGAACTCTTTTCTGGGTCAACGGCCAACTAGCACTGTGTATATTTGTGTGTGTGTATATGTGTATTGGGGTGGAGAGGGCTCCCGTAAGCCGTGGTGAAGGCAACCTTTCTAGGAGAAGCAAATCTCTGATTTAAAAAAACCTTAAAGCGGGAGACCAGTACCCGCATTAAGCTGGTCTGCAGTTTAATTTGTTGCTGTCTATCTTGCTCTTGCTTGTTGCTGGATCTCAACATTTTGAACCGAGAGAGAGACTTAGCTGTCGTACAAAGCTAAGACTCTGTAACATCATATTTGTATAGATACTCCCTCAGACATTTGGGCTCATGGATTTTAAATGTCTGAGGGAGTGGCACTCGTCTGACAAGACGTTGCAATCATCATATATATATAGATAGATAGATAAATAGATATAGCGTGTCAGGAGACGAGTAAAAGAAATCAAATAAAGTGCACGATCGTGAATGTGAGAGCTGAAAATACAAATATTTATTTCTAAACTATATATACATATTTCAAAAGCGGACCAGTTTAGTGGACTCATTGTATTGAATCAGCCATTATATATATATATATATATATATATATATATATATATATATATATGTGTGTGTGTGTGTGTGTGTGTGTGTGTGTGTGTGTGTGTTAGTGTGGTCGATTTACTTTCTATTTTCCTAACCAATAAAAAAAACAATAGGCGGTGAATAAATTCGATTTTCCTCTCACGTAACTTTGTTAGTCAATTGTGCTGAATAACAGTGTTAGCATAGACTTCAATATCTGAGTTGAATGAAAGCAAAATCAACAAGAACGTCACATAATCTCGTCTGATAACGAATCGATAAAAGCAATTTCTTCTCGTTTCATCAAAACGTGTTCGAGAATCGGTCACCCAAACATCGGCGTTTAGTTAAAAAAAAAAAAATCAATTCTTTTTGTATTCGGGTATATCAATCGAATTTCGAAGACGATCGAAGATTCTTGAATAGAAAAAAAAAACTTTAAAATACTCCCTGCGTCGTTCGTTTGAATAGTTACCATTTCGAATGCTCTAATTTCACTGCAAAGATAATAACACACAAAATGATACTATCTCTGTTACGATTCGAACCTCATAAACAATATCACGTCCAGTAGGATCGTTACCTCATCAAAATAATATAAACTGATTAGAAACTCCAAAATAATATCACTTCCGGTGGGATTAAAGCCCCTCGCACTTCACACACACACATACACACACACATATATATATATATGTATTTATATATGTATATTGTTATGTGTCTTAATCTAGGGGTATAAAAGAGAGTTTAAAGAAAAATAAATAATTTTATATAAAATATTTATAAATGGTCTAACAGAGATAATAATAAGTTCTTAATTTAACCTTGTTTATGTTTAGAGGAAAAACTGAGTTATTGAGAATTAAAAACAATGGAATTGGATAAAAGAGAAGCTCAGGAAATCTTATTAAATATCAAATGTACAGTTTTCTTTCGGGGTTTGTTTGGAATTAATTCTTTTTACAAATTTTGGTCCGGAGTTAATCTAGTCAGCGTCTGACAACTAGTAACGACGTATGAACTCAAACTGACATACATACTGATTAACTAACTGAGGAGATTATCCTATATTAATTCTTTTATAGTTTTGGTGAGTGGAAAGTTCCAGAAACGCCCCAAATGAAGCACCACAACTTTTAACTTTGCAGAATCTTTCGATAAAGATCATTTTTATATTCTGTATTTATTACTGTCAAGAAACTCTTAAAATTGAACAATTTTATATTCTGATGTTTATGTAATGTTTTATACATTGTTAATATTATTATAAGAAAATAAGAAAATTTAATATCTAAATAATTTAATGGGAAAAGTCACTCCAATGACAATATATATATATATATATATATATATATATATATATATATATATATATATATATATATATATATCACTCTTTCTCTCTTTCATCCCATAACAACGAACATTTCTGTAAAAGTCTAAGGAAGCTACAGACGGCCAAAAAACGGCCGGGTAGCTGAAACAATAATGAAACTTAACAGAAAGATACGGTAATAAAATATAAAACGCATATTTGCTCTACAACAGTATTGAGCACTTTCTTCAGTTTTTATTAATTACCATTTCTAATATATATATATATATAT
Source organism: Euprymna scolopes (assembly GCF_053919585.1). Lineage (NCBI taxonomy): Eukaryota > Metazoa > Mollusca > Cephalopoda > Sepiida > Sepiolidae > Euprymna > Euprymna scolopes. The sequence continues at coordinate 120,848,648 of NC_136497.1, read as the reverse complement.
ATATATATATATATATATATATATATATATATATATCAAAATGCACGATCACGCGTCACCTATCCGGCTTCATAAAAACCCCACAGTTAACAACATCACGTGGACTCTTCATCGAACTATCTCCCACTACACTATGTCGAGGAAGAAGAGAAAAAAAGATTGATAAAGGGGTCTTACTCCGAAATATATTTCTTTAAAAATAAACACCTGTTTATTTTATTAAAAGAAATCGCGTTGCAGTTTTGGCTTCAAATGTATTTATACATGTTTTCTTTTTCAAATTTCACTCAACGCTTCTAACAGATACACACAAAAATAACTACCCATGTATATATATATATATATATATATATATATATATATATATATATATGCGTGTGTGTATATATATATGAAGTGAAATTGTCTGTCTGTGTGTGTACATTTCCCTACCAAATTACTCTGTCAATGTTCAGTCTAAATACATCAAGAGTATTGAGATTTGGAGAAAATCTTTTTAATCGGTTTTCGGCCAGAAATTTGGCTGTCAAGGAGTCAAAGTTCAACGATTTGGCCTTTGAGAACTCTACCAAACTCCTCCGCTAATTTTGGGTCTTAACACTTTAACCTTTAGTTGTAGATACCTTCGACATGGATCAAACTCTTTCATTTGATTTGAGCCGAAATATAAATATTAACGTCAAAAATTGAGGTCAAAGTTTTTAAAAATTTGACCTCTGCGGACTCTAACCAATTACTCAAACAATTTTTGATCTCAACATTTGAAATTTTACATAAAGGGTATTCAGACATAGGGCAAATGATTTTGTCCGAAAATTTAACTGCCAAGGGCGTCAAAGTTCAAAAGATTTGACCTTTGCGGTCTCTAGCAAACTATTCAGCCAATTGTGTGCCTAAAAATTTTAAATTTTACATAAAAGACATGCAGCAAGCTTTTTAACAGTTTTTGGGCGAGAATTTGGCTTTCAAAGGTCAAAATTGAAAGAGTTGCCGTTTGCAGACTTGAGAAAACTCCTCCACCAATTTTGACTCCAATCACTTTAAATTTTAGATGTAGGTTACCTGTAGATGAGTCAAACTTTTTAATATATATATACATATGGGCATGAAGTTATAAACAGTACATAGGGCCCGAGCAAAGCCTGTATGAACTGCTAGTATATATATATATATATATATATATATATATATATATATATATATTGTGTGTGTGTGTGTGTGTGGGTGGGTGGGTGTGTGATGAGCATAACATAACTGAAAGATCACTGAGGGATTTTTAGTTGAATAGAGTCTTTATTTTTATGGTACCTTAATGAAACTTTCATATAATATGAAGACCACGGCGATTTGCCTATAAGCAAAAAGAAACATTTAACAGTTAGCAATAACATCTTCCCGCCATGTTCCCCAAATTTGATTAATCCTTACGTTTTATTGTTGGGATAGCTAAAAACAAAACCCTCTGACATTCCACAGTATGTAAAGAAGAACATCAGAAAGGAAATTAACTTGCTACTCATTCGTCCTAAAATCAGTCATGGACAATGCAATTGAAAGGCACGCATAAGTGAAGCTGTAAACGGACACTATTAAAAATATAATTAATATGTCATTATAAATCTAGTTTTCACGACAGTCTCGCGGTAAACATCTTGCATTTGGGTAAGGGTTCAAACCTAGTAGTACAGCATATGTATATAGGATGTTTTATTAAGATGTTACGAAATGCAAATTATAATAAATTACCGAAATGAGTTTTAAGGTTGAGAATAAAATTTTTGCAGAATTTTTAATTTTTATTTTAAATGATGTATTTTCAAATGAATGTTCTTATCAGATTTTTCCTTTATATATTATTTTAAATAGTGTTTTCGCTCTATCCAATCCTTTAAATTACAATCGTTTTAAAACAATTGCGTTTTTTTTTTCAGAACGTTAAGTACCGTCCTTTGGATTAATTGCACCAAATCCGGGCGTAATTGCGCCAAAAAAAAAAAAAAAAAAAAGAAAAAGAAAGTGCTCTTTATGTTCGTGGTTGCCGAAAGAACACTTTTAGCCAGTTGGCGCAGTTACCCCGAACTTGGCACAATTACAGCCAAGTACGGTACAAGATGTAAAATAAAGCAAAAACACGGTTTTATTATTTCAAATAAAACTAGGAAGAAAACTGCTGAAACAACTCGCGATGTCAACAAAGCGATTGGCCAAGGAACAACTGTTGGACGCACGACACAATATTGGGTGAGGAAATTTCGTGTTGGCGACATGATTATTAAAGATGATGAGCGTAGTGGTCGGTCATCGGATGCTGACAACAGTAAATTAAGAGGTAATGTATCAGAAACTTCGACAACAACACCCAGCATTAGTCAACAGAAAATACACAATTCTCCTCTCCGACAATGTCAATCCGCACGTTGCTAAACCGACCCTACAACTGTTGAAGTACGTGAGCTTCGAAACTCTGCCTCATCTTCCATGCTCTGTCGACCTCTCATCTACCGACAACAACTTTTTCAAGCATCTCGATAACTTTCTGCGTGATAAACACTTCAAAAACCTAAACGATATACAAAAACGCCTTCAGCAACTTCATCGCCACCAGAATGAAAGATTTTATGATACTGGCATACACGTGTTTTGCGTTGGCAAAATATGTGTTGATTTGCATGGTGCTTATTTTGGTCAACAACATTTTGTTTTATCTGTCAAACTGACATACACACACAGATACACACCCACCCACACACACACACACATATATATATATATACATACATATATATATGTATATGTATATATGTATGTATGTATGTATATATATATATATATATAATTATTGACTTATTAAAAAAACACATATATAGCTATCTGAATACATGGCACATTCTATCTCTTATATCAGGTAGTTTCATAAGTTCCCGTCGTTTTATGAAATAAATTTTGTTCTAAAACATATTTTCATATTGGCATAGTGTTATACATCATTAGAAAGCGATATTCTGTTCTACAAGATAATGATCATCGTTTTTTTTTTTTTTGCTCATATAATATTTCGTTTTTCAGAAGCGTCAAATGGATTGTCAAGTAGATAAGCAATCACATTTTTTACCCCTCCTTGTTTTCGCCTTTATATCGAGGTCAAGAAGCTAGTTATGTGACCAGGGATATTTGCGTCGTATATGGAGCCAAGAGAACTTCTCGAGATTAATTTACCAGATTCAAACACGGTAATTTTGACCTCAATGACGCTTTTCGTTCCGGGAGACCAATGAAGATAGACGAAGACCGACTTAGGGTTCTTTTCAAGGAAGATGGCTATCAGATATGTGGAGAATTGGGTAAAAAGATGAAGTGTCATTTTGCGACAATTTCACGCCATCTTCAGTCGATTGGATTCACACAAAAACTTGGAGAATGGTTCCCACACGAACTTACGTTTGCTGTTAAAATTCCTTGATTTTCAAAAAAAAAAAAAAAAAGGCGGGAACTTATGCAACAACATAAATATGTGGAGGTCGTATTTCTATACGACCTCAACATATTTATGCACTTTCAACTTAGCATTTCGAGATTTATAACTGAAGATTACTTTAATTCAGTTAAATACATTAACAGAACTTTATATTTTTGTTTATTTAGGACCGCACTATCGTTTCAACTTTTGTGCCCATTGTTTATAACCACAAGTTCAATGTTTTAAATTGTATTTGACTAGGAAGTTTGTTTTATTGCAATTTGCTATTCGTTTTCTCTCTACAGAAAAGTATAAATTATCGTAATTTCACAGATTTAAATAAAACAATATTACTATTTTGTTGTTGAACATTTGATAATTCCAAAAACCATGTAGCTAAAGGAATATTTACGTGATGTTGCCAAGCTAATCAAAAGCCTTGATTCCAGTAACGCAACTGGCCCCGACGGCATTCCAATCATAGTGGTGAAAAAACTTCAACCAGAACTAGCGCCTATACTTACAGAGCTGTTTAAGCGTTGTCTTAAGGATAATTTTCCCCAACACCCTGGAAAATCACATCAGTATACCCTGTATTTAAGAATTCAGGTGATCGCTCATCTCCCTCTTAGTACAGGCCAATAAGTCTCATGTGCGCCATGAGTAAGTTGCTGGAATTTGTGTTAAATAGAGAAGTAATCAATCATCTCAGCTAAAATAACCTTCTTAGTGACACGTAATATGGTTTCTGTTCTGCTAGATCTACAGCAGATTGCTTAGTAATATCTCATAGGATTAGCGAATCTCTCTAGGGCAATTGCTCTGGACATATCAAAGGCCTTTAATAGGTTATGGCAAAAAGGTCTACTCCACAAGATCCCCACCTATGGTATAGCTGGAAATGTATTCTCAATTATTTAATCATTTTTCTCTGAGAGGTTCATAAGAGTAGTGGTTCATGGGCAGAAATCAGAAGCTCATAGTATTAATGCTGGAGTCCCTCAGGGATCTATCCTGGGCCCGACTCTCTTCCTGATCTACATTAACGATCTTCCAGATCACACCCTTACATCATTAATAGACATTTATTGCTTTCGTCTTGAGAACACTTCATGTTTTGACAAGCTTCTGGGCTCGACGTTTACTCCTGGTCTGAAATGGAACACATACATCAAATCCGTTGTTTAAAGACTTACACGAAATTTAGCTTAAATTTGCGGTTTTTGAAAGAAAAAGGCAAGTGCGGATGTTTTTTTGGGGGATGTTATATATATATATATATATATATATATATATATATGTATGTACATATACACTGCATGTTAAGATATTAAAGCGATAACATTTTTTACCAGTTTCAGAAACTTACCGGTAGTTTCCTGTCAAAAGCTTCGGAAACTTTGGCAATGCTGAGCTGTGTGGAAAATTTTCGTAGTCTTCAGCGCAATGTAAACAACTAGACATCGTAATTGCTGAATCCACGGTATTTGAGGTGTGTCAAATTATTAACAAGGCAGTTTCTTTTGTCAATAAAATGGGACGTAAAGATGGTTTGAGTAGTTCTGAAAAGAGCACTATTACAGAGCATCTAGCAAAAGGTAAAACTACCCTCGAAATATTGGAATGATAGGAAGGTACCAGCAAACTGTGAAGATCTTTATCAATGAGCCTACAAAGATACGTAAGTGAGCTGATAAAGGTAAATCTAGAGTTGTTTTACGTCGTTTTCTACTCCAAATTAAATGTGAACTTGTTAAGACCCCTGGCCATACAAGTTGAGAAGTCTTTGACCAAGCCAGATTGAAGAATGTCTCAAAAAGTACTCGATATCGCTTTCTGAAAGAAGTGACAACGTCTGTTAAGCCTGCAACAAATCCTCCATTAAAAATCCATTAAAATAAGCCGAGGGCAAAGGGAAAACGGATTTTTCCCAAGTTTTGTTCATAGATAAAGTGTGTGTCACTATTGATGACCCAGATGACTGTGTCAAGGGATGAGCGACATTGTCACCAGTGTTTAAGGCGCCAACAAGGTTGTAGGGGATAATTATTCGGGCTGGGATTATCGGAGCTTCTTTAGTTGGCCCATGGAGAGTCCCAGAAGGCGTAAAAATGACGTCAAATGCTTACATAGCTTTTCTGAAGGAGAACTTTGAACCATGGTTGTAGAAGCAAAGGTTGGCATTCAGAAGAACCATTATTTTTATGCAGGATAATGCTCCCTTGCATGTAGCAAACAAAACCAAAGAGTATTTGCAACACATGGGGTTATCTGGGCTACGGTAGATGGAGGGGCCTGGGGATTCACCAGATTTGAACCCAAATGAGAACATTTTACGTACCATGAAGCGACGCCTCTTTGCAAGTGGACGCTAATTTAAGAACAAAGATAAGTTGTGGAATTCTCTCCAAGAGGTATCGCGAGGAATAATTGTTGAAATCACAAATTTGTTTAATTTGTGGACCAATGCCTTTCACAAGTCATTCAAAGAAAAGGATCGCATATCCCCTACTAATTATGTCAACGTAGAAATGGCTATGTAGTTATTTTGTTCTAAGTATTTTTCCTAATTCATTTAATGTTTGAAAATTATTTCAATAAACACGTTATGGGTATATTGTGTTATTTCTCAACCTCATTGATGACTTCACACACAGAAATCAACAGATATTCCTATCTTCTGTCACAGTTTCGCTATTACTGCTTTAAATACTTTTATTTTCTGACTGGAGTAGCTGAATAGTATTGTAAGCACGTTCTCAAATTTCACGGATTTTATTCACTCATTCCTTAAATATTTAAAAAAATGTAAACTCGTTAATAATTTTATACGCTATATATATATATATATATATATATATATATATATATATATATATATATATATATATATAACTACATAAGCCTGAAGAATCCTAGAGAGGATGAAACGCGGAATATTCAGTGTAACTTAATCGCCATATATATATTATAACTTAATATATATATATATATATATATATATATATATATATATATATATACATATATATGTAGGGTGTCCTAATAAAATGTATACACTCTTGAAATGACCATAAAGTCAACATTTATTATAAGAAAGAAAAGTTTGATACATCTAAATACTGTGAGAAAATATAGAAATCAGCTAATAATTAAAAGTATTAAAATTGTTGGCAATTGTGATTCATGAACAGCTAACAATGCCCATTGATTGAATCGAAAACGTTCATAATCAGTCGAATTGATATGTTGACATATCTTCTTTCAATGGTTGCTTTCAACTCATTCATTGTAGCTCGTTTTGTGGTGCGAACCCTTGTGAGCGTGGACAATACTAGATACTTCCTCTTTGTTCTACCTATCTGTTTCGCAGGTGACTATTAAGATAGGCTTTTTCGCCATGATGATAGTGGGGAAGTGCTCCATCCTACTGGAAGTGCAATTCTGTATTCCTAAACATCTCTTAGGAATATGGCATAGAGTTTTCATGTCGCAAGTTGAGATATTTTAAAGAATGTATACGTTTTACTGAGACACTCTATAGGTCATAAATCGATAAACAATGATGCACGAGATTGGAATTTCACATAGAAACTTGAAATAAGTTCTGGCATTAACTCATTTCTCTAACACTTGAGCCAATCCCGCCTACGCCCAAACGAAACGCATGAACGATGGCACTATGACATAATGCTAGCGTATAACTGGATCTCTAATGGGGTCGTAAACAACACAATTAGTCGATATATCACCTGAATGAAATAGCAGATATTATATATATTCAATGCGGACGAGAGAACTGCAATTTTCAACCATCATTATTAGTTCGAGGGACAGAATACTTTAGCCACTGTTTAAGGCCCAGTGATTCCATAGCCTTTCTTATATTAGTCGGCATTATGTTGAATATTTTCTTTATGTAAGGTTTCAACTTAATATTTAAAATGGATTTGGACGCTAGAGTATCAAACTCTTCCATAAACTATAACACAAAATTAACATGAGGAAGAAGGGTAAAAATAATCTGACACTGTACAGCGAACTGAAAACAGCTGAAATAGCAGGGGGAATTTTTGAATGCGGAAAACACTCATATAAATAATAGACGCCGCGTAGCCACGCGGGAGATGGAATAGAAATGTTAAAAATACAGGAAGAAATAGAAAGAACAGCATCAAAGCCAAAACAAACTGATACTACAAGAAATCTTATGAACGACATCCCGAAGCATACGCACACAAAGACACTCAGATGACATCGGGGATTGTACAATGTCAAAGAGTATGGAAATATAAATGAAATAACCAGTAATTGGTAGGTGGCTGTTGCGATTATGCGATTCTACATGCAATAGTTACTAGAAGAGATAGAATGTAAAGTTAATTTTGGGACGCATATCGTAACTTAGATTCCAAGAAACTGTACTAATTATTCTCAGTAAGTCAAATTCAATTATTATGATGATGTCTAAACTTAGACATTTATGAACTGAAGTTTTCATCTCTGTTGTAGATATTTACGGTGTATGACGCTAAGAAACAACCTTTGTCATGAACGTGCGTTAAAAGTAAATACGCATCATTGGCGAAATTCCAGGAGACAGGAGCTGCTATAAATTTTTATTCTGCTTTGACAGAGTTCAAAATAGACTTCGTAGCCTAGTAGGAATGCCTTTTTCTCTTTCCTACCACCTCTTTCTCACAGAAGAGACGTTGCGAGCCTGTCTGTTTTATCGTCATTTTGATTGCAAGTACTGAGCTCCATTCTATGCTCCCTCCCTCGCCAAACATTCAAACTAGAAACACTCGTTTGGCTGAAAAAACTTATCAATAATTTCCCCCACTCTTTATCCGTACCTGAACCTAAACGTAGATTCCATGAACGAAGCGTCTGTTTTAGAACTGACCACCGGTAGAACTCCCTTAGGTTTACCTGCTTTCCAGTTTACTGCAATATGACCGTCTTCAAGTCCAATGGAAACAAGTTCTTGATTAGCCGTTCCCCTTAAGTAATCCAATTTACCTAATTTACACTTCTAACGATTACTATGATATTTCCCCTTTGACCACTGTACACTCTTTAACCTTTATCCTCGAGTGACCTCTCGGTCTTGATAAGTAGTGATTCCTTTATAAAAAAGTATAGTAATTTAATATTCAAAATTTTTCTGACCTTTTGTATCTCACTATAATTCACTTTTCTACATATATCACACTTAGGATCACATAGCTTTGGGGAAGGGGGCCTTACAGAATGAATTAAATTGATGAATTAAATGAATTTTACTTTGCTTGGTTTATTCTATTTAATTTAATTTAAAATACGTTTTAGTTCACAGAGATATTTGTTTTTATCTATCTATCTATCTATGTATCTACAATTATATGAATGCAACTTTGTCTGGTTGTGTGAGTTCGTACCTTATAGATTCCGAAACGGCTGAACTGATTTTCTTTAAAATTTACAGAGCTTTAGTGTATAAGTCTGGGAGTGATCTTAGTTAAGTTTTGTCTCAGAATACCCCCGTTAATTACCGATAATCGAAAGCGTTATTTTAATTTATCTATCATCGGTGAAGTCATTTTTCCATGTCGTCGCTTAGCAACCCGTATAGAAGAACGGGCTGTGAAAATTCTACTGTTGGTAAGTTGATAACGTGTTTTCTTTTTGCATGACGTGGTCTGTGGGTTCAAACTCCGCAGGTAAATTTCTGAATTTTTTTTCATTAACTGCAAAGAATCTTGAAAATTTACGTGTTTTTTTAGTAGTGCAAAAGTAAATTATGTTTCTGTTTTTGAAATTGATCTTGAAGAAATTGCAGAACAGTCTCCACACATATTTAGTGAAAATGTGATTCTTAAATCTTGGTTTAACAAAGTATCGGCACCAACAACCAAGCACCAGTCATATGGCAGGCAAAATAAATGAGGTGTTTTTAGACACAGTTGATTAATTGTAGAACTATACAGCGGCAACCACATAAATTCTTACAGAGAATAGATGATGTTGATCCTCCTGTGGTTTCTTTCGCATAAAGTTCAAGAAATCACCCCCCCCCCCCAAAAAAAAAACCTTGCCAAAGTAGTTGGTTTGTAGCTGGAAGAATAGCCGCTAAGACAAATTGGATTGGTGTCGACACGTTGGATCCACTGTGTGGGAATTACCAGTAAAGTGTCAATATAACCAAATTTAGTAAAATAATATTAGGATTAAAAAAAAAGAAAATATTTTAATTGCTGATGCTTTGTTAAACCGAGATTTAAGAATCCCAAGGTGCAAAATTCACTTTGAAATTTATTTATCTAAAAAAGTGCACTTTTATAAATTTTACAAAGTAAGGTATAAAAATTTAATTTAAATTGATTCGAAAGTCTTCAAGTCTAACGTAAATAAGTTCTTGATGAGCCGTTCCATATAAGTTATCAAATTTACCAAATTTTCATTACTAATGATTACTATATTGTCCAATTTCTACTGTACACTCTTTAACCCCTATCCTTGAGTGGCCTCTTGGCCTTGATAATGTGGTGATGCCTACGTAAAAAAAATTACCTTGAATTTATTTCATGTAATGTACATTTTGTTGCAATTTAAATACATTATCTTTCATCTAGTAATTAATGATATAGATATAAAATGTTCAATGATTTTATTTTAAAGTGCAACAGAATATTCATTACATAAAATAAATCCAAGGTAATTTTTTGATTCAATTTAAATTAAATTTTTATACCTTACTTTGTAAAATTTATAAAAGTGCACTTTGAAGATAAACAAATTTAAAATTGAATCTTGTACCTTTATTTTTAAAGCCTATAGTAAAAACATTTTGTTTAACAATTTTCATATCTTGGATGAAATGCTTTTCTAACTTGTAAAGATATTTATATCTACACACCCGATAAGGGTGCTGACGTTGGTATAGTGAATCTTGCGGATTATGTCCAGAAAATGTTGATTATTTTTTAATAATCATGATAAGTTTAGTGGTATTGGTTCTGTCGAAACCTGCGATAATATTTATAAAAATTAAGTCAAGATCCAGAAGCGCCTTTTATATTTCTATACGAAAGGTTATTTTACCAAATACATCATAAAATAAGACCTTCTGGTTCGCTGAGACCTAGACACTACGGCCTTCCTAAAACACATAAGGAAGATATCCCGCTTACACCTATCTTGTCTATGACGGGGTCTGCGCAACACTCTCTAGTCCAATGGCTATTGACAATTATAGAATCGTTCCAAGCTCTGTACACTAAAAATTGCATTCCTGACTCGTTTAGGTTTGTTGAACATTTACGTGAGCTGCAATCTGGTATTGAAAATAGATTTATGTGCTCATTCGACGTATCTAGTTTATTTACAAATGTCCCATTACTTGAAACTACGAATATTTGTGCCGACTCTCTTTACAATAGTAATTTAACTCCTCCCTCTTCCCCAGGGACATATTTGTTGAATTCATGTTGATCTGTACTAAAGCAGTAAAATTTAGCTTCGACAACGTTATGTATTGTCAGATCGACAGGGTTCAGATGGGCAGTTCCCTTGGACCTGCACTAGGTGACATTTTTGTGGGATTTTACGAGTCGGCATTATTTAATGATGTACCGAAGCCATCAATATATTTCAGATACGTCGACGACACCTTCGCAGCTTTTGCCTCTGGAAATAAAGCTAAATCATTTTTCAACAAACTCAATTCTCTCCATACAATGTCATTGTTTACTATGAAGAATGAGAATGTTGGTTGCTTGCCTTTCTTGGACGTTTTAGTTGCACGCAGTAAGAGTTCTTTTCTTAAAACAGTCTATCGCAAGCCGACATTTGACGGTCTATATATGAACAGGCGTTCATTTTTTCCCTACTTCCAGAAAAAAATGGACTTACTCAGACGTTAGTGTATAGAGCCCTTAGAATTTGTTCTTCTGGTAAATTGGAACATGAATTGAAGACGGTTGAGGATATCTTCATTCAAAACGGTTATCCGGAGAATTTAATTGATTATATTATTAAAAATAAAGTTAAAAATATAATTCTCCTGCGTTTTTGGGTCACTTCAGGTGTCCTGTTTACTTTAAGGTGCCTTGGATTGGGGAAATTGGTCAGTGTTGGGTAGATGAATCATTAAATCTGTTTTAAATTGCTTCCCGTCCGTTGCTCTACGTTTGGTCTTTGGTGTAAAGTCTGCATTTCCCCTAGTTGGTTAGTATTGTTTACCTTACATCACAAAAAGTATTGTAGTTTATGAATTTAATTGTTAGTGTACTACCGGCTATGTAGGTCGAACCTCTTTAAATTTGCAGACTCGAGTCGACCAAAATGTTTCAGTTAAAATAAGACTGGGCAAGCCTCGTCGCTCTAACCCCCTTTCTTCTACCTTAGACTGTGACATTGGTCAACACCTCCATGAAACTCCAGCGTGTACAAATGCGTATAAAATGGAGTGTTTTAGGATTTTTCATCGGGCTGACTCTCAAGATCACTTGCGGATTTTGAAATCAGACTCCATTATCCTACGAAGACCGTCTCTCTGTCGACAGAAGGAGATCGTCAGATAAACAGACTTATTTGGGGATATATTTTGCCTCACTTGTGCATATATTTTATATTATTGTATATATTTTATTCGTATTCCCACCCGGTTTTCCCTCCTCTCCCTCGGTAAAATTTACACGTATACCCATGGCCTACTATAATAATACAGCCGTATATGTCACATTGAGGGGCAATTTTCTAAGAGGCCATTGAAACTAAGAAAAAGGGAGGTAACTCAGAAATTGTTTTCTATTCAAACATTATTTCAGATGTTAATGCTTAGATAATTAGATAATTATTTCAGGTTTTAATATTTGAAATAATGCTTAAATGAATTCTACTTACATATTTTACTGTTATCCTGTCCAAAGTAAAATGTTTCCATTAATAGACGTATTTTCCCTTTTATTTTTTTATAATACACAACAAAACAAAAACAAATTTATTTGGAGTTGTCTCCCCTGACCTTTTCAATAATTTTGTTGTTTATAAATATGAAAAAAATTGCTTTGACTGCAACAGGTTATTTATTTTTTAAAGATTTTATTAGCATGTCTTTTTTTTAAGAATATCAAAATATTTACAAAGCACATGAATATAAAGATTGGAAAGGAAGCAGATTGTTTTCCACTCTGTTACAAAATTATCAAATCATTAGCTGCTATCTTTCTTACAAGAGGACTTTTAAAGTATCTTTACAAAGCACAAGAAGTTCAATAAAAATTGTAAATAAAGGTAAATGTTCAACAGTAAATTTCACTTTTATTTTGATCGTTGCCGCTTTTTAAACATTTTTAATGAATCTTTTCTAATTTCATCTGAAGAAAGTTTTTACTTGTTGTTATAGAATATATTTATAACAATTTTTGTTGCAAATTTATGTACTTTTTCAACGTGTTTCACACATGTAAATACATACTTTGGCGAATAAGTTTTTAAAATTATATCTGTAGACTTCCTCGTTGTAGACTGACCATGTTTTTCAATGAATTGAGAAGAAAAATCCAAAATTGCAAATAAATTCAGCAATCTGAGTGGATGCAATTGTCAAACCTCGAGATTATAAAGTAATATAATGATTCTCAGTGATCTCCGTATCATTGCTAACCTAAAAAGTAGAACAAATATCACAGTTAAAACGCTTCAAAAGTTTTTTTGCAACATAACCAGCAATTGAATTTGCTATTTTTTGTTGTCAGGTGATAAACATAATTCATTTATTTCTGATTCATGTTTTGACAAAATATCCAGAAGATTATAATTTTCATTCTTTGTGAATGGATTAAAGTTTTCTTTCCAAATGTTAATATTTTCTTTTAGAAGGGATCTACAGATTAAAATCTTTTCACTGATATAAATCTCACGAAGACCAACTGAAATCTTCCTCCGCTCATTTGACGATACTGTGAAAATCGCTTTTCAAGGGGATCACTTTGAAATCTACGAGTGAGAATACAATCATACCAGCAGATCTTTCATAAGCTTTGTTTGTGCTCTCAAAGTTGTGACAAATGCTTTGCTAATCTGTCAGTGAGGCAAAAGTCAGAAATTTTTTTACCAAGACTCGACCCAGTTAGAAAATGTTTGGTAAAAGTTGATTTTATCATCACTTACAGTAACAGCATTATTAAAAAAATTAGGGGTAAATAATTTATTAGAATTGACTATACTCCACCAGCACCATATCAATTTAAGAAAATTTGCAATGTCGGTCCGTTCTGGAAAACACCAATTAATGTCTCGTGGAATACAGCAATAGCCAAATTGACACTTTGCTTATTGTCACCGGGATGTAATGCCTTGAAAGTTAGTTTTGGTGCTTTTTGTAATGTAACATCCAAGACCTTGTCCTTGTCATATATTTTATGTATATCAGACCAAAGTAACACTCCTGACTAGGAACACAAATGAAGGTCCAAAATATTGAAATCAAAAGAAGGAAACACAAACTTTTGTTTAGTAAACTTGCGAATATTCTTCAACAAATGAACAGTGTCATAAAAAAAAAATGGTTGGAGAATCTGGATAAGTAATAAAATGTGTTTTATCTCCTTCAAATTTGTTTTAAAAAATTTTAAAGGCATTTACATTTGAAGAATGGTTGTCTGCAACTACAGCTCTTATATTAAATCCTGCATTTAAAAGCTGTACAATGCATGCGATTATCTCCTCAGATAGCCAGTCACCAGTAACAGGCACTTCATGACAGACTTTAACTACAGTTTGCACTGTCTCCTACAACCCTGAAACCATAAATACCATGATACCTTTATATAAGTTGCCAGTTTCATCAGCACCAACATACTCCCCACCATGAAACTGAGTTCCCTTTTGAAGGTACATTTCATCCAACATCAAGATACAATCCTGAGAACGTTTACCTTTTCCCAAGAGAGAGCAGTTTTTTGCAGCAGTTATAGATTCTACATAACCTTTTTGTATTGTTTCTAATGAAGAAAATGAAGGAAATGGTAATTGCTCAACCAGTAGTTTATATGCTTGAGGAGAAGTACAGCGCAATAATAAAGAGAATATGATCAGTTCAACAGAAAATAAAGCGCGATCCTTAGGTTAAAAATGTTGTAATTTGTATAGTTCTTTTAGAATGGAATTTTGAGGTTCTGCTACAATGTTTTAAATATGAGAGGGTAAATTTTCCAAGATGCTATACCTTGTAAGTTTGCGTTGTGACCCTTCACAAACCAATGTGGTAATGGTATTGGATTTCCATAATACTGAAGTTGAGCGTGTAAATTATTGTCAATACGAATGCACTCTTTCAGTAATGGAAAATTTGTCTCAAATTCCATCCGGAAAATCCATACATATTTCTCATTTTTTTAAACTGAAACCAGTGGGGCTACACTTTGTTTCTTCCAAATCTCCGAAACTCATAATATCTGCTGAAAGAAAATTTGGTAGTGCATCTTCTTGGTAATTTTGATCCTTTGTGGCTTTTCTCATTGTGTTTGATGCAGGTAGAAGAGATGGCTTAATATTCACTAACGGTGAATGAATTGTTAGTTTTGGATGTAGGGACCAATTTAACTTATTTCTTTTCCATTTTAAAATAAATTTTTCCTCAAAATGTTTTATACATAAAACTTAATGTTTTTTTTTTTTGCAATCCAATCAGCAGGATTTACAAATTTTGTCCATTTTTCAAACAGGTCGGGTTAGCCATGTGGGAAATGAACATTTGATAGATTTTCGTGGTTTTTATAACCAGTTTTGCAGCTAAATGCAACGCATTTGTTCACAATTTGTTAAGCAAATTATAACAACACTTAAACAATATTTTAAAAAAGATAATATACATCTTTTACAATATTTAAAACGGGTAGAAAAATTCAATAAGTAGAGATCGCAAAAATGGTTATAAACATAAAGATCGCTTACGTCGTTGAAGAAAATCAAGGGAGGTTACTCTATTGTACTTTTGTTCTGTAAATTAACATGAATAAAAGCGGCGAAAAACATTTTATCTGGATAAAACAAGTATTTTTAGAATGAAATAATATAAAAAATATTTAAATAAAAGTGTATTATTCATTATTTCAAGAGTTAATATAAACTACTTTTGAGTTACTTCCCTTTGAAATTTTCAACGATTTTCAATCTTACACAGTTTTCCATAATAAAAACAATGGCCTCCTAGAAACGTAGGCTCTCATGTAAAATACGGGGCCGTATGTATAGTAGGACATGGTATACCCCATAAGTCTGTTCTTGCGAGTTATTTTATTTATTTATTTTATGATCAACAATTAACTCCTGATGAGTCTATTGAGGAAAGGGCCCCCGGGTTTTTCCGACCATATTGTTTAACGCAATATATAAGTTCTGTGCTGTTAAACAAGTATATATATATATATATATATATATATATATATATATATATATATATTCTCTTCTTCTTCACTCATTTTTCTCTCTCTTTTACTTCACTCATTTTTCTTAATTACACCTTGTCTCGGCAGCCGCATATCTTATTTTTCTTTTAATAATATTATTGGAATTCTTTCCTCTTTTCCTTGTTACTATTTGTGAATTATTCCATGGATTTCGGCCTTTTTCTCCACCCTATTCCCTCTGCTTCACTTTTTCTTATCAAGTAAGATCTTTGACTTACTTGCAGTTTCATCAAATACTTTTGAAAGCAAAATCCGATCCCACATTTTGCTAATTCCTACCCTGTGATGAAACTCCGCAGATTAAGGTCTATTCACTTATTTAGTGTTTCCTTTTCAAATTAAATATGTTTTTAACTCTTTTTCAAAGTGTTTTTAACATGTTTTATTAACTATTTGCTCTTATATATTATTATTATTATTATTATTATTATTATTATTATTATTATTATTATTATTATTATTATTCCGAATTTTATTATGCTTATATAATTGAGAATTCGGTAATCGTTCATATTCAAATAAATTTTAAGTCACTATAATGTGACTTAATTTGTAAGTTTCAAAATTACCAGAGGTATACAAAATCCTCAACAAACAGAAAACAGAAAAACCTCTGAAGGAAAAAATGTAGATAAATCTTTTATCGCATAGTTTTCCTTAAAAGGGAAATGGATTACATATAGTTCATTACAAAAATATTTTTTCTATATATCTGATGAGAGGTCGTTCTTGTGAATATTTTCAAAATATGTAAGGTTTGGAAGTGTCCAAATAGTCGCGAAACAGTTTAACAAACAATGAAAATACACTACTTGTTGCTAACAATCCAACTTTTGTTGTCTTGATTTTCTGAAAAGTATATATATATATATATATATATATATATATATATATATATATATATAATTATACTTATTAGATTTCAAAATGACGTAACTAAAAACACATAATTGCAACTACTCTTCCGATTGTTCGGATTCTGTAATCATACCAAAATTCCGTTTATGTTTTTAAAAAGTTGATGAGTTCTTCGTCTTCCGATGAGTATGGGTAGAATAAATTTAAAATTTACATAGTAATTAACTGAATAATACTGCACTACGAAACAAGGCTGTCTAGAATTCAACATTCTTACATTCAGACAGAAATAAACAGTAAGATGGATAACATTTTGAGAACTGGAATATAGATTTTTGTCATATATATATATATATATATATATATATATATATATATATATACTAGCAGGGTTATCCGGTGTTGCCCGGGTGTTTGGAGGTGTGTATGTAAGGGGCGATAAAGTAAAGAATAAGCAAAATAATAACCCTGTTTAAATAAACGATGTTAAAATTCTTAAAAAATCTGAGCCCCCCCACCCTGAAAGAAAAAAAAAAACAGCGAAAAAACGTAAAACTTTTTTAGAAAAGAAATCGGAAGAACAGAAAGCAAAAATAAAGGAAAAAATGGTGAACGTGTTCGGAAAAACAAAAGCAAACAAACACAACCAAAAGCAAAAAAATGTTATAAAAACCCCTTCGATTCGGTTAAGTCCATGGTGCTTTTCACCCGGTAGAAAACATAGAACGAAAAGGAGCGTTAAAATGCCATTCAAGTGTTTTTAAGCAACTACAAAACGAGATAAAGCGAAAAAATGGCATAAATAACCCTTCGATTTGGTTAAGTCCCCGGTGCGTTTCACCCAATAGAAAGCATAGAACGAAAAGGAGTGTCAAAATTCCATTCCAGTTATTTTAAGCAACTACGAAGTAAAGAAAACCCAAACCGGTGTTCCTTCGTAACTGTCCCTTGTGAACGATCTGAAAACGATGTAAGTGGTGGCGGGGGAAGGAGGAATTAATTAGAGAGAAAAGATTTTACTGCTTCCATTGATTTTAACCGATTGTGGCAGTTAACTCTCAGCAGAAAAAATATAGGAATCTACGATCATCGAGGAAGTCGAGAGGTAATATGCCTATACCACACCTCAGATATTGTGCTGCAGTTTGTGCATATTACATTCGCATGAAATGTCTTGATTTTTAATCCTATTAAGATCAAAATGATAGGGAGAAAATGAGTTCATTTTATATATATATATATATATATATGAAAAATATGAGTTCATTTTATATATATAGGGATATATTAAGGAAGGGTCGATTCCAGTATTTTTACCGACTCCGATACAATTACCGATTCCATATTAAATTCCCGATTCCGATTCTTTCTAAATTTCTACATATTTAATTATAAAGTTATACCTTTTCATAATTATCTTGAAAACACATGGTAAATGTGCAGATTTTTTCTTAAACGTAATGATACACTTGTGAGAGGTTGTCCATCGATTTTAGTTTTACTAATAGGTAAAAACAAATATTAACTATTTTAGTATTACTATCAGCAGTAGAATCTTTTTCTTTAAAATAAAATCAAATAAAAAAGCCAATTAAAAGAATCGTTGTTGGCATCGGAAAACAGGGACACATTTTTTCCGATTCCGATACCCCAAACGTTCCGAGTGTTTTTCGATTCTTGATTCCGATTAATCGACCCAACACTAATATATATATATATATATATATATATATATATATATATATATATATATATGTATGTATGTATGTATGTATTTGTTTACGTAATCTTGATTCTTTGTACATAAAATTTAATGTTCATACATCTTTCCCAACGCAAATTTGCTTCAGTTTTCTGTAATTTTTGATCTTTTGCGTGTTTCCGCACGCGTGCATCGAAATAATTATGTCAAACTGTAATTTATTTTTCATTAATCTGGTTTTCCACTGGATTTTTTTTTAATTATTATAAATTGTTGATTTGACCCTTTGTGATAATCTTCGGATAGTTTAGAGAGTAATAAAATAATGCGAACGCTCTTTTTTTTTTTTTTTTTTTTTGTAATTACATTCAATATTAAAATTTTTCATCGTTCGACGGCCATTACGAACAGAGATTTATATCAAGACATGAACGACATTAACGCCTGCACTCAATCACTCTTGAACTGTGTCCATGAAATATCTAGGGTTAAGGTGTCATCGAAATAATGTATGAATTAAAGATGAATGCCAGAGAGAGAGAGAGAGAGAGAGAGAAAGAGAGTGTGAGACAGAAAGAGTGTGTGAGAGAGAGAGAAGAGAGAGAGAGAAAGAGAGTGTGAGACAGAAAGAGTGTGTGTGAGAGAGAGAAGAGAGAGAAGAGAGAGAGACTATGTGTGTGTGTGTGTGTGTGTTGCTGAGGAGTGAGAGATTATGATCGAGTTAGGGAAAGTAATTTGTATGATAAATTCCAGAGGAAGGGAAAGAGAGAAAAAATGGGAACGATAAAGAATGGCACAATATATGTCAGAGACAAAGACAGAAAAAGGAAAGAAAGTGACAAAGAATGAAAGAAAGTGACAAAGAAGGGGAGAGAGAAAGGAAAAGAGGGAACAGAGATAGATAGAAAATGTCATTTAATGATAAATACTATAAGAGAGATATTGATAGAAAAAGAGGGAGAAAGGTAGAAAGAGAAAAAAAACGAGAGAAAGAAAAAGAAAGAAAGAAAGAGAGGAAAAGAGAGACATGAGAAATAACGGGAAAGAAGGATAAAGAATAGAGAAAAAGAATAAGGAGTAAGAGAAAGACACAAAGAGAAAGAGAAAAAGAAAAAGAGAAAGGATGTGTAGTCTAGTGGGAGATGCATTTTCTCTTCCCTTCAACTTCTTTCTCACAGAATAGACGTTGCGGACTTCTCTCTGCTTTATTGTTATTTTCATGGCAAGTGCTCGCCTGAGCTCCAATCTATAATAAGAGGTCGAATGAACATTAATGATCTTCACTTCTGTACTAACTCAGAGTTTGCAGAGGTAAATGAAAACTCTAAAAAATCAGATATCAATGTATTTGATACAAAGATTAAGTGTCAGCTCGAGGAAATGGGCCCTTAATTTCTGAGTTGGTTGGTTTTATGTTACGGCATATCAACCCTTTTCGGGTTATTTAATGCCGAATCCAAAGATTTTGAAGAAAATTTTTTTAATAGAATAGATTTGTTGTTTTCAAATCAGTTTCTATGTAACCCATAGTTGGGACCCTGGGTCAGAGTGGACCTGGGAGAAATGGTAATTAAAGGGTAGCTCCACACTCCCCAAAGCCCGCAAGCTGGGGCCTCACCACTGGATATAGTTTAAGGTCATATGCAGGACCACGATTTCTGAGATTTTATACTGAAATAAACAAGAGTAAAGAGACAATCTTAAGCAAATAATTCATATACGGTGTAACCTGGATCTAAAAGACTAGGAGACGAGAGAATCTTGGATATAAGATACTTTTCGTCCGGGCCAGGACAACTCTTTTATATCAGGGTTAAAGTGTATATAGTAAGACTTTTTTAAGAAAACGTAATTTTTGACTGAATTATTTGTGGAAACGGATTGAAAATGTATTTTGTGTTTTTTTTTATGTCTGTAACTTATAAATAAACTAGTGTTCTGTGCGTAAAAAAAAAATGTTATCTGAAGTGTTCCCATGCTTACCCAAAGGAAATAGATCAAACTTCGAATATCTGAGAAACCCGGATATATGAGAATTCGTATCCGTGGTGTCCGGCACCTCTCGTATATCCGGGTTATACTGTGTATTAAAATTTTGAAACAATGATCTTCATTTTCTTCTGTGTTTACCCAGAGAACTGGAGATAATTTTGGATGTCACATAGCGTACACGGCAACTTGCACATCTGGAGTAGGTGATCGTACCATTCGAGAATCGTCCGTGTTAAACAGTCCGATATTAATTTTTGTTGACTGACTGAAGTATCCTTTTGTTCAGTGTCAGTTGTTTCACCATCCAAGGAGTTACCTTCTTTTAAAGAAACGGATTAGTTTATCCTTACTCGCCTGAAGCGTCACTACCGATTAATACCAATGTAGAAGTTCAGACATTTTTAAATGCCAAAGTGAATTGTACCAAGTGTGTTGCGTTTTCAAAAGTCCATAACTCATGGACTTGTGTTTAACATTTTTTAGATGATGCAAACGTACATACACGGACAAATTCGTGTTCAGAGTGATATCCGATTGTGTTCAGATCTTATGGGGTATCCAATCACATTTTGTTTTTGCCATTCCCAAAATTTGTTATTTTCGATATTGTCGGCATTTGTGTTCATTATGTATACGTTTATGTATTATAAGCTCATTATTAGTGCTTGAGTCCCACAGTAGTCCATCCTAGACCCATCTCTCTTCCTGATCTACTTTAATGATCTTCCAAATCACATCCTTAAATCATTCGTAGACATTTATGATGACGACACTACCATCTATGGTAGCACATCAAAAACCGTAAAAGACCAATTTTCTCTGATTTTCTCTCCTCTGATATTGAGCATGTGGTAAAATTGGGAAAGAGGTGGCTGGTTAATTTTAATGCATCTAAAACCAAACTTCTATCTTTACATCATCTACGCTCTGATACCAATATGGCATCAATTGAAATGAATGGATATCATCTTGGGGAGGCTTCATGTTTTGACAAGTTTCTGAGCATGACCTTTACTCCTGGCCTGAAATGGAACACGTAGATCACATCCATTGCCAAGGTCGCTGGAAAAATTGTGGGATCCTTTTACCACTCCAGTAGATATCTTACTCCTGCTACAATTCACTACGTATATATAAGCCACGTACGGCCAACGATGGAGTATTGTTGCCACATCTGGGCAGGAGCTATTAGAAGCAGGTTACCAGCCTTGACAGAGTTCAAAATAGACTTCGTAGCTTAGTGAGGGATGCCCTTTTCTCTTCCCTGAAACCTCTTTCCCACTGAAGAGACTTTGCGAGCCTGTTTCTGCTTCACCGTTATTTTCATGGCAAATCCTAATCTGAACTTCAATCTATGGTCCCCCCCGAAAAACTTCCACGAAAAACACTCGTCTAGCCAAAACCACTATCAATAATTTCCCGCACTCTTTATCTGTGCCTAAACCTAAATGTAGATTCCACGAAAAAAGCTTTTTTCTTAGAACTGCACGACTGTGGAACTCTCTTCCGATTGCCTTCCAGATGACAACAATCTGATTCTTTTCAAATCCAACATAAACAAGTTCTCGATAAACCATCCCCCTTATGTAATCCAATTCACAAAATTCCCGCTACTTATTTTTGCTACGGTATAATCACATTGACTAATGTATACCCATTAACCCTTATCCTCGAGTGGCCTCCGGGCCTTGACAAGAGGTTATTCCTTTTTTGTATTAGCATTTTTAATAAAAAATACACTACTGTACTAAATTTAATGTACTATATTTCATTAGCAGGTTTAATATAAAATACTATTGCACAAAAACTCGATATTTCATTAGCAGTTTTAATTAAAAAAATACACTATTGTACTAGAACTTCATATTTCACTAGCAGTTTTTATATAATACACTATTGTACTAAAACTTTCTATTTCACAAGCTTCTTTCCAAGAACTGTAGGCTTATTTTCGTCTTTGACGTTTAGCCTTAATCTAGCATTCAGCTTTGGTTTCCTTCATTCTTGACAGACTAAAGATACCCACTATAAGGGTCCCTGCGCGTGAAATGTTTGTGGTAAGAGTTGCGCAATCACAACCACATCTCTCCTGAGTCAATA
Organism: Euprymna scolopes; assembly: GCF_053919585.1. Taxonomy (NCBI): domain Eukaryota; kingdom Metazoa; phylum Mollusca; class Cephalopoda; order Sepiida; family Sepiolidae; genus Euprymna; species Euprymna scolopes. The sequence continues at coordinate 120,826,084 of NC_136497.1, read as the reverse complement.
TTTTTGAATACCAGTGGGAAGTTGAGATAGGCAAAAAGCACACACAGCGCCTAGAATTCCCAAATGGTCACCCATCTTGTACTAGCCAGGCTCAACGTTGCTTAACTACGGTGATCTGACGAGAAGCGGTGTGTCAACCTGATTGTGGCGTACATGGTCTAAGACTAAGGAAAATAATCATCTACTGTCATTGTGATTAATATCTCGCATACTTATTAGCTCGTTACATCAAGTGGCTTCACGGTTTGTCTTTTTAAATTAAAAATGGCATGATGTAAAACCATTGAGCGAATGGATTTTAAAGAAATAGTCAGAGGCTGTCATGTATCTTTCTACATGGTTACCAGTCGAACAGTCTTGGTGAACTGACTTTTGCTGTTTCCACACGTGAACAATGAAAATAAAAAAGTATTCTCCACTGCTCTTAGACTCAAGTGTCTATTCCCACCCCCCACTTAAAACACTTTGCAACGGTTGTTTTTATTTAAATTGAAGTTTCCGGTTACAGCTTTTCAGTGACACGCGGTTTTATTCTGTTTTCATGGGAAAATGTTCGTGAGAACTGAGTTCCTGAAGTGCTCATGAAAATCCGACTTTTTCCCAGGTGGTCAGATAAGGAGTATCCACGTAACATAGTGCTAGTAAAAATTAAGGATGAATCTGCATCTAGGTATACCGTCCTCTCGTCGTCCCCCACTTGCTCTCTGTCTCTCTCAATGTAATATTCAAGCTAATACGAGCCAGGCGCAAAACGCAGATCCATAGAGTAAAAATAGCAAAGTTCATTCTGCGCCGTTCTTTTGTGTATTTTGGGCAAAACCTTCTCTAACTTCGCAGACAACCTCACTGCGGATGGACAAATATATATGACTAACGGGGTGGACTCTATGTACCTCAGACCATCCGACTTGCATACCAGCGACAATACACAAAGCAGTCACGTTTAAAATAGTAAAATCGTGTTTTTATTATTTGTGAAATATTGTTAATTATCCTTAAATTGAATCGTCATTGGATAAGACAATTTGAAAATTTATGCATGAATCCTTATTTTATCTTAGAGAGGTTCAACTTAATGATTTCTTGGTGATCATTGTATAGAACGTATCCTGTTAATGTTTAGTAGTCGAAAATAAAACAATTGTCGCAGAAGTTCGACAAACCTTACAAAAAAACAAAAAACAAAAACGAAATAACAAAAAATAAAACAAAAAAAAACAATATTTTGTGCGGCTGTAATTTTTTAATCTTATCTATTAATTCGCGTAAGAAGGTAAGTGTCCGAATGGAATGATTCGTTTCGTTAGCGTTTTATTTTGCGTAAGAGTTGTCTCCCTTTTCCAAATGCTGTAGTTACTTTTAATGCAGTACTTATTGCAACATTAATTCGACTTTTATTTACATTTTTTTAACGATATCAAAAGTGGAATTTCAACAAAAACGTATCAAACAGCACGAATGATAAATAAACGTATAAACAAGCTTTTCAATTTTTATAAACATGATACGAGTAGTTAATATTGTTTTCTCGAAATCATATATATATATATATATATATATATATACATACATATACATATATACATAATATATATATATATATATATATATATATATATATATATATATATATATGATGAGAATGATGGAAATAGTATTCTGACAAAATAGAGAAATAAAAAGAAACAACCGAGTTATGTATTTATCAACGTTTCGTCATTGTTTCGTTTCGCCTTTCTTTCGTCCAGAGGAAGTATCGAAATAAAGACGAAACTTTGATAAACACATAACTTGGCTTATTCCTTTCTGTCTCTCTGTCTCTGTCTCTCTCTCTCTCTCTCTCTCTCTCTCTCTGTCTGTGTGTGTGTGTGTATATATATATATACATATATATATGTATGTGTGTGTGTGTGTGTGAGTGTGTGTGTGTGTGTGTGTGTATCCTTACAGACTAGTGTTTAATCCTTCCGGGTGGTTGGTGGGTTGATTTTGTTTTACTGCATTTCAACCCTTTTCGGGTTATTTCATGCCGAATCCAAAGATTTTGAAATAAAAAATTTTAATAGAATATATTTGTTGTTTCCAAGTCGGTTTCTATTTAACCCATTATTGGAACCCTAACAGAGTGGACCTGGGAGCAATAGTAATTAAAGGGTGGCTCCACGCTCCCCAAAGCCCACAAGCTTGGGCCTCACCACTGTATATAATTTGAGGTCATATCCAGGACCAATCCTTCCGGGATCATCAGTGCAGAAAGTTACGATTGCCGCAGATCATGGGATTCGAACCATACAACGAAGCTATCTCTGTTTCCCTTTGCAAGAAACATAACCATATGCCCACCATTTACCTCTACGATATTAAAGCGAATTTAAAATTTATGAAAGCAAAAACATCATACAATCTTGACCTACAATGTGACTGGAGTCACGATCTCGCACATGAACTTTTCATCCATAGTGTGTAATCGTTGCGGACCCCCCCCATATATATATATATATATATATATATATATATATATATATACTGTAAAATTAAAAATGAAAATTATTCTCTGATTACAAGTAATGCTAAGGGAATGTGTATATATATATGTGATGTATATATATATATAATATATATATATATATTATATATATATATATGTGTGTGTGTGTGTGTGTGTGTGCGTGCGTGCGTGAGTCTATGCGTATGTATAAATATAGTTTGATCCTTCCGGAATCACACACACTTGTATATATATATATATATATATATATATATATATATATATATATATATATATATATATATATATATATAAGTATTTTATTATTACCATTTCATCAGCTTAGTTATGCATGTTTCGATTCCGAATCGTATCAAGGACCCAGTAACTTCATAAGATTTAACAGGTTCTCTGTAAAGTCTGCTGAATTTACTGGGTCGTTGATACGATTCGTTTATCGAAAAATGAGTTACTAAGCAGATGGAACGTTAATAATATATATATATATATATATATATATATATATATATATATATATATATTTGCTCTGCAATAGTATTGCGCACTTTTTTTTGGTTTTTACTAATTACCAATTTATATATACACATACACACATATACATGTATATATATATATATATATATATATATATATATATATACTGTAAAATGAAAAAAAAAAGAAAATTACTTCACTGATAACGGATAACGCTAAGGAAATTTGTATATATACCTACAGTTCATAGTGTTTAATCCCTCCAGAATCACACGCACACACACACACACACACACACAAACACACACACACATATATATATGTGTGTGTTTATATATATATACTTATGCATATATACTGTAAAATTACAAATGAAAATTACTTCACTGATAACGTGTAACGCTAAGGAAATTTGTTTATACATATGCAATGTATATATATAAAATATATTTATTATATATATGTGTGTGAGTTAGTGTGAGTGTGTGTACTTGAGTATGTGCGTATGTATAAGTGTGTGCGTGTGTGTGATGGAGAGAAAAAACTTTGAGTATAATTATGATGGCGAGATTAGCTAGTTTTTCAAAGGAAAATTGTCGAGGGAAAACAGGAAAAATTAAAGATAAGTTCCATATGTTGAGGCATAATTGCATATGTAGCATATATCTCATATTGCAAAAAATAATATGTGCCTATGTATCTCTATGCGTATTCATATAGATCCGAAGAAATACATACGCAGGCATATGTAAGCCTTAATGCGTTCATATATGTGTCTTTAGATATGGGTATATGTGTGTCTTTAATCATATTAATGCATAATGCGTTTGCCTGCTTTGAGTACCCATTTTATATATGAATTTTTATTCATATATTTTCATATAAACCAAATAACATGGGCATGTCATTATATATGTGCGTTTGGATATATTTCTCTACATATGTACATGCGTCCGTATTCGCGTGGACTTATAACTGTATATATATATATATATATATATATATATATATATATATATATATATATATATATATATATATAGCTACTTCATTTACTCACATAAAATAATTATACGAAAGTATAAATTTATGCGTCAACAGTGCTCAATATGCAGGTAGAGCTAGTTGGTAAGTTATAAAATATATATGGCGATTAAGCTACACTGATATTCCGCGTTTCATCCATTCTAGGATTCTTCAGGCTTATGCGAGAACTTTGTGGTTGTCTCGCGTTTTTATATACGCACCTTCTATTGAGTTTTTTGGCTGATTAGGAAGGGCGCGGTGGATACTAGAAAGCTGATTGGCTAACCAAAATCTCAGTAGAAGATGCGCATATAAAACCCGAGACAACCATAAAATTCTCGCATAAGCTTGAAGAATCCTAGAGTGGATGAAACGCGGAATATTCAGTGGAGCTTAATATCCATATATATTTTATAACTTACTACATATATATATATATATATATATATATATATATATATATATATATATATGTATTTGTAGTCATCGACATACAGTAGTGATTCGTTGTATCACAACTCATCTGTGTCGCAAGATATATATAAAATTTTGGAATTTAAATTTCATCGTTTGAAGTTTTTTTGTTTTAAAATAAAAAATACAATTGAATAAATCAATTTCCTTAAACTGTTCAAATCATCAAATTTTAATGCCTAATTTTTTATTCATTTGCTCTATCTTGTACATTCGTACATTGATCATGTTTATTTAGCTGAGATTTTCTTATATAGAATATTACATTTAATAACATTTTGTAAGACCGAAAATCACTGGATTTTAAAACGAGTAGATATGTTTCATTATTCTGTATGTATATATATATATATATATATATATATATATATATATATATATATATATATATATATATATATATATAGGCTGGTCCAGTCTTTGGCAGACTATGGTGCCTGCGCGTGAGATGTTTTTGCAGTAGGTGCGCAATCTCCAATTACACCTCTCCTGAGTCGACATTGTTAAATAGTAGTGGCAAATAAAGTGTATGTACAGGACGACTGGAAACCAATTCGGAGATAAGCGGAGTGCACACGGAACGTCTAGAATATCCAAATGGTCACTCATCTGGTAGTAATCAGGTTCAACGTTGCTTAATTTCGGTGACCTGACGAGAACAGGTGTGGCAACGCGATTATATCGTATATATATATATATATATATATATATATGTAATCATCCACATACAGTCCTCTTTCGTTGTATCACAACTCATCAGTGCCGTTAGACTAGCCCCTCTCCCAAGCCGAGGATTGAACCTCGAACCATCGCGTTGACAGTCAACAGTTCTACCGATCGACGCACGGAAACCTACAATCTCACGTTTCCATAACAACTGATTGTTAAATAAAAACTATTCTGAAGTATATATATATATATATATATATATATATATATATATATATATATATATATATAATTATATATATATATGCCTTTAGTATGTGAATTGATAAGTAAATGTATCTGCATATCTACATACATATACATGCACACAGACATATATATATGTATATATATATATATGTATATATGTGTGTGTGTGTATATATGTGTATTTGAATGCTCACGGAGAGAAGTTGAATGCATACTGCAGAGGGCTTGGATGACTACGAGACACTATCCTCGAGATTCTAAGGTCTCTCTGTAAAGATGTTTGACAGGACAAGCCGAGATTGGGATGATTTTCGCTACAATTAAACCTTTATATACAAAATTACATAATATTAACAGCCCAAAGAAGATCTCCCTAGTAGGGCTAACCCACACTGGCTCTTCCAAGGAAGAGTGAAACTTCTCCAAACGATGTTACCTGAAGTAACAGCATGAAGTTGGATACTCCACCAGACTAGATAAATTCTGACGAACAGACAAAAAAAAATACAGTATACCATATTCGTGAGACGAATAGACAACAAAAATACAGTATAACATATTTTAACGGTCAATTGGGGAGAGCAAAATGATGTTCACAAATGCTTTTACTTATTCAATGTTTGAGACTTAAACGAGACTTTAACGGAGCATTTGAATATCTACGTATCTCCTATAGAGAATTAAGGCAATGGTAAAACACGAGAGGAAGAACTCTAATCTGTAGTGGAATAGGGACAAACATGGATAGTCACATTCAATATTACCAAGACTAAGCTTGTTTCTTCCAATAATTAAAAGATACCTACTTAACCACCAATAGCTATGGCTAAAAATACATTACATGAAAGCACTTCTTTCAAACTCCTCGGTTTAGCATTCACAGGGAACATAAGTTAGAACAGATACATCGAGAGCATTGTCAGGGCTGCTGCAAAGAAGGTAGCTTCTCTCTACCATGCTAGAAAGTTAGGCATGAAAGTATACTGTACAAGTCCAATGTATGAAGTAGTGTTGTCACATTTGGGCTGATGCATCTGCTACTAGTCTCTCACTACTGGACAGGATTCAAAAGAGAGTCGCCAACCTGATAGGTCCTGAACTGTCATCTAAGCTTCAACCTCTGTCCCATCGACGAAATGTTGCATCCCTCTGCCTGTTTTACAAGTATTTTAATAGTGGATGCTCCGACGAACTACAGGCCCTTGTACCCTCCCAACATAACTACTCCTGACAAACCCTACAAGCAGCAAATGCTCACCCCTACACAGTAGAAATCCCTAAATGTTAGAAAGCCTTTTACTCCAATTGTTTTTTTGCCCCCGAACTGCTAGATTTTGGATTTCCTTTCCGGGTTCTTGCTTTCCCAACGGTACTGACATACGTAAGTTCAAGAGTAATGTGAAAAGAGACATCTTGCTGCTCAACTTCCCACATAGTATCCCTGCCGCTCCTGTGTCTGACAGTAACCCGCTACATCAAAGTGGAACTGTGCTTTCTTTGGACGGGGGTGTAAAAAAGTGCGAGCCCCAGGAAAGAGACTCCCTGTTTTCTGAGAACTTCGACTTAAGTAAAATGAAATACAGGATATATAAAATTTCATGTATTCATAAATTTTTCATATTTATTCCAACGGTGCTCAATATATTAGTAGTGCTCAATCGTAACTTATGAAAATATCTTTAACATCCCTGTAAGACATATATCTATAACTGAATTCATATCTATCTATCTATCTATCTATCTAGCCATGTCCTGTCTCTATATATGTTTATCTATATTTTTTTGCGTGCATTCATATATATTTACGTGTATATATATTTACGTATATATATATATGTATCTAAATACATGCACTCTCTCTCGCTCACACACACATACACACACACGCTCATATATATATATATATATATATATATATATATATATATATGTGTGTGTGTGTGTGCATTTTCTAGACGACATGTAAAGGAAGACCAATATGATGCATCTGACATAACCATTTTCCTCTGAATGTTTTATATATGAATGTATAATATAAGTATACCATACACACACGCACACACACACATGCATATATATATATATATATATATATATATATATATATATATATATATATATATATATGTGTGTATATATTATCAATATTTTCCGTGCAGGCATTCATAAATATTACTATACGCATGCATATAAATATATGCATATAAGTATTACTGATGTTCGGGACGGACAGAAAAGCGGAGAGCAGTGCGATGCAGCTGACATAACCCTATTCCTCCCTTAAGTGCTCGATAACAAATTATTTATTGATTTATTTATTTGATTCCGCATGTGCTTCCCTCCTCTACTCATTGGTAGACATTTTGTCTCACGTCGACGGCATGTTTCCCAAATCCCTCTTGAGAAAGACGAGCATTTTTTTGTTGCTGTTCATTTGTTCGTTCGGTCCTGGTTCCCGTATGCCGACATGTGCCAATCCTTTTTCGCCGAACAAGTAAACAGCAAATAAACAAACAGATAAATAAAAAATATCAGAGGATAAATAAATAAACATTGACAATATTTACGTAACAAAATAAAAAAAAAACATAAAACTTTCTGCCAATTCACAAAAGCCATACATATTACGTTGGTTAGAAAAAGTATAGGACAACGAAAACGGCTTATTATAATCAAAGTTATTTATAATAAACAGATCATTGCAAATAATTTTAAATGTGAACTTTAATCAATCTTGCATAAACACTACTTATAGTATATATTTCACTATAATTTCAATAAGTACAAGAAACCTTCTCAACCACCAATAGCGATGGCTAAAGATATATTAGCTGAAAGTACTTCCTTCAAACTCCCCAGCTTAACGTTCACAGGCAACATGAGTTGGAACAGATATATCGGGAGCATTTGTATTGCCGCTGCGAAGAAGGCGGGTTCTCGCTAGCGTCCTAGAAAGTTACTTACGCCTGAACATATCCTACACCTAAACAAGGCCATCCTTCGCCCATTTATGGAGTATTGTTGTCACATTTGGGCTGGTGCATCTTCTACGTGTCTCTTACTCCTGAACAAGGTTCAAAAGAGAGTCGCCAATCTGATAGGCCCTGAAGTGTCATCTAAGCTTCAGGCTCTGTCCTATCGACGAAATGTTGCATCTCTCTGCCTGTTTTACATATATTTTAATGGTGGATGCTCATACGAACTACGAGCCCTTGTACTCCCTCGACGTAAATACCCCCCCCCCCGACAACCCCGACAAGCAGCAAAGCCCCACGCTTACACATTAGATATCACTAGATTTAAGAAGACCTTCTACCCTAACAGTTTTTTTTCCCGGAACTGCTAGTTTTGGTCCCTGTTTCCCCAACTGTACTGACATCCAAAAGTTCAACTAGTCTGTGAACAGACATCTTGCTGCTCAACTTCTTACATAGCAACCCTGCAACTAATGATCACGATAGTAACCCTGTAAATCTAAGTGGCACTGTGCCTTTTTTGGGGGGGGGAATGAAAAAACTGTTTTCAATTTTTTATAACTTAGTTGTAGCTGCGCACGAACCATAATACAGACATTTACTTGCTATCATACACATTCAAACTGAGATATTTTAAAGATTCAAAACATCTCGTAAATTTTTGTATCGCTCTTGACCTTATCGGACCCTTATTGTCTTCCTGGAAATTTCTCCAGACAAGCCATAAAGCCACTTGATGTAAGGAGCTAGAAAAAAAGTTCATACTTTAAAGTAAAGAAAAAACGTATCTATAATATAAATATCACTTGTCTGTCTGTCTGTATGTATGTGTCTGTATACCTTAAACTTCCTACAGAGGCGACAGTTTGTTTTGAAGTCGGCCCTTCGGACAACAAATACCGAAAAATTGGGCAAAAACATTTATTCCTTCAACTGGGCACTTTTCTACAGGGAGGGTCGCCTTTTCCGCCGATATTTTCGAAAATCATGCTCTCTTTTCGATTGACTAGCCTTGATTTAAACATTCATCCTTTTCGATTTGGCAATGGGGGCAACAGTAAAGACGTCACGTTTTTTTTTTCATGTTCTTTTCCTTCTTCGCGGTAGGGGTTCAAGCCTGTCTGCCTAGTACCAATTTTTTTTTTTTGCTCAACACACCCCACCAAACACCAGGCCAACACCGGGAACCCAGGCTCGTAAATGATAAATGTGAGATGGATAGATTCTTACAAAAAAAAAAAAAAAAAAAAGAAGAAAGAAGAAAAAAAGCAATTGTTCTCATCTTCCTCAGAAACATCATTTGGTGTACATTAAGAATAAAAGATTGTAGCCTAGCGATATTTTGGCTGCGGGATTTTAATCCCGCTGACGAGAACAAACGAGAGTTACTGCCTACAAAGAGAAAGAGAGAGAGAGAGAGACATACAAACAGACAGACTCGTTCGTCGCGAAGACTGGCAAACATATTCTCGACGCTATAGCACACAAGCACACAGTAAGCAAGGCACACTCAACTCGATTACTCGCAAAGAGACACAATGAACAACTACAAAAGTATTACTTTTTTTTTACAACCACTCGGGGACAAGGGTTATTGTGTGTACAGTAATCAATGGGATAGTGTTGCAGTATTCATTAGTGTTGGAGATTTGATATAGTGCCATTACTTAATGGGGCGGTTCATCAGGAATTTGTTTATGTTGGACTTGAAGACATCCATGTTAAAGTCAGGAGGGAAACAGGCAAGCGGTAGAGAGTTCTGCAGTCATGCAGTTCTAAGAAAGAAGCTTTGTTCATGGAATCTACGTTTTGATTTAGGCACATATAAAGAGTGGGGAAAATTATTGACAGTGGTTTCAGCTAGACGGGTGTTTATCGTGAAAGATTGGGAGGGGGTACCAGACGAGCACCTGTCATGGAAATAACGATAAAACAGATAGGCTCGCAACGTTTCTTCTGTGGGAGAGAGGTTGCAGGGAAGAGAAAAGGGCATCCCCCCCACTAAACCACGAAGTATATTTTGTACTCTGTCAAGGCAGGGTAGGGTGTTTTTGAAGCTCCTGCCCAGATGTGGCAGCAGTACTCCATCCTTGGACGTACTTGGCTTATATATATAGATAGCAAATTGCATCAGTATTAAGATATCTTCTGGGGCGTTAGAAGGATTCCACCATTTTTCCAGCGACCTTGCAACAGATTTGATGTACGTGTTCCATTTCATATCAGGAGTAAAGGTCAAACCCAGAAGTTTGTCAAAACACGGGATCTCTCCTAGACGAGAACCATCCATTTCAATTGATGCCAGATTGGGATCAGAGCGTTGATGTAGATAGTAGCTTGGTTTTTGATGCATTAAAGGTAACCAGCCAGGTCTTCCCCCACTGTACCACGCGCTCGAGATCATTTACAGCCTTTGATGTGTTGCCGTAGATGATCGTGTCATCAGCATAGATGTCAACGAATGATTTAATCAACCACTACTCTTATGGGCCTATCAGAGAGAAATGATTTAATGATTGAGAAAACATTTCCAGTTATACCGTAGCTGGAAATCTTGTGAAGTAGGCCTTTATGCCATACCTTATCGAACGCCTTCGATATGTCAAGAGCAATTGCTCTAGAAAGGAAGCCTTTGTCGAGAGATTCGCTAATCCTATGAGATATAACCGTTAGCACATCTGCTTTAGATCTAGCAGAACGAAAACCATATTGCGTGTCACCAAGACGGTTATTTCTGCTGAGGTGGTTGACTACTTCTCTATTTAATATGGATTCCAGCAGCTTACTCATGACACACAGGAGACTTATTGGTCTGTACTGAGAGGGAGATGACTTATCACCTAAATTCTTAAATACAGGGTATACTCATGAGGTTTTCCAGGGTGTTGGAAAGCACTTCTTCTTAAGGCAACACTTAAACAGTTTTGTATGTATGGGGGCAAGTTCTTGTTGAAGCTTTTTTAACACTTTAATTGGAATGCCGTCAGGGCCAGTTGCTTTACTGGAATCAAGGTCCTTGATTAGCTTGGTGACCTCACGTACAGATATTTGTATGTTACCTAGCGTGTTTTGTGTTATAGGAGGAAATACGGAGAGTTGATGGCCTTGGTCGCATAGGGTAGAATTAGCTGCAAAGTTCTTGGCAAATAGTTTGGCCTTGTCTGATGCTGACGAGATGTCCTGTGGTCCATTGATAATGGTTGAGATAGAACGCACGCTTCTGTTTAGGATCCTATTTGTTATTTGCCAAAACTGCTGGGAACCAAGTCGCTGATCAGCTACTTTTGATTTAACAGACTGAGCATATAGCTCTCTTGCATTTTTATTACTCTTTTCCAGTGGTTACTGGCAGTCCTGAAAGCAGCTTTAGTCTCAGTACATCTATTACGTTGGTAGCTATGGAAAAAGTGATTTCAGTGTGCGATGGTAGCAGCACATTATGGGGAGAATCATAGCTGGCTTTTAGGTTTTTGTTGGAATTTTTTTGATGGTATGAATCGGTCTATGCCTACAATTAACCATTCCGTAAGGTCTGATACTATAGAGGACACATCCTTTTTAAACATGGAATGCAGAGGTAAATCAGATATGAATGTACGGAAGCTATCCCAGTCCGCCATATAGTATCGGCATACAGTACGGTGGAGAGGTACGTCTGAAGACTTATTACATTTCATTTTTATCTTAACTGATCCAACAGAGTGGTCGGAGGATCCTAGAGGAGATAGAACGGAACATGAACATAGCTCAGGGGAAGTTGAGAGAAAAAGGTCTAGAAGGCTTGCATACTGACCTGTAGTATCGGGCACACGGGTGGGCTCACAAAAAATCTGAGTGATGTCATAGGCAATGGCAAAATCATGATAGAACCTCCCCTCACCATCTGTCTTATTTGAGTGGGTCAGCCATTTCACATTATGGACAGTGAAGTCACCGCAAATGTGAATGTTAGCCGAGGGATGTGCAGACAAGAGGTGGTCTATATTCTCAGATATACTCTTAATGATAGTAACTACGCTGCTGTGGAGGATGATAGAGGGAAAATATAAATGCAGTGGTGTAAGCAAGTGCAACCCGGAAACACATATAAGGTAAATTAGGGTTTATCTGGAGATATCCCTGCCACACGGGAAAGCGTCTTCAATATAGGCACATATTCCATGCCCATGGCGATCTTGGGGGTCAAATTTAGATGTTAAGTTAGAGTATCCTTTAATTATGAACTCATCTAGGGAAGTGGTCAGTCCTATTCTAGTTTCGCTTAGAAAAAATATGTCCGGTTTCGTCTCCTGTAATTGGGTTTCAACCTCTGGAAGGTTGGAATGTAGACCCCTGATGTTGGAGAAGGAGGCATGGTAGTAGGGGTCTACCTTGGAGTATGGAGTTCTAGGTTTATTCGTGTTTTTTTCTATAGACATTTCATGTTGAGATTTTGGAACAGGTCGACATATTGGTTAGAGCAGGATAGAGAGGGAAAGTAAGAGAGAAAAGAACATGAATTTTTTTTTTACTACAAAAGAAAATAAATGAAACTATATTACAAAAGAAAATAAATGGAATTACAGTTATGAGGCCGTGAAAGTAAAATAATTATCCATAAAATGTCTCGGAAAGAGAGAAATGTTTTGAAATAGTCGAATGGTCTTGGCTAAATCACCGAGTAATGCAATAAGTTGCCGTAATGAACCCTTGTTCGTAGTCATAGCACGTGGTATTCTTAAGCTTTAAACTCGAGTCGTTTCTCATTGATCCTGGCTCCAATCGTCGTCCATATTTATGGCTTATACCATCCAATCATATTCTCCTGTGAAGGAACCCGGATGTATTCATTTTCGTTATATTGGTCCCTATTCTACTCCCTTGGTAGAAAGAAACAATGAACCTAGTATTTCACGTTCCTGAATTTCTCAGATGACTGCTGTTCTCATCCTGAGTGCCATTTTTTGTAATCGCCGACCTTCTTTATGTGTTTCTTCTTGAACTTGGGATTGTGTCAGTCGAACTTGGGAATTTGAACGGAATTTAGAATGGAATTCATTATTTACTTCATAGGAGTAGCAGACTCCTGTTTCGACACTCGTGGCTGGATAGACGTCCTAAATAATTCTGCAATTGTATTTTATGTTCGCCCACACTGAGAATTAAACATTCCACCATTCTGCAGAATATAACGTTTTTTATTTATTTTTATTTTTTTAATTAACATTTTTTTTGTTTTTGCAATTACTCTAACCACTCCGTCATGGGTCCTTGCGGACAGTTCTTGTACGAATTTTGTATCTCACACATTTCCATATATTGTCAATTCGTCACCACATTTCATATACGATGCTTTTGAGAAAGGACTAAGAATTGCTGTTTTGTGGTTTGACCTGTTTTTGTTTTCGTTGTGAGTGGTATGTCCAGGTTTCATCTCTTCTCATAAAATGGCGAATTATTCAACTGCTAATCCGTCCATTTATTAACAGTTATCCTCGAGTCGTTTTAGGCCTTATTAAATGGTGGCACATTTAAAAAAAACATAGAAAATAGGAGGGAAATGTGTTTGTGTTCCTAGACCAGCAACACACTTTCTTTGTTAAGCATCAGGGCTGCTTCCCCATAACTTGTATCACTTACTTGTCTCCCTACGAAACCACTGCAAGACACAAGATCGATTTATATATAGTGAATATCTTGCTTTTTAATAATAGGGTTAAAAAATTGCTTCCGGCAGGTAAAATATTTCCTCTCAACGAGGATAGATGCTACAAGTTTATTTCACTCTAACGGCAACTACTTTCTCCATTAACTGTAATAGTCAACCTATGAGACAAAAATATTTTTATTTAATTCCCTGTCAAGAGATTAGACATAAGGTAAAGTGGTGGTTTGGTGTAAGCGTTTTATGGATTCGAACTTGGCACGCTCAGGCTCTAACTTCGAGTCATTAATAACTTCGCCCTATAAGCCAATATTATTCGCTTCATTCCTTCTTTTTTGTTTACTTACCTCCCCACGACGGCAGAGTTAAACACAGGGTCGTTTTAAATGTGGGGGAAACCAGCTCCCAAAAACGAGGCACTCTGACTTGTAAAATGTATATGTATATATATATATATATATATATATATATATATATATATATATATATATATATATATATATATATATATCATGAATGACTGCTCCTCCATTAACCAAGACAAAAAAAGTGAAGTGAAAAAAGTTTAATGCAATATTAGAACAGATACTACACTTTTATCGTAGCCTAAACTTTCCACATCCTTATTACTGATTATTAAACCTCAGTAACAACTTACATCGCTTCCTATCATCACTTTTGATAATATTCAACGGCTCATGTCAATACTATGTATAGGTAGAAAAGTCATCTCCCATGAACACGAAGATACCACGGGTAATCTCCCCTGATGGTTATTTATATAGCAGAGACATGAGAACAGATATTTACTTTTGTATGAATTTCAGCAACGAGCTGAAAGAACACATTTTTCAACTTTACGCAATTAACTCAATTTTATATAATACTAGCGGGTGTACCCGGCGTTGCCCTTGTTGTTAAGAGGTGGTGTAATAAGATGGTGTAGTAAGGATATTAAAAAAACCCATTAGATGCAGTATGAATCCCGGGTGGAGAGAGGTGTGGAAAAAAGTAGTAAACAGGCAGGTTCAAACTTGTTACGTGATGGAGGAAAATATGGTGAAAAAAGCCAACTGGTTAGACATCGCGCCCACCAGGACATACAACGTAACTGGCCTTCGAGATAATCTTAGTCAGTGCAAGGCATATGATGCTTTTACAAAAATGTCGACTATAAAAACTGACCTCGCTTTGTAACGAACGGCCTAGTTGGCGGTTAAAAATTACTCTTTTTGTTCAATTTTTGATATATGCCGTTCAAGAGACTAACCATTCAAACGATACCAATTTTGTAAGTGTTCGTCGTGTGTGTCGAAAGTTTTTTGCAGGCATACAAACACACACATTTTACTTTTTGTATCATACTAGCAGGGGGTACCCGGCGATACCCAGGTGTTTTGAGGTTTATGTGGTTTTGGGTAAATCAAAACTCCGGGGGGGGGGAGTTTAAAATAAAAAAGTTTTGGTAGGTAAGTATGAGGATCGAACCCGAACCCTTGAGGCAAAGTTGGAAATTAAAGTGTGGAAAAAAAGACATACAACGTTAACCACTGGGTCACTGAGACATACAAGGGAAGCACATTTGAAGTTATTTATTTAACTATTGACATGTGGCAGCAATAAAAGTTAACTCTACTGTTTCTATTTGACCCAATTATTTAGGTCAAATAGAAGTCACGCAATTAACTTGGGTGTTTTTACTACCCAACTTTGGCTGTTGTTTTCCCACCAAAACATGTTGGGGAGGGGGAAACCAGCTCCCCATTGTCCAGATTGCTATGGAAGGAGTTCGTCCCCACATTGATCAAAGCTGATTGCTTCTGGACTTTTCCCGGTGCGACGGCCGGGAACACCCATTAGCTTTCAATTAGTTTCGCTTTTTATACGAAAAATCTGAACGAACACAAGACGGGCTGAAATAGCAATAATTTTGTAAAAATCGACGTAAATAAATCTAGACGCTACACGCGTTCCTAAATCGTAGATATTATTATATAGGGGGTATATAAACAGTTCTAAGTATTAGTACCCCCCAGGAGCGTGTGCGAAAGAAGCCTTTGCGAGACATACACGAAATGGTCACACACATTTTGCCTTATATATATATATATATATATATATATATATATATATATATATATATATATATATATATATAATTCTTTATTTTATAAATTTCATCTCTTATCAGGACCCAAAGGCCAGTGGAGGGTAGAGGGTTAAGTAATTTTTATGTGAACAGTGAGCCAACACAGTGATGATTGGAAAAGATGATTGCTATATTGTGGTATAATGTTATTCGTTTCTTTCGAGTATGAACGTTAATAGCCCGTCAAATTTTATCTGATTCCCGTGGTCGAGACAATAAGTCGTATTTAATCAATAGTGGTGCAGAATTTTTCTCGTTTTTTTTTTCAGCGCTCGAATCGAAAATAATAAAAAAAGATGATGATATTTGCATAATTTTGATAGACAGTACCGACCCTTACTGTTGTATTGTCTATTTATAAAGGATTCAGTGTTTAATTATCTTACCAGAGTTAATGTCAATGGGTGTGTGATCGTCTAGTGGTCTTTCTATTACATATGTTCATATGCTGTTAAGTGTGAATATGTGTGTGACATGTCATGTATCTTCAACATACCTTCTGCCATTTCGTTGGTCCATCTGGAAATTCTCATCTGGGAGGGAGATTTGATACCTGTTTTTGGGGACGAAGATTTATTTCACTCCAAGACAAGAAATTGGTTCTATAGTTTATTTTATTCACCTTCCAGTTTGTTCGCAGAAGATTGGAAAGTGAATTTGGCCTGTGTTGTTTTTTTTTAGGTCTTATTTCTACCACGTCAGCGTTCATCCCCCCAGTGAAGGGGAAGAGACAACAGCGAAGCCGTCCGCTCTCTTCCAAGTCCCAACAAAATCTCCTCGATTCAGCTAACCTGCTCACATGCAATCCAGTCAACTGATCTTGACTTCCGGTCAACGTGTCTACACTATAATTCACACACACACACATACACACACACACACTCTCTCTCTCCATTCTCTAACAATACGTCTTTTTCCATCTATGAAAACCTTTTACAACAAGGTGACTTACAAAAATGCCACCAATGGCATCTATAATATAAATCTCACCCGCCTGTTTGTATGTATGTATGTATGTATGTATGTATGTATGTCTAAAACTTTTGACAGAAGCGACGAATTTTCACAAGATCGGTATCGTTTTGAAGCGCGACCCTTCCACGACAAAGATCGAAAGATTAGCTTAAACATTAATTTTTTTCACTCTAAACTGGGCACATTTCTACAAGGAGGGTCGTTTTATTTTCGATTGACTAGCCTTAATTTAAACCTTCGCTACTTCCGGTTTGACGATATGAGCAACAGCAAAGACCTAACATTTTGTTCACGTTCTTTTCCTCCTTCGTGGTACGGGTTCGAGTCTGCCTGCCAATTACCACTTTATTATTATTATTTTTTCTTTGTTCAACACACACCTCCAAACACCTGAGCACCCAGGCTAGTTTATTATATAAATGATAGTGCTTTATACGTGTGTATGTCTGTATGTTTAGCTGAAATTCTAAAAAAAATAAATCAACCAAACAAAGTATATATGGATCATATTTGTTCGAAATGTATATTATTTTAAATTTAGAATAAATCATTTATCTTTGAGGAACACTATATCAAAGTTCCCCGGGGGGCGCGGTTTTTCAGCGATTTCTAATGTTCTAAGGTATTAATTTAAAAGAGAAAATACCAAATCGTTACTAGATATAAAGTAGAGATATCTGTTTCCTTTTACTCCTGTCGAAATTCTCAGGCATGAAGTAACACTCTCCTATGGCTGACATTTAATCTCTATATGAGATACATATATATTCGAATATTCCATTAAAGTTCCCATCAATATCTCAAATACTGAGTAAGTCAAGAAGTTGAGGACAAAGTTTTCCTCTCTACAATTGACAATTTAAATATATAGTTGACTTTCTCAGTCTTACCGAATTCTAGAACTAGAATGTACCTTGTTTGGTGGAGTAACCAGCTTAGTGCTGCTACTTGAGTTTACAGAACTTGGAGAAGGTGCATTATTCCTCGTAAAAGGCACTGTATATTAACAATACAAAGATCTTATTTGGGACGTGAATACTATATGGATTTTAATATTTGTTCAGAAAAAATGCACCATTATGCCAGGTTGTCCTGACAAACCATTGAAAAAAGAGACCTTAAACACTTGAGGATATATATATAGTAGGTATCCAAGTTCTCTCCAGTAGGCATTCAAGTCCTGTATGTGTGTGTGGGGGGCAGAGGAGAAAGAGAACGGTTGTGAAAATGAGGGGAAAGCTAGGAAAAGGGGTAAGCGAGAATGATAAAGAGAATGATGAAGAAAGTGGCGAGAGTAGAAGGTTTAATGCGCCTTCAATCCGTGCAACGCAGTGTAGCCCTGCTAAGCATTAATAATATACTCCTCTTCAGTCCTTTCATATTAAATCTAAATTAACTTCCATATATGCCGGACAGTTCTAGTAAAATTTAGTCATGGATCTCCAGGATTTTTTGTTTTATCGCCGTTCAATGATATGCGGTACATTTTGGATCGATTGATCAGGAGGTGAACCCTGAATCCTGAAGACAAACACCATACATTAACCCCTCAAAGTTTTCTCAGTGGCATTTACTCCAAAATAATGTCTCTAAATACAATCTCCTGAATTTTTTGTGGATGGAAGTACAGCCAATAAAAAAATACTCTACAAAAACAAACAAACAAACAAACAAAAAACCCCCAAAAAACTCTCTTCCTCTATCCGGAGATAGAACTGATGAAACACTTTGAGTCAAGTCTAGACGGAATCAAGTTTGGCTCAAAATTGAAATATTTCAATATTTTTGGCAATTTTGCACATTGTATAAATATGTATGTGTATCATCGAACTTCAATAAAACAAAGGCTAATCAATATTTCTACCTTAAATCCGGTGGAAAAGTCAATAATAAACGGATGTTTATTAGTACAAAATAGGATTGAATTACAAGATGTATTATAAGTTTTTTTTAACGATTCAATGGTTGGCATATAAGCGGTGTCGTGTCAGATTTTATTTCTCATATAATTAGATTTTAACCTTTTGCATAAATTATATATTCCTGATCATGATTGTCAGTTTACTGTTATGTTTGAGGCTGGGATATAAGGCAACAAAAATGACACCAGTTTGAATAATCGTCCCAACATATGTTCATAATATTAAGGCCTCATATTGGTCTAATATCGCATTAGTAATTAAATAGGACTCAATATGAGTCAAGCACTACAGTTGGCTTAATAGACCGAAAGAACGCTTCACTGCGTCGAAGGGTGGAGAATGTCTGCTCATCACCTGTCAGATTCAGTAGAGCATTAGCCTATGTCAATTCGATAGACAGAATTTGTCTCCCGAGCACACACTCTGTCAGTTGGTTTCTCTCGCCTATTAAATATTAATAGGGGTATACTTTATAATAGCTATTAGCTATTTCCTTTTGTTGAAATACATGATGGAAAACAAGAAGCCTTTCAAGTGTTCAAAGATGTGTTAAGATATTGACTCCTTTGAATGTGAGACCATGATGCGTCATATATACTATCGCCTGTTTGAGGAAGGTGGAATAATATTTTGGCAGAAGCGATTGAACAAGAAACACATATGTAAAACGGGGTTTAAAAAGGCGTTCACAATTAAAGGATACTCACCAAACATGATTATCTGCCTCTCATAATAATCACCCACTGACATTTCAGTTCATTGTAAATTTAATCACATTTTCATGCAAATAACGAAATAATGATAACACTAAAGTCACGTGACCTCTCTACAATTACGTTCGCATACATTTTTGTTCGTATACGCTAAAAGTAAAAACAAAAGATGCTTAAAGATTACCTTATTTTCTATGAAGGGATAACCTATAGGCTAGCTATCGCCTGAACCCGATAAAGACAGAGAAGTCAAGGTGTTAACAGTACTATGGATTCGTTGACACAGTACTATGGATTCGTTAGTACTATTGATTCGTTAACACACATACAAAGACACTGAAGAAATACAGCTAATATATACAAAAATTAATACGTTAGTAGTAATATTTTCTCTCAACTTCAAAATAAACAAATGAACGTTTTAACTTACAAACAGACGAACATTTCCCGACTTGGCGTTTATTACAATTATTTTGTTTGTGATATTTAAATTATTTTGTTTGTGATATTTAAATTATTTTGTTTGTGATATTTGTAAAACAATTCTATTATTTATACCGTACAGCATTTTACATGAATACTGTTTGAGAATAGTTACCCTTTCCCTCACAAATAATTATTAATAAATATTATTTAATAAGAGCTTATAGCTCTTAAAAACCGCTAAGGTAGCGGAAAAATTAAAAATAAAAGCGTTTTGCAATATCGCTTAAAAATGCCAATAACAAACCTTAACTTTATAAGCGAAAAAAGGAACCGTATTAAAGCGGTGATCGACTGTGGCACATCGATTAAGTGTCCAAATGAGGCTACTGATATCATGAGTTCAATCCTGGCATGAGAATTTAGAAACCGAAATAATCTTATACTCACAATGTTTCTATTTGTTCAAACAGTATCTCCCCTCTCCCGAGACAACCATCACAAAGCGGCGCGAGACATTTTAAATAATTGCAATTTTTGTAAACCGCTCTTTTATGGGGTTTTATCCGGTAAAAACAGCTGCTAAGTGATCTAAATTGACAAAAATAAAGAACTTCGCAAATGTAATCGACTTAAAGTGTTCTTGCGCGCATACACACTTACATATATATATATATATATATATATATATATATATATATATATATATATATATGTGTGTGTGTGTGTGTGTGTGTGTGAGATTATATATATATATATATATATATATATTATGCCATTGTATTTTGGTTTCCTAGAAGTACATCCACTGAAACAACATGTGTCTACCAAAAAGTGCTCAAGTAGTAAACAGAGGTGGTATATTAAATTCATTTATGCAAATATTAATGGCTACATATGTTCATACACATCTCTGTAATCACTCGTTTAAGGGAGATTACATCATCAGGTCAAGCGAAATTATTTGCTTGATGACTTAGTCTGCACTAAACGGATGATTATAGAGACATGTATGCATATATGTAGCGATTACTCTTTGTATAAATAAATGTTATACACACACACACACACACACACACACACACATATATATATATGTATATATATATAATTATTTTCTACTATAATAATTAAATACCTATAGACACTAGTGTTTCATCCTTTCGGGAATCTTCAGTGCAGGGTGTCACGATTAATACCAGTCGAACGATTCGAACCCCGTATCACGAGACATCTCTGGCTCGATTGGCGGAGACCTAATCCATTCGGCTACCATTAACCGCTTGAAATAACGTTGAATTCAAACATCTTAATTTTTTTAAATGTTCATTTACGTCAGTCAGACAGTGATCTAATCGTTATACGATGATCTATGCATAAGAGCTAAATTGACCGACTTTAATTCAACTGAAAGTGCTCAACGATAAGAAACGAATTTCTTAAAGGGGTTGTCATATATACGTTTATATGTTAAACTAGTTATTTTTAGATATTTCTGTTTATCTAATGATAGCACAATCGATAGCGGCTAAGGCTGGAGTGCTAATGTTTATATTTCGTTTCTCACTGATAGCACCCAAATAATTTTGCTGTGTAAGTTTCAAATCGCTACTATTTATTGGGTACAATATATTAAACAATTGCTAATTGGCTTTATAATAATTACGAAATCTGCATGAATTAATAAACTAAAATATCATATTTAAGTGTAATTTACGACCAGGCAAAATCGGGCGCCCTGCTAGTGATGTATGATTGCTTTTATTAAATGTGAAATTATATTCTTTAAATAATATTTTCTTTTCTGGAACTTATCAAAAAAGATTTTGTAATTTAGAATTTTTTCAATCATTTTGGTGGTTGTGTTCGCGTGAAGGGCTTTTTCTTTTTTCTTTTAATTAATTAAGCTTTAACGGTTTGATTTTAGCTTTTACATT
Source organism: Euprymna scolopes (assembly GCF_053919585.1). Lineage (NCBI taxonomy): Eukaryota > Metazoa > Mollusca > Cephalopoda > Sepiida > Sepiolidae > Euprymna > Euprymna scolopes. Next base: position 120,803,945 of record NC_136497.1, on the reverse strand, counting down.
TTCATCTTTATAAGTTTATTTTTTCATTTAAAAAAAAAATTATCCTGGTTTATCACGACTAGAATTCAAAATCTTCAGTTTTATTTGATCGTCAAATATGCGCTGCTGCTGATATTTTTCGTTCTTCTTTATTTACGCCATCTTTTTCTCTTCTTTAACTTACGCTCGTGCTTCTACTATTTCTCTTTTTCTCTTTATTTACGTCGTTTATTCATTTAATAGTAATCTTTTCCTCTCTAATACAACAGGGATATTCTGTTATTAACATCGTCTTCTTCATATTAAATTTCACGATTTAAAATGGTCAGTTTGCAAACAAGTACACAAACAAATTTATCAAACTTTTAGTAACGTATACGTAGTTTACCACCCGACAACTAGAATGGATTATTATTATTATTCGACAATAAGATTCATTTTCTATGTTTTATTCTTCTAATTATGAAGCTTTATTTTTATTTAATTTTCTTGCTATTAAAAACAACAAAATATACAACGGTACTCACCTTATAATTCTTAATTGTGTTTCTTTTACTTTTAAGAAACCCTTTTCTATTTTAACCTATTCACTATCACCAATTTTACCCAGTCTCTATCTGTTTCTAAAATTAAACGCAGATTCCATGAACACAAACTTCTTTTTTTTTGTGGACTGGTCGCCTTTGGAACACTCTTGCGCTGGCCTGCTTCCCAACCGACTACAATATGGTAGCCTTCAAGTCCAATGTAAACAACGAATTGTTGAGCCGTTCCTTTAAATAATCACAATTCTACCCAATCTACACCAGTAACGATCACAATACTACCAACTTACATTTATTAACCCTTATCCTCGAGTGGCCTTCTGGCCTTGATAAATAGCGATTCCCTTATAAAAAACAAATAAAACACTAAACTCATATAGTGAAGAGTTTATAAAAGTATTATCTAGTAAAACATTTTTACATAAATGAACGGATTTACTACGATTAACCACGTGTGATGATAAATATCTTAACAAATATGAGCCGATGCTTCTATTCTTAATTTCTCTTTAATGTAATTTAAATTCCTTATTCAGGCCACGATATTACTCTCTTTTTCATGCTCTATTGCTATTATTATCCACTTGCCTTCTTTATCTATGTTATTAATTTAGAAGTTAGCCCCATACTTTCTTTCCACAGGGTGGCGCATAAGTCACCACATCAACCACTTAAACATCTTAAAATTAGCATTTTGCCCAATAAATTAGTTTTGATTTTATTTATTTATTTATTTTTTATTCAATTTTCACCCCAAACAAAGCATAGTGCCACTTTGAAGTAGGGGGCTACTATCAGGGACATAATTTGCGGGGGGGCATTATGAAGGGAGATGAGTAGAAAGATGTTTGTTCACATTACACATAAACTTCGGCATATCAGTATAGTTGGGAAAGCAGAATCCCGGAAGGGAGTTCCAAAGACTTGCAGTTCTGGGGAAGAAACTATTGGAGTAAAAGGCTTTCATTTTTCATACGTAAATCGTAATGAAATTCTAGTCTTAAAGCTATGTAATAAAAACAAATTAATAAAGTCCACTTATTTACAAAAGAGACATTAAATTTTAAAATTTATACGCCACCAAGTAGCTTAGACGCACTCCTGTATAACCCTGTTGCCATAACTACTTTATCTTGTACGTGCTAACCAAAACTGCTCGTTTAATTCGCACTTTCCTACAATTATTTATAATATTCAATATGTAAACAACTATGAAAACTACAACCAAAAAAGCTTACTAGAATTTTTGTGTTACCATGATTGGTAACGACTTGTCAAGTCCAATCTTTATATTAATGCGATAGCGTGTGTTTTATTTTCTGTGTCACGCTTACATCCGGGGCGTTTAATTGCTATATACTTCCATTTCTTGTAATAAATAATTTTGCCAAAAATTCTTCATCAGTTTTATTTTCGATTCCGATTATAGCTGACGGCACTCAAGTCATTTAATATTTTTTATAAATAATTTAACTAAAAATTCTTCATAATTTTGGTTTCGGTTTCGATTATAGCTGATGACAGTTAACTCATCTATTTTTTTTATATAAATAGTTTTACACAGAATTCCTCATAAGTTTTGGTTTCGGTTTCGATTATAGCTAATGCCATTCCAATAATATATTTTTAAAAAAATAATTTTATCACGAATTCTTAATAAGTCTTTGTTTCGGTTTCGATTTTTGCTGATGACACCTTAGTAATCTATTTTTTTATAAATAATTTTATCAATAATTCTTCATAAGTTTTGATTTTGGTTTCGATTATAGATGACGAAATTAAAGTTATATATATATATATATATATATATATTAAATTCGAAGTACAACAGAATTGTAATAGTTTAAAAGCGAAGTGGAGCATTTTTTATATATATATATATATATATATATATATATATATATATATATATATATAAGTTTCAGATTCGGTTTCGATTCAAGTTGATGAACCCAAGTTATGTTGATCTATTTTTTATTCTTGAAATCACAACTTTATAACATATAAAAATCGATCGAACATTAACTCTATAATAATAAATACGAAATCTGCAAGAATTACAATATATTTAAGCATATTTTACGGCATGGCTACGGCGGGCATCCCTGCTAGTATGGATAAATAGTTTTGCAGTTTTAACAAAATAGCTACAATAATCCCAGAGCGTCTCCATTTATACTGAACATTTACAGAATACCAACATCAATATATTACATATGAATGGGTCCCCTGTGGAATTTCCACAGGTCCTCCTAATGGAATAATATTCTTTTAATTTAATTATATTTATATTAAAATAGGAACGCTATTTACTGTTTCTTCCACTGAGTATCATTTGCACCACGTTTCGGCCGAAAGATCCCCGGAGCTTCTTTGAGTGTATTTTGTTGAATTCGAGATTCTTTCTGTTAAACTTTCTTCCGGCAGGCATGATCTTATAACAGTCTAAAGTAATTCGCAGGTGCACTCTGAGTATCTCCAGTTCTGAAGCTTACACCTTCATCATTCAGAATAACATCACTTACAACTGAATTAAACCTTGCATTTTATCCATTAGGCAATTATGTATTACTTTCGCCTTCGGCTTCCAGGACGACCTCATTCTATTCCTGTAGATGAAATAAGGAGCTCCGTCTAAAATCCCGCGTAAGTTTCTGAGCTCGACAGAATGATTCCCGGGGTTGACATGATACACCTGACAAGGTTGAAAGATACTTCAGCTAAGACGTTGTGCGAATAATACTTAAGCTAAAAATAGTATTATATATTATTTTTACTTTCTTTTTAATCCTTTGAGATGACGCTTTATAGATGTGCATCCATCTTTTGCGAACTGTTATTCGCATCGTCTTAGCTGTTGTTTCGCCATGCTTCGGCCAACTTATCCTTAAGTGATTGACGATTCAAAATTTGAATTCTTATGAATATTTATTTTGAGTTAAAAATTATAAAAAGATTAAAAAAATAAAATAATATACAATGTGGCCCACTTAAAAGTAGCCCGGTATATTTAATCTTTCTCTAATCAATTTTTTTTCCGATTCAGCCACCCACTTAAAAGTAGCCCAATCTGACTCGTCTTTCTCCTAACCAGCATCCGACACCACAAGACAAAATACAATTCTTTTTTCCAACAAGATGGCGTTACATATCACACGTCTCATAGATCACTGACACGAGTTCCTTACATGTTTACGAAAGAGAGAAAATTAAGGAAAGCGTTATGGCCACCACGTTCCCCGAACTTGCCATCATGTGATTTTTATCATTGAGGGACTTTAAAACAAAATGTTTATGCAAATAATCCTCACAATCAAGACCAACTAAAGGGGAAGATTACCAACGCTACCAGGAGAATCACCAGAGATCATCAACAAGAAGTATCTGCAAACGTGCCCAGAAATGCATAGATGCCAACCGGAAGCACTTCCTGCCTCTTTTATAAGACTGTATATAATTTAAACAATAAAAGCGCGTTCCTTTCCTCTACTACATTTTATGGGCTACTTTTAAGTGTGCCATCCTGTATAATGCCATTCGGTACATACCTGACAATGACAGACCAGATAACCCCCCCCCAAAAAAAAACACAACATTGGATTTATAAGACAATTAAATCAAACTTTGAACGCCCTTCGGGTCTCGAGGCGCAGTGGATAGAGGCGCTGTGTCTCTACGTTTCCGGTTGAACATTGAAGATAACGATTTAAATTCAGAGGATTAGTTAACTAAAACGTGGTGAGACATTAACAAGTATAGAAGACAGTAATTACTGGGGATGCAGTTACAAGACTCAGCATTTCTATCTCGTCGCGGTTTAATTACCTAAAGAGGGCCATGGAATAAGTCGTCCGATATGTGGTTAAACAACAACAATAAAGGTAAGGATAACAGTCCTCAAAAGATGGAATGCAGTGAAAATATTAATCTGATCAATGGAAACGATCCAAATTATTAAGTTTCCTTTCAAAATTTCAGAAGCGATTTACTATATTTATTAATGATTTTTG
>NC_136497.1:120779411-120794411 GCF_053919585.1 Euprymna scolopes | reverse complement strand
CCCCAACACACACATACATACACACAAACACACACAGTGCTAGTTAGCCGTTGACCCCGAAAAGGGGTTAATTCGCCCTTTGGAAGGTCTTGTTTTTAATCCTTCATGGAGACTAGGCACTCTTCTCACCAAACAAGTCTGGTGGGGGAACCAGTTTAGTCCGACCATGAGGCAGGTAGTACTGGGTTACATTGTACCAGTAGCATATGGCATGACCTGACATACACACACAGATATATATATATATATATATATATATATATATATATATAATAGTAAGAACAAAGCTGTAAGATAAAAGTTTACAATTAGTTTTTATTATTCGGCATAATACTCCAACTGTTAAGTAATATTTAATCCGCGAAGTTTCAAAAAATGCGAATTATTCTAATCAGAGGAAAGCTGTTAGCAAAATAATCAGATGGGAAGTCTAGATATTAGCTTTTCCATGTATTGGCTGGTTACTGCATGAGATGAAACAATAAAAATCATGAATTTTATATATATATATATATATATATATATATATATATATATATATATATATATATATATATATATATATATACCTGTGCGTTGTATGTTGTGTGTGTTAAAAAATATCTGAACAAAATAAGTATCGTCCGTTTCAATGTTTTTTCTGATCTTCTGCAACTCATGTATAAAATATTACGCTTTCTTTTGCATATTGCCTCAGTTATTCGATTACACCCCCCCACACACACACACATATATATATATATATATACGATTACTGCATCTAATCCCATAAATTAATATACGAAGATATAAATTTTTGCGTAAATTTTCAGCATTTTCTTCAACAGTGCTCAATAAGTATGTCGAGCAAGGTAGTAAGTTATGAAAACATATGGCAAATAAGTTACACAGACTATTCCGCGTTTTATTCTCGTGAGAATTTGTCAGGCTTACGAATTCTCACGAAAATAGAACGCGGAATATTCTGTGTAGCTAAATTGCTAAATATATTTTCAAAGCTTACAATACACCCCCCCCACACACACACACATATATATATATTAAAAGATAAGAATTGATAAGTCAACTAATGATATACAGAGAACAGCACATTATGGGGGAGTAGATGCAAAGAGACACAAAGAATATAACCATATAGAATGATAGCATAAAAAGATGATCACGATGAAGCTATTTACACGCACTTGCACACAACGACGTATGAATAGTTGAATGATTAGATGTTATAGTTTCCAACCCGAGGTAATCCTTGAGTTGTTCATCGGAATGTTCATTGTTGGGGACACGTGCACCTTGTCGAATGTGATATAGCACAACGTGAAGCGTGTCTTCTTCTATTTGTTTTTTATGTTTTTCATGCGATACTCGAAATATGAGTCACTGCTTTTTATCAGGTAAATACAATACTATCAACCACGTCCAACAATACGCCAGCATCATATAGCCATTGAAAGGAAATGCAATGGAGAGTTCGGCCACTTTGTATAAAACAACGTAGAAATATACTGATTTGGACGCGAACCTTTGGATGTTACGTTATTAATATTTATTAACAGAATTCTATTTTTTAAGATTATGAAATTGTTTATGTACGACATGTTTCAATAGTTCGTGACCTTTCGCATGAGTTAATGAAGCGTATTCGAGTTACACACACACACACCCACACACACACGCACACACACACACGCACACACACACGCACACATAAACTATATACAATAAAATACGCATCGGGTGTGTTTGAAAGCCAAATGAAAACACAATATTACGAAAATAAACACATATATTTCTTGTTTTAAATTAATAATTTAAATACATTTCGGAGTAAAACTATATCCTCAGTATTTTGTACATTTTTTCTTTCTATTTTTTCTTGCCATGTTTAAAGTTGGAGAAAGAAAAGTCAGTTAGTAAATATCCGTTCCGTGCGTTGTCTCCCAGCGGTTGTGTCTTGTAATGCCGCAACGGTGCATTGACTACGCGAGATTAAGGTCAGGGGTGTGAGTTCTGTTACAGAAGTGTTTCTTAATTTGTATAAAATAAAATATTCGTAAGATGCGCTTGGAAACGCAATATTACAAAAAGAAACAAATATTTTACTTGTTTGAAATTTATAATTTAAATATATTTCGGAGAGTCAAACTCCATCCTCAGATTTTTTACGTTTTTTTCTTTCTGTTTTTTTTTTTCTTCTTTCGTGTCATGTTAAAGAAAGCAAAGCAAAATTTTACCAAGATAACTAAACTCAGCACAATTAAAAGGAGCAAACAATAAAATATAAATGAAAGATGAGGAATAAAGGTTATAATAACTTTATCATATCATAAGACGGTTAAGGGAATATTACATTTTTTCTAATTTTTTCTTAACGTTCCCCTTAATCTTTTCTTGTTCTGATTATATAATAAATTTATATATAATTTTGTTTCTCATATATATATATATATATATATATATATATATATATATATATTCAGGTTTGAGGTATTCAAAAGTCAGAACTAATGAAGACAACGAGGTTGTTAAATAGTGCTCAATAAAAAGAGAAAAATATTTTTTTATTATTTTGGGTAAACAGTTACATATGGTCGCTACAAATAGCCATATGTTTCAGTCAAAGAGATTTAATCAGGCGACCTGGAACCTCTCGACGCCAAGAAGAAAATTTCATTCATTTTTCTTTTTGACGTCGAGAGGTTCCAGGTCGCCTGATAAAGTCTCTTTGACTGAAACAGATGGCTATTTGTAGCGACCATATGTAACTGTTTACCCCAAATAATATATATATATATATATATATATATATATATATATATATATTAAATGTGTTATATTTGCGTATATTGATATTCATATTAAAAACCCTTTTCCCGTATTTATTTAAAAAGAAACTAAAACTTTGTTATATATGGGCCGTACCATTGCGTCGATGTTGCCGCCCCCCAACTAATCTGATTTACAAAATTCCCATTACTTATTTTTACTATGCTAAATTCACATTGACTAATGTATACCCATAAACCTTATCCTCGAGTGGCCTCCAAGCCTTGATAAGTGGTAATTCCTGTGTAATATATATATATATATATATATATATATATATATAAAGATTTTTATATGTACATTTTATGTCTGTAGACCAAAAAATGACTGAGGACTTTGGTAGGCAAAATCCTTGTACAAATATATATATATATATATATATATATATATATATAGTAAGTTATAAAATATATATGGCGATTAAGCTACACTGAATATTCGGCGTTTCATCCACTCTAACAATGTGAATTTAGCATAGTAAAAATAAGTAATGGGAATTTTGTAAATCAGATTAGTTGGGGGGCGGTTCATCAAGCATTTGTTTACGTTGCACTTGAAGACAATCAGATTGTAGTCAGTTGGAAAGCAGGGCAACGGAAGCGAGTTCCATAGGCGTGAAGTTTAAAGGAAGAAGCTTTGTTCATGTAATGTACATTTAGGTTTAGGCACAGATAAAGGCGTGGGAAACTATTTATAGTGGTTTTGGCTAGACAAGTGTTTTTCGTGAAAGTTTGGCGGGGCGGCGCAATTTTATTGTAGCTCAGACAATCAACTTCCGTGGAATTAACGATAAAGCAGATACACGTTCGCAACGTCTCTTCTGTGGGAAAGAAGTTGCAGGGAAGAGAAAAGGGTATCCCCTACTAAACCACGAAGTCTATTTTGAACAGTGTCAAGGTAAGACAGGCTGCTTCTAGCAGCTCCAGTCCAGATGTGGCAACAGTACTCCATCATCGGCCGTACCTGGCTTTTATATAGGTATACAATTACATCAGGAGTGAGATATCTACTGGAGCGGTAGAAGGATCCTACCATTTTTCCAGCGACCTTGACAATGGATTTGATATATGTGTTCCATTTCGGATCGGGAGTAAAGGTCAAGCCTAGAAGCTTGTCAAAACATGAAGCCTCCTCAAGACCAGGGCCAATCATTTCAATTGATGCTAGATGGCTATCAGAGCGTTGGAGATAAAAAAAATATATGCTTGGTTTTAGATGCATTAAAAATAATCAACCGCCTATTTCCCCAAATATACCACGTGCTCAAGAGAAGAGAGAATCAGAGAGAACTTGGTCGTTTGCGGCCTTTGATGTGCTGCCATAGATGGTAGTGTCATCAGCATAAATGTCTACGAATGATGTAAGGGTGCGATTTGGAAGATCATTAATGTTGATCAGGAAGAGAGTTGGACCCAGGATGGACCGCGGAGGGGCTCCAGCATTAATACTGAGAGCTTCTGATTTCTACCTATCAACCACTATTCTTATGACCCTATCAGAAAGAAATGATATAATAATTGAGAAGACATTTCCAGCAATAGCTGGAGATCTTGTGAAGTAGAACTTTATACCATACCTTATCAAAGGCCTTTGATATGTCAAGAGTAACTTCCCTAAAGAAGAAGCCTCAGTCGAGAGATTCACTTATCCCATGAGATATAACTGTAAGCACGTCTGCTGTAGATTTAGCAGGACGGAAACCATATTGCATGTCACTAAGAAGGTTATTTTTGCTGAGATGTTTGATTACTTCTCCATTAAACACAGATTCCAGCAACTTACTCATGGCGTACAGGGGGCTGGTTATCCTGTACTGAGAGGTAAATGAACGATCACCTGAATTCTTAAATACAGAACATACTGGTGGGGGTTTCCATGGTGTTGGACGACAACGTTTAAAGAACTTTGTAAGTATGAGCACTAGTTCTGGCTGAAGCATTTTGAGCACTATAATTGGAATGCCGCCAGAGCCAGTAACTTTACTGAAATCAAGTTTTTTGATTAACTTGGCAATATCACGTGCAGATATTTGTATGTCGCATAGCGTGTTCTCAGATACACGAGGAAATAACGGGGGTTGACGCATTTTTCCTCCAGATAAAAGGGAATATTGGGGGTCGGCACATTTGTCCTCCAGATAAAAGGGTATAATTTGCTGCAAAGTTAATGGCAAAGAGTTTGGCTTTGTCTGATGCTGGTGAGATTACCTCAGGTCCATTGATGATAGTTGGGATAAAGCACACGCTTTCGTCCAGAATATTGTTTGCTATTTGCTAATACTGATGGAAACTAAGCCGCTGCTCCGCTACTTTGGGCTTGACGGACCGAGCATACAACTCTCTCGCGTTCTTTATTACTTTTTTACGGTGGTTGCTTGCGGTCCTGAAAGCCGCTTTAGTCTGAATACATCTATTACGTTTGAAACAATGAAAAAGTGATTTCTGTGCGCAATGGCAGCAGCATATTCTGGAGAGAACCACGCCTGGCTGTAAGGTTTTAGCTGGAAAATCTGAGGGTTTGAATTGGTTTATACAATTAACCATTCTGTCAAGTCTGATAGTACAGAGAGCACATGCTTTTTAAACATGGAACGCAGAGGTAGATCTGATATAAAATTGCGGACGCTATTCGACTCAGCCATATATTATACTTATAATGATACTTGCCTCAATTCTGCGCACAAATCATTTCCTTCAACAGAGAGCTGTACTTATAAAAAGTCCCTCTCTCTTTATACATATATATATATATATATATATATATATATATATATATATATATATAATGTATGTATGTATGCATATTTTCACATATTTGAGGAAATCAGTACTTGCCAAAATTCAGTCACTTCATAATCAAGCATGCCATTCAATTAACCAGCAACTTCCCGTGTTGGAAATCTTCCAAGGAATTATCGTATGTCTGTCTCTCACTCTCTCACTCTCACTCTCACTCTCTCTCTCTCTCATAATACACACACACACACACACACACACACACACATATATATATATATATATAGGTGTGCGTGTAATGTAGTCATCCACAAAAAAGTGTTTCTTCTCTCATCAGCGTGTATCTTATATGTAATAACGTAGATCCAAATATTTACCATCATTATTTAATCATTGATCTAAACATGTACGTAGAGACCACAGAACATTGTCTTGGTAAAGAGACCACATGTCATGTTTCCTGGCTGTTAACCTGACCCAATAGTGGATGTGTTCAGATAACTAATAATCTATCTCTTTCTCTTATTTGAAAACAGGGTATCATTATGAATATTGGCAGTATCAAATAATCCTTATACATTATGAAATTTACTTTATGTTTTAAAACCAACGGGGGAAGATATAACATATGAAAAATGTTTATCATTATTAGGTATCTGATATTAATAGGCGCCGCCAAAACTGGGGGGGGGGGCAGGTAAGTACTTTTTGACGGACCATGTTTTTAAAAATCTACCAAAAATCAGATAATTATCCAATCAATACGGGTCCTGGATATGACCTTAAACTATATCCGATGGTGAGGCCCCAGCTTGCGGGCTTTGGGGAGTGTGGAGTCACCCCTTAATTACCATTGCTCCCAGGTCTACTCTGACCCGGAGTGGTAGTACCTGTTAGGGTCCCAACTATGGGTTAAATAGAAACTGATTTGAAAACAACAATTATATTCTATTAAATTTTTTTTCTTCAAAATCTTTGGATTCGGCATTAAATAACCTGAAAATGGTTGATATGCCGTAAAACAAAAACAACCAACCAACCAACCAACCAAGCAATACGAAAATTTCAGCAATTATTAAGAGAAGAATGTCCTTTATAAAAAGTGTACTTATTTTTCATAAACGATATATTTATATATATTTTTTTTTTGCTTACAATATATATATTTTTGCTTGTTTTGAGGGGGTTCCAAATATGCTTAAAATAATCATCTGAAACTGAACAAAACATATTGTGTTGTTGCAAGGGACAGGATTATAGATTAAAAAACAACTTGTTTGCATACCCTATTTTGACGTCTGAGTATCAGAACTTCAATGGGGTTTAATTATTCCACTTTTGAGTTTTCAAGTATGACATTCGGTGAATATAATAATTAATTTAAGTTAATCAAAACAAACATTATTTTTAATATTTATACGAAAAAAGCCATTTTAAAATCTTTGATAAATAAATTAACAATTATTTTAACGAGCCAAATAATGCATGACCAACGACATTAACCGATCATAACCTGTACTCTTTATTATTATTATTATTATTATTATTATTATTATTATTATTATTATTATTATTATTATTATTATTATTATTATTTATTATTATTATTATCATTATCATTATTATTATTATTATTATTATTATTATTATTATTATTATTATTATTATTATTATTATTGTAATATTGTATGAATCCGAAGATGTAATGGCTGAAATTGGTTTCCCAGTCATTTTTCTCATCAATATATCTCGCTTGAAGTGTCCAATCTAACGAAAGACTATATGGGATAGAGACAATTAGTATACGAAAGACTACATGAGATAGAGGCAATTAGTATACCTGGTCATGAGTATCCATGATATACTTTCTCACAGCCCTAATATAAACTCGACTATGTTTCATATATTTCCCTCGTGACGAAGTAGTTATGCCATTTGAGCGCATGCAAATTAGGAAATAAAACACTATAAACTGGGCCTTGGGTTATTTCAGTAGCTCCCTAATTCTCGCATTCCCTATTTTGTAATTAACTTCCACATTCCATGAGTAATGTTTCTGACAAAGAGAGAATCATTTTTTGTTTGTTTGTTTGTTTGAATTTATCGACCAAACATTGACTAGGTTTTGACGATAAAGTAATATATATTTTAATTCTGTACATTAAGTGGCGTTATGCCTTGTTTGGAGTGATTTCCATGAAAACAAAATACACCTCTCCTCTCAAGCAGCACCTTTCACATTTCACAAAAAACGGGGACGATTAGCAAGGTTCAGTGCTTTCCACCTGACGTACCCGTCCTTGTGAGTAATTGTCGACTGCTATGTATGAAACATTTCTTAGATTGGCTCGACTGATGATAAGGTATTACCGGCTTCTGTATACTTTGCAATCGTGGGAAGGCAGATATAATTTACAATTGATGCTTTTCTTCAACTTCCGCATCAGGAGATTTTTTTTATGCCGTATTAGCACCGAGCTCTCTCACACGGTTGGGAGAATATATTTAAGCAGAATCACGATTCGCCTTATGACAAAAAAGTGAATTCATCTTTCTTACAACAGCAATTGCCATTTTTATTTCTTTTTTCTTTTCTTCTTTTTTTGTAGTCATTTTTCTTCGTGGTCCTCTCTCCCCCATTTCTTCTTATCCTTATTGATTTCTTCTTCTTCTTCTTCTTCTTCTTCTTCTTCTTCTTCTTTCCGTCTTCTGCTTTTTTCTCCTTTTCCTTCTTTTTCTTTGTCTTTTTCTTCCTGTTAATTTTCTTCTTCTTCTTCTTCTTCTTCTTCTTCTTCCTTTTCTTCTTTGTGACACTTGTTCTTATTCTGTTTGTTCGCTTTTCCTTTATTCTTTGTCTTATCACCTTTTCTCACGTTCTTTTATTTGCCTTTCTTTTATTCTATTTTGTCTTTCCATCCCCTATCACTTTCTTCTTCTTCTTTTTCTTCTTCTTCCTCTTCTTCTTCTGCTTCTTCGTCTTCTTCTTCTTCTTCTGCTTCGTCTTCTCCTTCTGCTTCTTCTTCCTCTTCTTCTTCCCCTTCTTCTTCTTCTTCTTCCTTTGTTGTTCTTCTTCCTCTTTTTCTACTTCTTCTTCTTCTTCTTCTTCTTCTTCCTTTTCTTCTTTCTCGTTTAATTCCTCCTCTTCTTCTTCTGCTTGTTTTTCCTTCCCTTCTTCTTCTCCTCCCTTTTCTCTTCTATTCCCCTTCTTCTTGTTGTCCTCATTCCCATATTCTTTATTTTTGTCTCACTACTCCTTATCAACTACCTCTTCTCTTTCTCCTCTCACCCTCTTCCTTACTTCTCCGTTTATTTCTTTTCTTCTTGCATTTCCCCCTCATCTTATTCCCCATCCATCTGTTTCTTCTCGCCACTCATCTAAACTCAACCTTTCGTCTTCTTCTTTTTCTCTTCTTCCTCAACTCATTCATCCAATAACTTTATCCATTCTGTATATTTTCTTTTCATATTTTCATTCTCATCATCTCAAATCGATATATTTACGTTTTACTGTTTACACACTCTTTTTATATTTCTCATTTATCAACAATATATCCTCTTTTTCCCCTCTTTCATGACCCAGGTTTATTTATCAACCCCCCACCAATCCCTATCTCTCTCTTTCCTTCTCGCTAATTCACACTCGTTTGTTCTCCGTTCGATGGCTTAATTTCTCCCATCATCACAATGCTCAATATTTTTTTCATTGTTGAATCCGTTTTTTTTTTCATATATTATTCTCGTCGTTCAATTTATTTTCAATTTCGCTATTCCATTTTTAAAGATAAAAAAACCCCACCCATCCGTATAATTTCGATGAAATAGAACTCAATTCTAAACTAGCAGGGTAACTCTGTGTGGACCAAGGGAGACGAATTAGTAATTTATTTACATCAATAGCAACTGATTTTCTACCGTGCCGCACGAAAAGTAAATCTCATTGTAAAATCGGAAAAAAAACAAAAACAAAAATGAAAGAAAAAACTTTAAATGTTCCTTATTGAATTAATACATAAAACAAACAATAAAAAACATAAAATAGACATTATAATTAAAACAATAACACCTCTCTCTCTCTCTCTCTCTCTCTCTCTATCTCTTTCTCCCTACCCCCACCGTCTCTTCCGGAATCTGTAAATAAAGTATCTGTGTACCCGTAGATTAACTCCTATTTCTGTTACTAAAAATGGAAAACTTTAACGCACACATATCCACACACAGACACACACAGACACAGACACACACACACATACACATAATATATATATATATATATATATATATATATATATATATATATATATATATTCAAGCATGTCTAATTGAACACGACTGATTTATTCTTTTTTCCGATCTTTCTGGATATCTTTTCCATTTCCCGAGCGATCTTTATAATTTCAGCTTGATGTTATATAAAATTGCGCCCAGAAATTTATTGTTCGGCCATATTCTTCTCAAGCGCTTTCTATCGGTGCGTCCATTATCATCAGGAGCGATTGTTGTTGTTGTTGTTGTTGTTGTCATTTTTTTCTTTCTTTGAGCCTGGGGGTATGTATCATTTTATTTTTATAATTATAAATACACCAAGCCTCAAAGGAAAAAAAAAATGTCAATGTGTGCGTCAATTACTTTCCGAAACAGCTGAGCCTATCTTTTGTAAATCTCACACAAAGCTGAATGATATGTCCGAAAGTGTTCTAACATATGTTTTGTACAGAAATTCATCCGATAAGTATGTAAAATCGAAAAAAATACGATAATGAAAATAGCTTGTCTCTCTTATAGATCAAAAAGACTAAATTTTACAGGGGAATATTTTATGTTACACCGGCTTGGGAGATAATAGAATTTCAGCAAATTATTTCCTGTTTTACAAAAAAGCAGATGTATTATAATCTGGAGATATAGCTAAGTGGTAGATCATTCGACTATAGATCGAATGATACGTCTGTTCAAACTTATGTGCATACACTTTATTATTTCATTTATTTCTATATATAATATGATTAATGCAAAATATACGCTCAAGAGGTAACCTCTTTTGCTTATTACATTAACGAAAATCGATTTTACTAAATAGCTGAATGTTAGTTACCGTTTATAGCGAGAGAATAGTTTAAATATTCTTTGTAAGAGTCTTATTTATAGTTGATTTATATTGATAATA
The DNA here is from genome assembly GCF_053919585.1 of Euprymna scolopes. Lineage (NCBI taxonomy): Eukaryota > Metazoa > Mollusca > Cephalopoda > Sepiida > Sepiolidae > Euprymna > Euprymna scolopes. Next base: position 120,783,686 of record NC_136497.1, on the reverse strand, counting down.
TATTTAATCTAATTTATTTGGATTATTATTACCGACATTGATTTTTTAGAAACTGGTTTCTAGTTATTTTATCCTAGAGGCCACTTATTTTATTGGTTGCGAAACTGGTTTCGAGTTATTTTATCTTATAGTGCCTTTTCGAAAAAAAAAATAGCGAGTAAATGCCCTTAAAAAAGCCAGTGAAAAAATGCTTTTTATATAAAAAAAACAAACAAACAAAAAAGAAATACAAAAAACAACAAAAAATATTTTCATTTCAACTGCCCACCAAATCATATCTCTGTTTAAAAATACATTTTTCTCCAGCCTTCGGAAACTCTTTACCGGCAACAAAGTACGGTTTATACATATTAGAAAGTGTCTTTACGAAAAAAAACAACAAAAAAAAATTAATAAATAAAATAATAATAAAAATAACAGTAAAATTCCTTTACGAAAAAAAAAAAGCCGGAGAAAGAAGTAAAGAAATTCCATTTTTTCTACATACCTTTTCAAAATACCTTTTCTCCAGCTATGAAGAACCAGAAAAGGCGTCACATGTTGGATTAAATACAATATTTCCCTTCGATAACTTTTTAAACTGCGGCAAATTATATTTTATACATATTAGGAAGGGGTTTTCCGAAAAAAAAGCTAGTAAAGTGTTTTTACAAAATAAAACAGAAGCCAGTGAAAAGTGCCTTCACAAAAAAAAGCCAATGAAGGAAACTACATTTGTTTATTAAAATTCTCGCAAATCAGGCACGCGTATCAAACCAAAATTATGTTTGAAAAACTTATTTTACAATATCATGACGTCATAAGTATTCCTGATCCTGTGGACAAAATAGTGTGTCCTTAAATTTTTGCCTTCTTCCCCTTCTTTCGCGTTTCACGTTCGAGCCCGGAGACTGCGGCATATTTTTTTATTTTGTCGATCACACGAGCGTTTCTTATTATTTTAATTGGAAGAGAAGTTGTTTTTATTCATTTTTTTTATTTTTTGTAGGGGTTATCAAGTGCACGGAAAATAAAAAGTGATCAATATCCTGTGAAAAGCTTCTGCTCTTTGTATCTCTTCTGTCGAAATACCTAGTAGAGAGGGTGTTACGAACTTACTTTTTGGGGTCGATTACATTTGCATATTTTTATCCGTTATTTTATGATTGAAATTGTTGTGAGGATATCACCATTGCCCACGATGATAGCAATTATATTATTATTATTATTATTATTATTATTATTATTATTATTATGGCAGGTGTGTTTCTATCGGAACTTCATGTTGACCCAGGCAACGCCGGCATCGACGCTAGTATATATATATATATATATATATATATATATATATATATATATATATATAGAGAGAGAGAGAGAGAGATAGAAAAAGAGAGAGAGAAAGAGAAATAAAAAGGAACAAACCATGTTATGTGTTCAACAACGTTTCATCTTTATTTCGTCGAAGAGGTCTCAAAATAAAGACGAAACGTTGATGAATACATTAAACGGGTTGTTCCTTTTTATTTCTCTATTTTGTCGGAATACTATTCCCATTATTTTCATCATCATCATCATATATATATATATATATATATATATATATATATATATATATATAAGGCTCATTAGGTTGGGTCCCGATTTCGAATCTCGCTAGATACAGCCACTCTGATGAGTCGTAGACGACGAATCACGTGTCAGTGGATAATTACATTTTAAAAATAATATATATACCGCTCCCCGATGTGGGGGTACCAAATTGGTTAAAAGGGAAAATTATTCCCAACTCGCATTTAGGTAAAAATGCACTTTCGTAAATAATTGAATTCATTCAAAACATCGCTAAAACCAAAACAAAACAACATCTCTCTCTCCCTCTCTCTCTCTCTCTCTCTCTCTCTCTCTATATATATATATATATATATATATATATATATATATATATATATATATATGACCCCTTCATTCAATCAAATAAATTAATATACGAAGATATAATTTTATGTGTAAATCTTCAGTATTTACTTCAACATTGCTCAATACATAGGTAGAACTAAGTAGTAAGCTATGGAAATATATATGGAAATTATCTACACAGAATATTCTTCGTTGCATTCTCGTGAGAATTCGTCAGGCTTAAGCAATATTAAGTGTAAAATATTCTGTGCAGCTTAATTGCCATATATATTTTCATAAATTATTAGCAAGCTCTACTTTCGTATTGAGCATTGTTTCATGTAAATATTGAAAATTGATGCATAAAATATTATATGCCATTAAAATGTAAGTTGAGACCTGTTGTAGTATATAAATATATATATATATATATATATGTGTGTGTGTGTGTGTGTGTGTGTGTGTGCGGAGTGTATATGTGTTTGCGTGTGGGCGTGTGTAGATTATTCTGAATTTTATTATTAATATTCTAAGTAGTGCAGAGGTGGCGGTTAAGGTTTCCCACGCACCTGCGTCTTTTTACTTATACTTTAAAAGTGTTTATTTCAGAGGAATGTATTTTAAGCCCGTGCCCCACGGAGACACTGTTTTTTTTTTGTTTTTTTTTTATAATTTAGCACCTGCTTTAAAAAGTTCTATGCGCGTCACGGCATATATAGTAGGATAAGAATGCATAATATTTTTTTATGTTTACCTTTATATATAAAGGATATAGAATTATTTTTAAACAGAACATTTTAAAATTTGGAATATATATTCTCGGTAACACGATGAAAGATATCACTTCTTTAATTTTCAGGTTACAAATTATGCGCATTAACCTTTTTTCCTATTTTAAAATTAATTTCGTTTTGTATAAACGATTATTCTTTCTAATTATGAGTTATTATCAAGAAAAATGCCTAACGTCAATTTCTTTTCCCATAAAAGACATTTGAGAACGCGTGTTTACAATGCATGTGAAATAACGTCATCGGTAAATAAAAAAAAGACTATAAAAGAGAGAAAGAGCAGGTTAGAGAGGACGATGGTGTTCGAGATCGCGTAAGACGTGGGTGACATCACAGCAGTATCGAGAAGGCACGCGTGGCGGGGAGAATGAGGAAATAATTGTTGTTACAACGAGGAAAAGCGAGTTTGCGTTCTTTCCTATTCTTTGTCTACTTTTTGATTGAGGCTACCATGTGTTGAGTAACGTTACAATTATTGAAACAAGCCGGACACACATGCGTTCACTTCTATTGTATATATGTGTTGCGTTTACATCGTTTCTCAACACGTATTTTGTTTTGGCATTAAATAACCCTTAAATGGGTTGTTGATGTGCGTCGACCTCCGGTCATTGCACTTCGTGTTAAACTCGAACTGTTTGTTGATGGATATTCGAGTAGTGTGGGTGGAGTTAAAAGAGGTTTGTGGTTTTTGATTTTTGTATGGTTGATGAAAACTTGATTCAAAGAATTCAAAGCCTGGGTCAGTGCCAAGTGTCGCTGAATACTTTGCTAAGTGTTCTATTGAAAGACGCGTGGAAAAGGCAATAGAAGCTTGAAGAATCTAAGACACGTCCACAAATCCGGCCGGCCATCAAAAAGAACACAACAAAGCAAACAGTTTCGTTGAGCGAGAGAGAGAGAGAGAGAGAGAGAGAGAGAGAGAGAGAGAGAGAGAGAAAAACAAACAAAAACAAACATCAGAAGATCACGTGCGGTCTGAGGAAAGCGCACATATAAACATTCACACACACACACCAATACACACATTTTATAACATAACAATTAGTTTTTTGAAAAACGGTTCTTAAGACACTAATTTCAAAGATGAGTCGAAAATTAAGAAAAAAATAGGACGCGTAAATGACTCAATATAATTTTCAAAAAAGCAAAAATGTTAATGTCTATTTGGCTTTTCTGTCATTCATGTTATGGTCCCCTTAGTGTCTGTAACTCGGAAATCAGGGGAAACAAAATATACTGAAAAAAGAGCCAAGACAATAAAAAAAATGAATTTGGGTATACGTCAGTCCGACTACCACGGGTTCAACAACCAAGCATCACCTGAACGCTTTATTATTACATCGTATGGATCCGAATACTTTCTAGTTGACATTGGTTTCTTAGATAATTTTCTGATCGTAGTTTTTTCCAGAAAGATATCGAGGTCTCACGGGAAAAACCACGAGGAGGTTGCCAAAATCCTAAATGAAAGCGACCTTTGTGGAACAAAGTGAATTCGAACTTGGAGAATGTTAGTCTTCAACTCCGGTAACATATTCTCTCCGTTTTTAAAATAATGGAAGAGTTTATTATTATTATCATCCGATTTTCAAATTCGTTGAAA
>NC_136497.1:120719411-120774411 GCF_053919585.1 Euprymna scolopes | reverse complement strand
TTAGATTAAAATTGAGAACTTTTAATTAAACAACGTGAACATTTTATAATGAGTGTTTTCATGAAATGTATTTTTAATAATAAAAAAAGTGAACTTTTTTTACTTAAACTTCATAAAAAAAACGTATCCAATATAGAATTTTACTAAAATAATTTTACTATTACAGTATTAAAAAAATTATTTGTAAAAAAAACTTGTAAATGGTGCAAAAAAATGTTATTAAAAAATACGAAGAAAAGCGTCAATAAAAACATCGTAGACGTATATTATCATTTAAACAGTATATCAATTTAAATATTTAAATTCAGTAAATAAATTTAAATATTTAAATTATGGCCGATTTGGTCTTCCGTACAACGGAATCTTACATCGTTACAATCGCAAGTAAACAAGGAACCTTGCATCTGAAAGATAACCCATTTTTCTAATATTATTAAATAGAATAATATTAGGATCAGTTTTTAAAGATATTAATAAACAGGAAATTTGAATAAAAAAGGATTATTACCATTCAAAACTTCGTACAGCTTAAATATTAGGGAAAACACCCCAGCGCGGAGACCAACTTACATAGGTAAATAACGCCGACTATTATTTCCTATTAGTTGCATGTTTCAAAATAGTCACTACTTACAGGTAAAGAGTGCTGGGCACTGCAATCTGAGTGAAAGCAAGTCTCCAGATGTTCATCACTCTTTGCACCATTCGACTTCTTTTGTAACCGACATTGCGTTCTCGCATCAGCCAATTATCATTAAGTTTCTACTGATTCCAACCGATTTCTTTTTTGTGGAATACATATGACTGTTGCAATATTCACCCTAAATAGGATGTCACAGACTTTTTCGTAGGTGAAAGTTTCTTGGAAATATTAAATCCACATGCAGTCACGAGTTGCACTTATATTCTGATTAAGGAATAAAGACGTCGTTAGTTTTTGCAGTTTCATTATGCAAGAATGTGCCATCGCCCTCCCACATTGAAAAGGGTATTCCTAAATGGCCTCATATGCATTAGTGTCCAGATTCAAGATACAAGTAATCAGAGATCTAACGAAAACCCGTATGTTACCGTGAGTATGCTATGATTTCTCCGTAATTTGACCTCCAATAAGCATCCCCAGGATTTCAGTATTGCCTTGTTCTTCCAGTCGAGGTCTGGATAGTGATTTTCCTTTTTTTACTTTAAATCCTTACACTCTCTACACTATAATTTTATGTGGTGCTAACCGATGTTGATGCAATCGCATTTTGGGGCGGTCGAATTATAGGAGTTTATTGAGGCATCGAATTTGAATTATAGGAGTTTATTGAGACATCGAATTCGAATTATATGAGTTTATTGAGACGTCGAATTCGAATTATATGAGTTTATTGAGACGTCGAATTCGAATTATAGGAGTTTATTGAGACATCGAATTCGAATTATAGGAGTTTATTGAGACATCGAATTCGAATTATAGGAGTATATTGAGACATCGAATTCGAATTGTAGGGGTTTATTGAGACATCGAATTCGAATTATAGGAGTTTATTGAGACATCGAATTCGAATTATAGAAGTTTATTGAGATATCAGATTCGAATTATAGGAGTTTATTGAGACATCGAATTCGAATTATAGGAGTTTATTGAGACATCGAATTCGAATTATAGGAGTTTATTGAGACATCGAATTCGAATTATAGGAGTTTATTGAGACATCGAATTCGAATTATAGAAGTTTATTGAGATATCAGATTCGAATTATAGGGTATTATTGCAGTATCTTATATTGGATTTCAGATATTGGGGGACGTGTGATAATATGTCTAGTTTATATTTCTTGTTGTCTTTGTTAATTCTCATTTTAAAAACTCACTCTACTTTTATCATCGTTGCATTCTATGATATTTTCGAAATATTTTCAGTATTTTCATCGGTACGGTTGTTTGCATGGAGGCAATTTTCTTATTATTTCCAACATTTCTAAATTGTTTTTGATTTTTTTTCTAACTCTGCCTAGTGTTCCTACAATTATTAACAGTCTAGTAGTTTTTGTTGTGCTCCATATCCCTATCAGCTTTCTTGCATATTCAATGCTTTGACTTTTATTCTTTCTTCGTAATAACCCTGTGAACTGCTGGGATGACAAAATCTATTAGTTGATGATTGTTTTTCTTTTTCTACTAGACTATTAGCATGTCCGGTCTTCTTGCCTGTATAAATTGATCTTGCCGCCTGTCGACGTCGGGAATGATTTTATGTCTTCCGTTTTGCAATGTGAACTACGTTTTATGATTTTACTATGTCTTTTATGTTTTTCGTGAATTTATCTTCCCAGTGCATTCATGTCATGTTTTATATTTCTTTGGAATTAGCTTGGAGCACTCAGTTATGATGAAAACAAAATCAATCTACAGACACGACGTTGCTTTCCTCGTACTGCTCTGAAATCGAATGCTTTTATGACTTCAAGTAATTGGGGCAAATAATCTGAGGCTGAACACGATATGTAGATAAGGATTTCACAGACATTAACTGCGCCTCACTTTTTGAGAAAGGTGTAAAATGGCAAGCCAAAAATAAAGTCTCAAAAGCTTGCATAGAGATATTTTACTACACAGCTCGGAATCATAGATATTAAAAGTGGCGGGAATACGGCATGATCACGTTTGGCACACCGGTTCCCATCAGATCACCGAAGCAAAGTAACGATGAGCCTGGCCAGTACCAGATGGGTGACCATTTGGAATTTCCAGGTGTTGTATGTGCGCAGAATTGTTTCCAGTCGTTTTGGACTTCTTGTATGCGTTCTTGTGTGAGTGCTGATTCAGGAGAGGTGACGTTGTAGATTGCGCAACCGTTGATTCGCAATATCACGCGCAGCTTCCACTACAGGGGTATCCTTTGTCTTTTGAGGCTTAACGGAAGCATCGGGAAGTGGCGTGTAGAATCTAGCTAAATAGTACCTTTACCAGAATGCTTCATAAAGCCGGAAAAGATATTCCCCGAATAAGTTGATATACGCATCTTTGCCTCGTGTTTCAACGCTTGTGAATGCTGGATGACTAACATCTGCGAAACATGTCACTCCTCACGATAATCCAGTAGGAAACTTGGTTTCCGGATACAAAGTAAATAGCTGATCGTCCGTATGTCACACTGAAAGCGATCATCGAAGAAGAAGCTAGTCTGTCAGGAACCGGTTTGATATCGACAGTGACCAATCAAGAGCTCTGGCCCTATTAAAATTCAACGTTTCATTACTAGCAAGAAGAAAAAATGATGATGTGGTTATGTCCTCAAAGTGTAATTTTGGTCTTTATCTTGGATGTTATTGTAGTTTGCCATATGTATCTCAGATATCGTTTGTGTTATTATTCTTTCTAGAAATACATCAGGTATCTAGAAGGAAATCCACACTTGGGCTACTTACAACCTATATGAACGTATTTCTGTGGAGAAAATTGGATTCAAACTTGACACACCTGGCTATTCAGTTAATATCGTTAGACATTGAGCCACCGTTTTAAAATTATCAAATAAAAACGGTTTGTATACAAAATCACTTTTACCATAAAAGCTACTATTAACACAGTCGTATACACAAAAAAATCTTTTTTGAAAAGATTGGCATAAAAATGGACCTAAAATACAATGAAGTAATTTGAAGTTTCTTATTGTCGTTTGCATTTTATTTTATATCTTTTTAGTGAATGTTTGATTATATATTTATTATATGTTTTATTAAATGTATTACATTGTATAGAAATGTATTATTATTTTCGTCCGGGTGATTTGTAGTTTTTCTTTTTCCGCCATTTTTTTTTTATTCTGCAAAGGACATTGTTTGTATGTGTTTCTCCTTATTCAACAATTAGAGGCGAACGTCGAGTGAAGAGAGACATGAGAACGTAGGAATGAACAGTGTTTTTGAAAGTTACCAATTCTTAGGCGACCGACTGGAGGCTTTTCGTTCTAGCAGAAGAAAAAGTAGAAATGGAAAACAACAACAAAAAATATATATTCTGAGAAAGAGACTAAAGAATTCGGGCGATAAAAGACGTTTGCCATTAAAGGCGTAGGTGGAATAAGGCGGGAAAAAGCGACAAATTAATGTAGAAAAACTAGAAAAACATGTGTTTGTTGTTGTTGTTGTTGTTGTTGTTGTAATAATAATAATAATAATAATAATAATAATAACTAGCGGAGCCTGTGGAAATTCCATAGCGGACTCTTTCATATGTAATATGTGGATGTTGGCATTCTGGATGTTCAACGTAAATGGAGACGCTCTGATATTATTGTACCTATTTACAATGCCTCCCCACGGTACAGAGTTAGACACCAGGGTCGTTTTTTAACGTGGAGAAAAGGTACAAAATAAAAAAAAAATCCATCATTCGTGAAGGACTGCTCCTCCACCGAAAGAGAACAGGAAATGGAAGTGCAGCATCTGAAGAACAGATACTACACTTTGATCTTGGCCAAAAGGCCAAGTAGCATTATTGTAGCTCTTTTGTTTAAACTGCAAAAGTATTTATCTAAGCTAGCAGGGATGCATTCGATAATTTTTTTGCAAATAACTAGTTTTCGCAACAGATATTTATTATTGATGCCTTACGGGCAACGAATGCCAACGATTTTCAATTGGATGCAAGTGACTATAAGCCCCATAAGGTTACAGCACTCGTCGGGCTCTTCTAGAAGAAGTTTGATTAAAGCTTTCTCTCCTCTAACCTTCCATACTCTCCGCGGCTTCTTTTTTTTTACACAGTGATCACCACTTATCAAGGCCCGGAAGCCACTCAGGGAAAAGGGTTATTGAAGTACATTACCTTAGTGTGGAGATTTGATGAAGTGTTTACTTAAGGGGGCGGTTCATTAGGAATTTGTTAACGTTGGACTGGAACATCCAAGTTGTAGTCCGGTGGGAAGCAGGCAGACGGAACAGAGTTCCACAGGCGTGCAGTTCTAAGAAAGAAGCTTTGTTGATGGAATCCGCGTTTTGATTTAGGCACAGAAAAAGAGTGGGGGAAACTTTTGACAGTAGATTCAGCTAGACGGGTGTTTTTCGTGAAAGATTGGCGAGGGGGGACCAAAGATTGGAGTTGAGACGATCACCTGCCATGGAAATAACGATAAAACAAGGATAGGCTCGCAACGTCTCTTCTGTGGGAGAGAGGTTGCAGGGTAGAGAAAAGGGCACCCCCCACTAAGCCACGAACTCTATTTTCAACTCTGGCAAGGCAAGATAGGCTGTTTTTAGCAGCTTCTGCCCAGATATGGCAACAGTATTCCATTCTTGGGCGTACTTGGCTTTTATATAGATAGGCTTCTTCGACTTCTTCGATTATTTCATATTGTATTAGTGGAGGTTGATACTTTGTGTAGGCGTAAGAGACACAGCTTATTACGTTTGTGGAGGTCCAGCTACCTTGGGTCTATGTATTGTTATTTCTATCTTTTTCTGTTGCAGTTTGCATGTGACTGGTTGGTTAGTATTTGTAGTTTAATATCCGTGTTGTAAGTGTTTTAATCATGCTACAATCGTCGGTATTATATTGACATTCTTCATGTTCATCCTCATAAAGTCCGCTTAAATATGTTATTTTAATTCTTACGGATTTCATATATATTATCATAGAGTTAATGTTCTATCGATTTATATATATATATATATATATATATATATATATATATATATATATATATTTGCACGAAATTCCATAAACTGTTACTTCATATAATTCCCACGCACCCAATATGATGGAAAATACTTCGGTTGATAGCTCACAAAATGGTCGTGTATTGCCAAGGAGGATGAAAAGGCCCAGAAATGAGGATATCACTAGACCTCAATTGAAAAAATTCGAAAGTACTAGAACATTAGGGAAGCTTATTATTACCCAACTTCTAGAATTGACCAATCGACGTTGCTAGCGAGAAATCAATGGTAAATTGCTGTTACAGTAAAGTAAAATAATTCGTAATGTATATCGAAAGAGATGGAATATTTTTGAAATTTTATGAGACTTGGTGTCACTCGAACTCCAGAGAAACACTATGTGGTACTATAAGCGATAGATTACTGCTAATTAATTGCGCAGAAAAAATCAGTAGGAGTAGTAGTAGTAATATTAATAATAATAATAATAATAATAATAATAATAATAATAATAATAATAACAACAACAACAATAATAATTTTACCGATATAGATGTAGAAATTTGCCACGTCTATGAACGAGGGAATTAAATACCACCGCAGCGACTGGGGAAAATTTGCCTTCCTCTTTTTCCATCTAACATTTCCAGCGGCTAGACCTATCTTCGAACGCATTCTTTCAGAGCATTACTTCTGACTTCTACTAAGTAGAATACTTAGTTGGAAATTTAAATTGTTTTCATGTTAATTTAAATTTTATTTATTTATTTAGTTATTAATTTTTTAATTATTTTTTTCTTCTTTTGTTCATGTCCCATATGTATGTGTGATAGTGCACGATACCTCTTGTATACATGGAAGCTTTACACTATCCCTGAGTCAGAAGCACAGGTAAAATAATTCCGGGCCCGGTGCTGCCACAAACACCAAAATATTAAAAATGTCAATCACAAATTATCCAAACCATGGGACCCAGAAGAAAGATCTGGGTGTCATGAACGGCGGGTGCTCCTTCGGTATTCAGCATGGGGGACCCGGTCGTCATCCTACGAATGTTGGCCAACTTTCTAGTTTCAGAAACTCAAATAACATGGACGCTGAACCCTTATCCTTGAGTCGCCTTCGGGCCTTGATAAGTGGTGACCCCCATGTAAAAAAATGGGTAAGTATAACCTCTAATTTTGTGGAACAAAATGATACCGAACAAACACAGCATAGCCATGATAACCATCAAAATAAAAAAAAAAAACCGGAAAGAAATGGACAACAAAAGATAATAGACTCGTAATGGAATGCTATTATAGAAGTCATCCTAAATTTAGATATGGAGGTTATCGGAAACGAATGAAAGGACTATGGGATCTATCCAGTGACTACCATACGACAGAACAAAAATTGCGGACCACGCAAGACTTATACTCAAGAAAGGTTGGCTCTCTAAACTAGAACTAACAGAAATTCAGCGAAAAATAAATGATGAAACTGAACAAGAAGCATCCCCCAACGAAACCGCACAAGTTAGAGCCCCACCAGTAAAAACCCCAAAGGCAGAGGACCAACAGAGAACGAAGTCTACAAACGTGGAAAGCGAGAACAATGAAATAGAACTAACAGAGAATGAAGCAAATGGAATAAATAAAATAATACAGGTGACAAATGAGGAAAAAAAATCTCTCGTCGTTAAGGAACCAAGAGCAGAAGAAATTAAAAACAGAAACAGAGAAGGTTAACAAACTCCTCCCACACATCCCAACAAATACAATCACAGACTTAAACAACTTCATTTACGCAGGCGCAAAAATGGTAAGTATGAAACTCAAATCAGAAAAACAACCGGGGACAAGCATACCGACAAAATCTGGATGGGAAATAAGACTAGACACTCAAATACACAAACATAAAAAAGAAACCAAAATGATCAACAGGAAGAAAGCAATGTGGAGAAAACGGAATATTGGAAATGTAACTGGCAGGGAGAGGCTAAACAAGATACATGAAGAACTAGACCAAAAAATAAAAGCAAAAGAAGTGGGATTGACACGATATAGATATAAATCTGAACAATGCACACAAAACAGAACATTTGAAACTAATGAAAGCCAATTCTACCAAAATGTGAACAACCAAATCCGAGAGAAACAAAACTCTACTGGAGTAATATATGGGAAGAGCGACGAGATCACAATAGAAATGTCGAATGGCTGAAAGACGTGACAGAAGAGTTACAACAAATAGAAGAAGGAACAGCGAGTGAAATCAGCAAAGAAACCGTAAAGAAAACTATCGGAAAAATGGCAAACTGGAGACCACCAGGGCACGACCGTATACATGCATACTGGTTCAAAAATCACAAACTGACACGAAAGACTAGCCCAAAACCTGAGAAGATGTATACAGGAAGCAAGTCTACCAGACTGGGTTACAAAAGGTAGAACTACACTGCTACAGAAGGACATGGAGAAAGGAACCGTCCCTAGCAACTATACGCCAATCACGTGCTTACCAACTATGTGGAAGATACTGACAGCACAACTGACGGAACAAATCTACCACTCCCTGAATAACCGTGGACTCATCCCCGAGGAGCAGAAAGGATGCCAAAAAGGAAAAAGCGGAACACATGACTTATTATATATAGATCAAAAGATCCTAAAGGAGGTAAAAATGAGGAGAAAGAATTTAGCCATGGCATGGATCGACTACAAAAAAGCGTACGACAGGATCCCCCTAGCATGGATAATAGAATGCCTAAAAATGTATAAAATACCAAGCGGGATAACCAATGTAATAGAAAATGCAATGAAAACATGGAGGCTAGAACTGACAGCTGATGGACAACACATAACAGAAATTAACATACAAAGATACATCTTCCAAGGGGACTCACTATCACCACTACTGTTCATCATAGCCATGATGCCCTTGAACAGTATTCTGAGAAAGTGCCAAGCGGGATACAAGTTCCCCAATACAGAGGAAAAAATGAACCACCTAATGTACATAGACGATCTGAAACTTTCTGCAAGGACCGAAAAGGAGCTAGAGACATTAATTAACACTACCAGGATCTTCAGGCAAGATATCCAAATGGAATTTGGAATGGAAAAGTGCGCACAACTAGTTATAAGAAGGGAAAAACTGGAAACAACAGAAAGCATGGAACTACCCAACCAAACAGAAATGAGGGCACTAGGGAAACAAGACAACTATAAATACTTGGGAATTCTGGAAGCGGAAAATATCAGAGCAACAGAAATGAAAAAAAAAAGTTGGAAAGGAATACATCAGGAGAACAAGAAAACTCCTGGAAACGAAATCATATAGCAGAACCCTAATAAAAGGTATAAATACATGGGCAGTATCACTAGTAAGATACTCTGGACCGTTTATAGGATGGATAAAAGAAGAACTGAGACAACTCGACCAGAAAACCAGGAAAATCATGACTATGCATAACGCCCTACACCCAAAGGACGATATTGACAGGCTCTACGTGAAAAGGAAAGACAGCGGGAGATGACTGATCTGTATAGGAAACTGTGTGAAGGACACGAAAAAAAAAACACTGAAAGGATAATTACGGCAGCAAGAGACACTGAGAAAAAAAAACGACAAAAAAAAACAAAACAGAAAGACAAATGACAAAATGAGAAAAAAGAAGTGGGAAGCGAAACAGCTCTACGGAAGATTCATAAGAATGTCAAAAGACGAGAATAACGAAAACACCTAGACATGGATGCGAAAACCCCGGGAAACTGAATCTCTAATAACTGCAGCACAAGATAACTCGATATGAACCAACCATATCAAAGCAAGGATGGATAAAACACAAGAAAACAGTAAATGAACACTCTGTGGACAAAGAGACGAAAAGATAAACCATATAGTAAGTGAATGCAGCAAACTGGCCCAAAAGGAATACAAAAACAGGCATGACCAAGTGGGGAGGGCGGTGCACTGGGAATTGCGCAAACGACTGCATTTTGAGCGTACAGCAAATGGTACAAGCATAAACCCGCAACAGCACTCGAAAACGAGTACCACAAAATCCTATGGGACATGGACATACAGACGGATAAACCCATCCAAGCAAGAAGACCAGATGTCGTAATAATTTACAAGAAAGAAAAATCTTGTCAAATCGTAGACTTTGCTGTCCCAGTTGACCACAGGGTGAGTATGAAAGAAAAGGAGAAACGAAGCAAATACACAGAGCTAGCCAGAGAGTTAAAAGGGATTTGGATGATGAAGAAAATCAAAATAGTACCAATAATAGTAGGAGCACTAGGAACAATTCCGAAAAACTTCGAAAAAAAGAATGGAAGAAATTGGAATCAGAGGAATAATTGCAAAAATACAACGCCTAACAATAATGAAAACGGCTGAAATATTAAGGAAAACCCTAGAAAGTGAGGAATAACACAAGACAATACAACAAAGAAGCGTTACAGGGAATGAAGAACGCCGAAGCTGCAAATCTACAAGTTCTACACAACCACCATGCATCCCCATTGTTTCACCCCCCCGACAATAGAAAAGTGATATCAAAGAGCCGAGAAGGGTCAAGGAGGATGGAAAGACCGAGGAGAGAGCGCTGGCCAGACCTCCGCTGGACAAGCGCGAAGAGAACTGGGATCATGGGGAGGCTTAGCGCCACTCAAATTCCAGTATAAACCAATGGCTACGACCATCGAGAAATCAATGGTATGAGGCTGTTGCGATGACGCAAATTTATTTGCAAATGCTATCGAAGGAGGTGGAGAGAGCTGAACGTCTGGGAGGACTTGTTGTCACTCAGCTTCCAGAGAACACCACAGGCCTCCAAACCGATCGTTTGCTGACTTGTGTGAAAGCTCCATGTGAGTCAATAATAATAATAATAATAATAATAATAATAATAATAATAATAATAATAATAATAAATGTTATGAATCTCTCTGTCTGGCGCTGAAACAATCCAATCCAATGTTATTGTACTCATGAGGTGCCTTCAATTAGTTTCTAGACTTTTATCATATGGGTACTTTTAATGAACTATATATTTTTTATTTTGTTAAATTGCACAAAACAAAATAACAAAAAATTAGGTTCATGGCAACTCAAAGACCACTTTTATTGATAGTACATACATAAAACTATAGTTCCATTCTAAGTAATCTCCTCCGGCTGCAACAAACTTTATTTCAACAACTCCTGGAAGGCTCAATGGAAGTCCTATTGTGTGGGTGTATCAAGGACCATTCGTAACATCCTCTTTCCTCTTTTCAGGGACGATGAGGAGCTGTCTTAATGCTCATATTGGTCCAATAGTCTGTGACAAGGATGGAGTTGTGAACTGGTGAATTTGCACACATCTTCCGCATCTTCAGCTTCTCACGAATAATTGTGTGTACAGTTCCAACACTGACATCAAGCCATGCACTTATTGTTACGGTCCTTTTCCATGCAATTCTTTATTTGGCCAATCAACCCTGGTGTTCTGACTTTCTTACTTCTTCCACACCTTTCATCACCCCTCATAGACCTGACCTTCCTTGAATCATTTATGCCACTCCAAAACTGATGCTCGATTCATGCAAGATGGTCCAAAAACAGTCAGAAGTATTCTATATGTTTTACAACTGTTTTTCCGAGTTTGAAACAGATTTTTACTGCCTATTGTTTTTTTAAGTGCCCTCACGTCCAGATTGCATTTTTGAAAGTCACCAGCTGTGACAATAAGCTTTGTTAGGGTGTATTACAATTCCAATTGGTCATTAATCTCATAAGATTTGTAGCAATAACAAAGGTAATTGTAAATAGTCTACGACAATTTTTAATGTCTGAAAAAATGTCTGAAAACTTATTTTAAGCACCTCGTATTTTTTTAAAATACATTTTAATACGTAATATATTTGGTGGGATAGTAAGCAAAGTAATATCTGCGCTGTTATGAGAATAGCACCCCATAAGCTTAACCTCTTTATTGAATGTTGGCCAGTATATAATATTAAAAGGTATTAGTAACCAAATAAAAACAATTAGGTTAAGGTTAACTTAGAGTTATTTTAAAAGTTATACTATGGTTTATATAGGAGTATGATACATTAGTTTATAGTTAGTGTTATAATAAGGATTTCAGTAAAAAAGCAGTTCGTTTTTTTTTTGGAGGTTCGAGTACTACAAACATTAATAATTGTAACACAACTGGTGTCGATTTCATACTTTTGTACATGCGTTTTTATTTGTTTCGCAATATAGAAGTATCGTATCTGTTTTCACTACATATTTGTATGAAGAAACATTAAACCTTGTTTTATTTGCAATCTATCAGTTTTTCCTTAGCAGGCCAATTAATCTGCTTTTATTGTCATGAATAATGTTCTTTCGTAAGGAGGTAAGTTGATATTGCTTTGCTCTACTGCTTGGCACTTTATTAGTTTGTTGAGTGTTGGTTATCACGTCATCATTTCTTTTTTCCTTTATGACGAAACTGTAATTGTGCTTTTGTAGAAAGAAACCACCACATGTAACAAACTCAGCAGAGAATCATAATCATTCAAAATACTCCGATCTTTTGTGTTCGCAGAGATCGTCATGAAGATGATCGGAACGATGGACCCCGCTACGCGGGATTTTATTCATCAGTTATGGTTTTAAAATAACGTTCCACACCAAGGATCATCGTGAATTGACTTGGTTTTACGAGCGCCTATCCATCGACATTATTCCCGGAGACGTATTTAACCTGCCAAACAATCAGTACATCCAATGAAACTTCAACATCCAGGAACATTTCGATTACTTATAACGTTTACCCAGTCATGACCGGCCGAACAAAAGCATGGTACCGATCATATAACAGATTTCCTACGAAATAAAGATTCCCTAATTCGACAAAAAGAGTTCCGGGTTCGACAAGATACACCCGAAGAAGGTCGGAGGTGACATCAGCTGAAACCTTCTGCGAATAACACGCAAGATGTTAACAATAGTCAAACTAGTAAATCGCGATTCTCTTTTGCTATATATATGATAACATTAAAAGAATAATAGGTGCTTATGCAGTTTTGGTACCGCGCTATTTTTAAATAGTTTTTGGTCCCTCGATAAAATAAGTGTGGACCTGTAAATTCAGCCTGGTCCGTTCGTCCGTTTGTCTGTCCGCACTTTTCTCAATAACTACGCCTTGGAATTTTTGAATTATTTTGCGCAAACATTAAACATGATATGAGTAAAAAAAGTAACAGAGCGGATTTTCCGGTTGCTCCCCCCCCTGGTTAAAATAGATAACATTGATATTTTTGTGCTTCTAAACAAATTGATGCCTTGGATTTATATAAAACTTTCAGAAAACTTTTAAATAACTGAATTCTATATAATTTTGTTTGTCTATACTTCGCGATAAGTCTTGGGTGTGACCCAGGGGCTCTTTTAGGGCTAATAAAAACACTCAATTTTTAGGACGATTTTTACCATATTTGTCTAAAATTTTCTGTGTGTATCTATTTACCAGTGTTGCATGGTGCTGAACTAAAATTTAAATACGTTAAGGCCTTGGGGACTTTTTTGGCTAAATAGGGGGGAGGGCAAATGATGTGCTTAGGCATTTCTTTTTATGCATGGTGCAAAACTCAAATTACCTGTGTTAAGGCCTAAAACCGCACCGTTTGTTCACTTTCATTAGGATTTGAAATCCTCTGGGGACTTTTGGGGGCTAAATAGGGGAGCAAATGCTGAAGTTAGTCATTTTTTTTTCAGGTTAAATTCAAGTTTCACGATACCTTTCATTTTATAAAATTGTTAGGTGGAAGCACAAAATAGTTACAAAACACCCTCCCCTCCCCATGTTAAGAATGGCTTTCGAAATAATAACGTTATTATTTAAAAGACGTATTAAACATATATAAGTACTGAATAATACCCTATTGTACTTAATTGATTAACAATCTATGAAATACTAAAATTTTGATAAGCATTTTTGTTATTTAGTTGTTTGCATAATAAGTGTTTTAAATGATGGAAGGAACGAGTGAATTGAACGAGTAGTATTGGTTGGAACGTACGACAGAATTATTCTAGAGAAACATTCCCGAGATGGACAATATACATCTGAAGAAGGTCATAGATTACATCGATAAAACCGTTGTAAAGATGAGAACAGTAATCCAAATAATCCAAATATTACAAAATTATTAATCCTCTTCACAAACTGTAGAAACTAATTTGCAATTTCGCGTTTTCTAAATCTTCTACGTGGCTACTTCATCGGTATATGCACTTTAAAAGCATGTACGGCGCCTAGCTTGTTATTACGTGCATAAGTGTCCCAGAAGAAGGCGAATAAAACAGCATTTGCAGGGACATTGCCGGCGATAATACTAAACCATCCTTGGAAACATGACAAGCCACAAAATACAAATATCGACGCTGCGAACGTTTACGACTATAAGTGTGTTATTTCTTCTCTCATAGTTCTAATAAATCGCCGTGATATCTGTACTGGGCGATATAACAGAAGATACAAAAATGAATAGAAGACTAAGAAATGTTGAAAATCAAAGAAAATGTAAAGAGATCCGAAGAGATAGAATGTTCAAAAAGACAAAGAGTTTGAAAGAAAAATGGAAGAAAAATAAATATTGGAAACAAACAACAACGTATCAAGAATCTAGAAAGAACAGAGGAAAAATATGCTGACACATTTCGTGTATGACTACTTCATTTAATCACATAAGTTAATATACGAAAGTCTAAGTTTATACTTAAACTTTAAGTATTTACTTCAACAGTGCTCAATACGTAGGTAGAGCTATGTGGAAAGTTATTAAATATTGTTGTATCCTTACTTTAAATAAGAATATAGCAAGAAACACGAGGTTATGGGTGAACGACAAAGGGATTTATTTACAAGGAAATACATGTGACATAAGAGTTACTCTACAGATTTTCTTATTCTATTCCTGTGTTTTTCCTTCTGCCTCGGTCACGTGAGAGGGTCAAGATATCCATAGTTCATTTAATCTATGAAGGGATGTTAGGTTATTACATTACATCAAATGTATATGGCAATTAAGCTACACAGAATATTCTGCGCTTCATCTACGCTAGGATTCATCAGGCTTCTGTGAGGATTTTGTGGTTGTCTCGCGTTTTTCATACGCATCTTCTGTTGAGTTTTTAGTTAGCCAATCAGCTTTCTAGTTTCCACCGCACCCTTCCTAATCAGCCGATGAGCAGGCACTCACAGGAAAAAGGCCCAGTTGACCTCCAGTTCACTCGTTCCTATATATATATATATATATATATATATATATATATATTGCTTGCGGACATATACCAGAAAGAACAGCTATATATAAGCCATACACCATCCGACATGGCTATGAAATTTCTACAGCCAAGTATCTAGAAACCTGAGCTAGAAAGCCAGATATCGTGTTATGGGACGAGAAGGAAAAAAGTAGCAAGCGTTGCTAATGATACGAGTCTTAAAAGAGCTGAAAGGGAGACGATACGAAATGCCAACATCTTCTGTTCGATATGAGAATGCACTTAATCATCAGAAGATCATCATTCCATAAATTATAGAATTAAAAAGAATTTCAAAAAATACCTGGCGATATCACCGGTAGACCTAGAAAAATGTGAAAAATTGCACTTAAAGAAACTCCTAGGCTCTTAAAAAGATCTTTCCGTCTGAGGAACTGGAATAGTGACGCAGTAGAATGCCTTATCCCCTACAAAAACAAAGTATGTATATATAAGATATACAGAACCACACACACACACGCACACCCACTTAATTTTATTTAAAGTTTTATTGCTTTAAGTTACTTGAGTGAAATTCAAATGTATTTTTTATTTCAGCGAAGAAATAATCTTTACTAAGTTTACGATTTTGTTTGTTTCTATAATCTATTATAAAGTTCAATTAACATTACTGGTTTATTCCAGTTTTATATTGCAAAAATAATAGATATTTAAAAAAATACACGCACGCGTAAATTTTCCAATCTCATAATTACACTTCTTTCAACTTAACGAAAAAAAAAACATTAAGAAATTTACGTGCGGAGTTTGGAACCTACAGGCTAGTTCATGCAAAAGACAAAACAAAAAAACAAAAAAAAAAAACAAATAAAACACACGCTATCAACTTTCCCACAATAGAATTTTTCACGGCCCGTTGTTCTATAATTGTTGCTAAGCGACAACATGGAAAAATGGCTTACCGATGATAGATAAATAAAGATAACGGTTTCGATTATCGGTAATCATCGGTAATTATCGGTGATTATCGGGAGTATTCTGAGATCATTCCCAGACTTATGCATTAAGGTTGTGTAAATTTTAAAGAAAATCTGTTCGACCCTTTTCGGAGTATATAAGGAACGAACTCACACCCACAGACAAAGTTGCATTTATATAATTGTAGGGATAAATTAAATATAAATGCTATCATGATTGAAAAGTTTTTGTAGATACTCTATAGTGTAGAACAAAAGCTGTTGCAAGGTATTTCAATATTATGTAAACCTCATGATTATATTTAAAAAATCCATTAAAAACAGGTTCTTTGCATAAAGTTGTTTCAGCCTACAGTTATTACGTAACTCTTCATGGCATTCCTAATATTAGTAAAGAATAAAGCATCAATTTTTCTTGAATAAGTCGTCATTATATTATTGAATTAATTTGGAATTATTTTGGAGATGAATATATTTGTATAATTTATTTTATTTAATTATTTCGACGATCATCTTCGTTTTCTAGTTGTTTTTTACGACATTTCAGCCAATCCGACCTTGATTGCCCTTTGCGGGCCGTAGCGCAGTGGATAGAGATGCGGAATATCTACGATTTCAAGTGAGCATTGCCTGAAGGTAGCGGTTTCAACCCCATCCAAAGTCGGTCAGAGGATTAGTCGACCAAACCGTGGTGAGATGACAACAACTACTGAAAGCAGTAATTGCTGTTGGTGTAGTTAGAGGATTCAACATTCTTATCCCGTTGCAGTTAACCTGACGAAGGCGAAAGAAATAATTGGCCGAAACGTCGTAGAAAACAACCACTAAAAGATTCGAATAATAATCCAAATAATGAAGTAAAAAAAAATTAAGCTTCTATTAGTTCCCATAAAAAAATAAACCCGTTTGTCTGTCCTGATTAAGTTTGAAACAACATTTTTTATTCTATTACGTTAAGTTTCTAATATCATTTCTTGATTGGTGTGTCATCCTTATGCTACAAAAAGGTTTTCGTTGGTCTGTCACGCTTTAATGTGACATCCAATTTTATTTCAGTGTCACAATTTTATATAAAATTTGCCATGCGTTAGTTTAAGACAGAGTTGCTGTCGGCCTGTCACGCTTCAGCTTTAAGTAACATGTTCGTGTAACGTTACGTGGCGTTACACTTTACTTAAGTAATTCATAAAAATAAAACTGGAAATAAATAAATAAAACCCGGCTCGCCATTTTATTTATTTATTTAGTTTTTTTTATTTTCATTATTCTCCCGTCTCTACACCACTTAAAATATTCTCGCCATCGTTCAGAACGCTTGCGATAGACATCCATTTCTCGCCTTCGATGTTACACGTCCATTTTCTTCGACGTCGACTTTGTTTCTCCTCCGAGAACGTAATGTCCTTCTTCCCTTTCTTGTCGCGCAAACTTGCATACAATTCCTAATTTACATATGCGCTTTTTTTGGCCACTGCTGCTGCTAATCTCTTCGTAAGACAGCCATATTTCGCTGCTGCTGCTGTTATTTTCCAACGTGCTCATATACATTGTGTTACATTCGTTGCCTTGTCATACTAAAGTTTGAAATATCATTGTTAAATGTGTTCATCCATATCTATAAGACTCCGCTCGGTTTATCGCATATAAATTTATTTCAAACTTATTTCAAACTTGTTACATGCGTTCACACGCATTTATGTAGATTTGCTAATATATTCCTTGAACAAACATGAATTCGAAATATCATTGTGACATGTGTTTAGCCATATCTATGAGGCTCTTTTGGTATACTGGTTTATCGCATATGAGTTTGAAATATTATTGTTACATTAGTACACCCATATCTAAAAGGGTCTACTGGTATATTAGTTTATCATTCATAGTTTTGAAATAGTGTTACATACGTTCACCTTAATATATGAAGATGTACTGGTATATTTGTTTATTGCACATAAGTTTGAAATATGATTGTTACATGCGTTCACACATATCTATGATGCGCTGCTTGTATATTAGTTTATAGCCCATATGTTTGAAATATTGTTACATACGTTAACACACATTTATTAGGATGTGCTGGTATATTGCTTTATCAGGCAATAGTCTCGGTGACCGGCGTTGCCCGGGTGTTGGGAGGTATGTGTTCAGCAAAAAAAAAGTGGTAGTAGGCAGGCAGGCTCGAACACGTACCGCTTAGGAGGAAAAGAACGTGAGGTAAAAAAAAAGTGACGCATTTACTGTTGCGCTTATCGCCACACCGGAAGTAATGAAGGTTTAAATTAAGGCTAGACAATCGAAAAGTGGGGGATGACTTTCGCAAATATCGAGGAAAAAGCGACCCCTTCTAGTAGAAAAGTGGCGAGTTGAGGGTGAAGGAATTAATGTTTTTGGTCAATTTTTCGATATTCGTCGTCCGAAGGGTCGAGTTTTAAAATGATACCAATCTCGTGAAAATCCGTCGTCTCTGTCGAAAGTTTTAGACAGACAGGCAAACATACATACATAATACATTTAAACAGACTTTTTCCCTTTATATTATAGATGATTTCGAAATATAATAGTTGCATGGGGTTACCCATATCTAAGAGGCTATGTTTTATCGTGCATGAGTTTGAAATATCGTTACATGTGTTCACCTGAATCTATGAAGATCTGATGGTATATGGTTTACCATACATGAATTCGAAATATCATTGTGACATGCGTTCACACATAATTATGATGCGCTGCTTGTATATTGTTTTACCATACATGAGTTTGAAATATCATTGTTATATGTGTTCACACATATCTATAAGGCACAGCTGGTATATTTGTATATCGCCCATTAATAAGGCCTTGCTGGTATATTGGTTTATCGCACACTAAGTTGAAATATAATTGTTACATTGGTTCACCCATATCTTTGAGGCCTTGTTGGTCTCTTGGTTTATTGTACATGAGTTTTAAATATCATTTTAACTGGAAAATGCACAGATCAATGCATACATATTTAAGTATCTCGTTTTTGTTTTTAAATAAATTCGTAGAATTCCCGAAAAAATAAATCAAACAACCACATTTTCTTTAATCGAGATTAAGAACGATATTTCTCATCGATAATTTCATTGATCTCTATCTGCAGAAATCACATTTTTCACATATCGATCGGTGGAAAAAATCGCTGGAATTAACAGATTTTTACGATGCGAGATTAGCTTACAAAGTTGACGCGTTAATGACATTCTTCGATGAAGCGATAAAGCGATCGTAATCTACTTAACTAAAAACGGATTTTTAACACAGGTTTTGAGACCACAATTAAAGTAGAAAAAAGCTGGCGAATTTAAAGTTTGGAGGAAAACGCATTAGTATTTGTTAATAAGGTAACCCGACGTTTACCAGGCAGTAGAAGGTAATTTATTTTATTAATAGGAATAGGGTCCCTATTGTTAGCACACGCAACGTTAATCTGACTGACGAACCGGAATAATCAACAGAGGTAAAACTGAGAAAAATATATGACAAATACGTGAGACTTAGAAAAAATTAATTAAATTATACGTGAAACAAGTTTTACTTAAAAAATAAATTAAAATTACTCGTCTTTCTCTCTCTCCCTCTCTCTCTCTTTCTCTTTCTCTCTCTCTCCCTCTTTCTCTTTCTCTCTCTGTGCTCGTAGCTTAATTCATATTTTTCTCACATAAAACATTAAGGTGAAGGGAATATTTTTCTGTCTAGCAAAAGTAAAACAAATTGTTTTTCTAGTCCGTTAGTATCATTTATTAAGAGTGAGCATCCACTTTATTACTACTAATAAATAGACTTTTTTTTTTTTGTACAAATCATTTTTTATACAGGTAACATCAGCTTTCTCCATGGCACTAAGTTGCTGATATACACTTAGGGCGCCTCCATCCAATCTCAGGGGAATCACGGTATACACGCCCTTTACTTCACAGAGGTTGCAGGTCAGCTCACCCCTTTCGAACCAGTCAACAACAGAAGTGGATCCGCCGAATTCGGGTATCAGTTTTAAATCAAACTTTGTCCCAGCCATAGTTGTCCAGGAAAGAGACAAAACGAAATGGTTGAAATAGCTTATGACCTTCACCTTCACCGAGGTGCACGACTTATATGATCTTCACCGAGGTGCGCGACTTGACACACACACAAAAAAAACAGCCTCTTAATCACCTGCTAATGCACGCATCACTGTCACGTCCAATGACAACAACAACAACCTTCTCACTCGACCTGCCTTTTATACCACTATCTCAATCCCTTCTCTTCCGCATGCGCCTGTAGATTCCTGACAACCTCGAGACTTCCGCTTATAAAAACTCAAGTTTTGTTGTCGCGCATGCCTATACAAGGCATAAACACGTGGGCGTTTGTTTTGTTGGTAATTACTACATGTGTGAGTTTGTTTCGTATGAACTCCGAAACAGCTGGACCTATCATTTTCAGATTTCACACAAACGTACTTCATGTGTCTTACAGTGATCTTAGATAAGTTTTCTATCGAAATGTTCTCGATGAATATCGATGATCGATATTCGAAAGAATCCGACGAAAGAACGAAGAGTCGATTCTGACTAAAGTTGATACCTTATACATCATATCATCACAAGAGCATGTGAGAAATTTTATTACCTCACAAGCAGAAAAGCCAGACATATAGAGTCAACAGAAGGATCTTTGATATGACAGGAGCGCGTCGAAATGAATGTCCTATTTAGAGCACAACTGAACGATAACTTTTGCATTTTAATCTTTATTCAAGCCATCTCTCTCTCTCTCTCTCTCTCTCTCTCTCTATATATATATATATATATATATATATATATATATATATATATATATATTTCAGCCGCCGATAGCGTAGTGGTTAGGAGCCTTGACTGTCGTGTAGACGGTCACCTTTCAATCCTGGCTTGAGATAGTTTCCTGTGATCCCGCACTGATGAGCTGCGAAACAGCACTGTATGTGTATGACTATATATATATATATATATATATATATATATATATATATATATATATATATATATATATATATATAAAGCAAAAACAGCGGGCGCGTTTTTGTATGTCCAGCAAAGGCTTTTTTTGGGGGGGATTCTCGAGAGGGTTACTATCTTGTACAACTTTTGTAATGCTCTGACCCTTTAGGCTGTGATCATAGCGTAGTCTCTGTGTTAACTGTGGCAAGCAGGGCCAAGGGTCAAAACACGATTATTATTATTATTATTATTATTATTATTATTATTATTATTATTATTATTATTATTATTATTATTATTTGATTGATCTGAGGGACGGATGGTCGCTGGATCAGTTATTATGATTAAAAGAATAAACAATAAATTGGGAAAAAGATGATTGACCTGTGAATCGCAAAAGGAATATGAAAATAGAAAATAAATGTAAACAGTATTTTTGGTTTGGATAAATAAATAACTAGATGGGGACATTAGGTTGGTCTGAGACACGTAATGAGGTAACGTATAGGTTTTAAAATTTTGTTCCTTAGTTTTGGACGCTAGTCTATAATAGGACGTCGATAAATCCTTGCAAAAACTGCAAGAACTGCAAAAACGTAACGTCGTCATCTGTTCTAATCAGGATATACATGCGACTGGGGATTTCTTGTGAATTTAGTTCCTTTAATATTTCCGTGAAAGCCAGTTAAACAAGCCTGGTGTGAACGTCGAAGACACGTAAGTTTTTTTTTTTTGTACAGAGTCTAGGGATACTTCCTAAAAATTCTACTCATATACTTTTTCATAAAATGTGTAATACCTAATTTAAACAATCCAGATTTCATGCAGTTAACTTCCAAATCCTGTCTCATTGCCACAAAGATGTATACTTATACTTCCGCTGAATGTGCTCCGACGAACTGTTTACATTCGGAAGTCATATATGAAAATACTTCGATAAAAACGACAGCTAGCAAAATCTCATTCCTACAACTTATGAGATCCGTATATGCCTGAAAGCATTATACTCGGACAACTTGCTTTTGAAATTACCCCACTGCTCCATGTTTCCGCAATGTGAAAATATGCAAAAAAATGTAATTTGAACAAATACCTTGCTACCAAGTCTAACTTATAGTACCTATTAGGTTGTTACAAAAATAATGTCATTTATTGACATAGATAGTGATAAATAAGGGAAAACTATGATTCAAGGTCCAATTTATATTAGCTTAGTGTAAAAATAATGTCATTTATTGACATAGATAGTGATAAATAAGGGAAAACTATGATTCAAGGTCCAATTTATATTAGCTTGGTGTAAAAATAATGTCATTTATTGACATAGATAGTGATAAATAAGGGAAAACTATGATTCAAGGTCCAATTTATATTAGCTTGGTGTAAAAATAATGTCATTTATTGACATAGATAGTGATAAATAAGGGAAAACTATGATTCAAGGTCCAATTTATATTAGCTTGGTGTAAAAATAATGTCATTTATTGACATAGATAGTGATAAATAAGGGAAAACTATGATTCAAGGTCCAATTTATATTAGCTTGGTGTAAAAATAATGTCATTTATTGACATAGATAGTGATAAATAAGGGAAAACTATGATTCAAGGTCCAATTTATATTAGCTTGGTGTAAAAATAATGTCATGTATTGACATAGATAGTGATAAATAAGGGGAAACTATAATTCAAGGTCCAATTTATATTAGCTTGGTGTAAAAATAATGTCATTTATTGACATAGATAGTGATAAATAAGGGAAAACTATGATTCAAGGTCCAATTTATATTAGCTTGGTGTAAAAATAATGTCATTTATTGACATAGATAGTGATAAATAAGGGAAAACTATGATTCAAGGTCCAATTTATATTAGCTTGGTGTAAAAATAATGTCATGTATTGACATAGATAGTGATAAATAAGGGAAAACTATGATTCAAGGTCCAATTTATATTAGCTTGGTGTAAAAATAATGTCATTTATTGACATAGATAGTGATAAATAAGGGAAAACTATGATTCAAGGTCCAATTTATATTAGCTTGGTGTAAAAATAATGTCATGTATTGACATAGATAGTGATAAATAAGGGAAAACTATGATTCAAGGTCCAATTTATATTAGCTTGGTGTAAAAATAATGTCATGTATTGACATAGATAGTGATAAATAAGGGGAAACTATGATTCAAGGTCCAATTTATATTAGCTTGGTGTAAAAATAATGTCATGTATTGACATAGATAGTGATAAATAGGGAAAACTATGATTCAAGGTCCAATTTATATTAGCTTGGTGTAAAAATAATGTCATTTATTGACATAGATAGTGATAAATAAGGAATAACTATGATTCAAGGTCCAATTTATATTAGCTTGGTGTAAAAATTATGTCGGTTTTATCAGATATATCTCTGATAATAACGAAATTATTTTTGCACCAACCTAATATTATAAACTTGACCTCGAATCATATCTAAGTCTGCCTGTTTTGGTTGAATAAAAATTTTAAAAAATAGATATCTTATTTTATTACCCTGTGGCATCACATCATAAATAATAAAACACAGTAAGCTTGCATCAATGTCTTTAAAAAATAAAAAAAATAAAAAACTTTATAGTAAATTTCCAACAATAAACCAACGAACGTTTCTTTCCACAATAGCATCCAGTAATCACGACTGGAAACTGCTCGAGGACATAGAGTAATCTCCCTTGACTCGTTGTAATTTTGTGGCTGGACAAACAACGCAAAGCGCCATACCTGTTTCTTCTTCTAAGGCCATTTGGGCATAATTTGGCTACAGAGCAAAGTTTCTATTTTCTAAATTGATTAAGTTCTGCCAATACCCGAAGGGTTGAGACGTGATACCAAGTTTCAATATGAGCTTTCAAATAGGGAAGAAATCGATGCGACTCCATTGCTTCGTTAAACGTTGAATAAAATAGGTTAGTAGAATGACAACCTAGCTTATTGTTTACATTTATATATGTCATAATATTTTGTTTTAGTTACTTCCGTGGAAATTCCCAGAAATCAAGGGACGAAAATATGGGGTTAATACTTGATCTCTACATGAGATACAGTAATATTCTAGGCTTTACTAAAAAAATTTGAGCTTATAAAGAAGTGAATAATATTAATTTTCCTCTCAATAATTGACAAGTTAACTTGTTATAGTATATCGTTTTATTGTCTCTAAAACTTACCGGATTTCAGAAAAAAGATTCATCTAGTTTAGTGTATATTATTTAATTGGAATTCACTATTGAGATGAGTATTATTTATTAATTTTATTTATTGCGGACTATTATCCTCATCTTTTCCTAGTTGTTGCACGACGTTTCGATCAACTATTCCTCTGACCTTCGTCAGGAACTTTCCTGACTTCATCCACTGCAATTACTTCCTTCCGTAGTTGTTGTCGTCTCACCACGTTTTGGTCAAGTAAGCCTCTGGCCGGCTTTGGGTAGGATAGAAAGCGCTATCTCACCTGGAACCCTATATATAATTTAAATAAAATAAGACAGACATCAAGCAGATGTGCTTACAGTTATATCACATAGGATTAGCAAATCTCTCGACGGTGGCAATCTTTCTAGGACAATTGCTCTTGACATATCTAAAGCCTTTGATAGGGTATGGCATAAAGGTTTACTTCATAAGATCGCTAGCTATGGTATAGCTGGAAAAGTCTTCTCAATTATTAAATCATTTCTTTCTGATAGGTTCATAAGAGTAGTAGTTGAGGGGCAAAAATCAGAAGCTCACAGTAATTATGCCGGTGTCCCTCAGGGGTCCATCCTGGGCCCAACTCTTTTCCTGATCTACATTAATGATCTTCCAAATCACATCCTTACATCATTTGTAGACATTTATGCTGACGACACTACCATTTATGGTAGCACATCTAAGACAGTAAACGACCAAGTTCTCTCCAATTCTCTCTCCTCTGATCTTGAGCACGTAGTACAATGGGGAAAGGAGTGGCTGGTTACTTTTAATGCATCTAAAACCAAGCTTCTCTCTTTACATCATCAACATTCTAATCCACATTTGTCATCAATTGAAATGAATGGCTCTCGTCTTCAGGAGGCCTCAAGTTTTGACAAGCTTCTGGGCTTGACCATTACTCCTGATCTTAAATGGAACACGTACATCAAATCTGTTGCCAAGGCCGTTGGAAAAATGGTGGGATCTTTCTATCGATCGAGTAGATATCTCACTGCTGATGCTATTCTCTATCTATATAAGAGCCAGGTACGTCCAAGGATGGAATACTGTTGTCACATCTGGGCAGGAGCTGCTAGAAAGGACTTGTCCTGCCTTGATAGAGTTCAAAATAGACTTCGTAGCCTCGTAGGAGATGTCCTTTTCTCCTCCTTGCAACCTCTATCTCACAGAAGAGATGTTGCGAGTTTGTCTCTGATTTATCGTTATTTTCATGGAAAGTGTTCGACTAGGCTTCAATCTATGGTCCCCCTCGCCAAACTTTTACAAGAAACACTCGTCTAGCTGTAAACACTATCAATAATTCCCCCCACTCTTTATCTGTGCCTAAACCTAAACGTAGATTCCATGAACAAAGCTTCTTTCTTAGAACTGCACGCCTGTGGAATTGTTTTCCGTTTTCCTGCTTTCCGGCTGACTACAATATGGTTGTGTTCAAGTCTAAAGTAAATAAGTTCTTGATGAGCCGTTCCATATAAGTTATCAAATTTACCAAATTTTCATTACTAATGATTACTATATTGTCCAATTTCTACTGTACACTCTTTAACCCTTATCCTTGAGTGGCCTCTGGGCCTTGATAATGTGGTGATGCCTATGTAAAAAAAAAGTGCGCTTGAAAGCCAAATCGCAACATTTAAAAAAACTAAATCTTCAGCAATTAATTGTGACACTACGTTCGGTGTTCTTCAAAAATGCTATAAAAGTATGTACCCATGAAAATCTTATATATATATATATATATATATATATATATATATATATATATATATATATATATATATATATATATGAAGGTTTTATTAAGGAGCAGAGGTAACTCTTGTTTCTTTCTTTTACAATCCATTTTTTTTTCTTTTTGACGAACTAGTGTCCTAACATTCTGTTCAAGAGTAAAGAGAAATTTTCCGTAATCATTTACAATACTTAAAATACTTAAAAGCATTTACGCTTACCATCCGTTTCCTATTGGGCCTGGTTAATCGTTGTTTTTTTTAATCCAGATGTACAAGGCTTCCATAATCGGGAGGCGTACATCACAGTGAGAGACAGCTAAAATTACAGTGTGTTTTTATTAGTATGTCTCTAAATTCAGTTTTGAGCTGTCGTATGCTGAGAGGTGCTGATAATGGAGCTGTTCGGGAAGATAGGTGACATGTTAATCGATGATAGATGCTGGTTTGAGTCATGAACATGTTATTTTGGGGGACGCATTCATCTATGGAGCATTTAATACATATATATATATATATATATATATATATATATATATATATATATTATTATTATTCTTACAATTCCTACGCACGGTTCAAACATTTCCAGATACAACGGCTAGATACAACGAGCGGCGCTTTACAAACAGACTTTTCCTTCTCCAACTTTACAATATGGCAAGGAAGAAGAAAATTAAAACAGAAACAAAACAACACACTGAAGATGGAGTATATCTCTGAAATGTATTTGTTATAAATTTCAAATGAGTAAAATATTTGTTTATTTTCCTAATAATACGTTGTGATTTGGCTTTCAAGCGCACTTGATGCATATTTTATTTTATTCAAATTAAATCAACGTTTCTATATGGAACTCACAGCTTTACGTTATTCTCGCGTTGCCTACTCACGGTTCAAACATTTAAAAAATACAAGCGATTGATACAACGCGCTTGTTTGTTTGTTTATTTATTTATTTTCCTTATGTTACATTGTGATGTGGCTTTCATGCGCATTTGATGCGTATACATCAATTTTCATGTAAGATTATTAAAATAATTATAATTTTGTATATTTTCAAATTTTTCTGATGATCTTTTCTTGGATGATAAAATAATATAATTACTGTATGTGTCCCGAACATTTCTGATTTTTCATCGAATTATCATCAACAAAAAAGATTAAAATCTCAAAAGCTGCTGCGAAGCAGGCTTTTATACATTGTTACATCATAGGAGAATCACTTCGGGGTGTTCAGGAAAGATGTTTAACACCTAACTTCTATAACCAGAAATAACGGCAGGCGATAAAATTGTAGTCTGCTTAGTATTTTTTAAAAATATTATTATATGTTTTATAGTTAGTATTAATAATGATATATTGTTGAGTTTTTTATGTAGATAGCTTAGAGTATTTAAATTTATAAAAAAATAATTTTGAAATATATTATATTAGTGCTATTACTTTACTTCGATCTTCAATCGAAAGGAGCGGGTATATATTCGTAGATTTTGATGAATTAAGTGGAAATTTACTAGATGCACTGGGAGCCGACGGGATAGTGTAGTGGTCGTAAAGCAATGTAGCTATTAGAGTGTATATAGGCACACACACACAGACACACACAGACACACACACACACACATATATATTATTTAAAATAAATATATATATTTTATTGAATATATATATATATATATATATATATATATATATATATATATATATATATATACATATATATTATTGAAAAAGATTTCTCCCTCAACAGAAAAAGTCCAACAAAATGTTTAACTGGAAAATTATTTTACCGAAAACTGTTAATATTAAACTAAAAAAAAAAAGAACGATACTAGAATTAAAAAAAAAAAATTTATTTACACTCAATCAGATGTGCGTTATGCACTAATAAAAATGTAATTGGAATTTTGTTGCACTTTTAAAGTTTTTCAATATTTATAAATTTTCTCATTATAAAAAACGAATATTATATTGATTATAATTTTTTGACAGAAGAAATAAAATGAATTGCATATAAAACATAAGAATTTCATATCATAAGAAAAATATAAAATAAGTAAATTATCAATAAATGCTGCCATAATAAAAATACATTTATTAGATTAATTTTAATTTGTAAAAGACAAAAACGACATTAAAAAAACCAAAATCAGCGAATTTATTCAATTTTGTCATAAAAACGATTGTTTTACCTCATTATAAAGAATTATACATATATTATGTCTGTAGTACGTGAAGACATTTTTTATAATGACAAAATTTATTAATTATTTGCTGTTTTTTTTAATTTTTCATTATCGTTTTTTGTTTTGCAATTTAAAAAGAATCCAATAATCCTTTTTTTATATAAAATATATATTGACAATTTACTGATTTAAAATATTTCAATGGTTGTTTTAAAAATTAGTATTAAAATCAATTTACTAAATAATCACTTTTTACAGAATTTATTTACAAAAGTTGACAATATTTTTTTATATTGGATGATTTAAAATAAATTCACATGTGTGAACATGTGCTTCAATTGCCGTTTAGTGGTTTTATTTGCGCATTGTTCAGCAGGCAGAAAAATATATTTCCCCATGGTGAGCTCCCTGATGACTTCCCAGTATGCTTTTTTTTAATACCTCGTTGTTTTGAGCATTGTGTCCTCAGTTTTGGGTCGAGAATTTAGGGCGATTTCTACCATTACCACAGCATGATCAGCATTCTCGAGTGGGCTGTTGGCATTCCTTGTACAATCATCGAGAACTGTGGTCAGAAATTTATCTAGAAGTGAGGCATGTTTATCTTGCTGGTCTGGAAATCGTGTCGGAAATGTAACCGTCTATGATAGGGAATGAGATATAGAGACGCTATGTGTTGTGCTTCTACTGTGTAAGTAGACAACCCAAGCTAGTTACTGTGGTGGACATTAAAGTCACCAAATACATGTACTTGTGCGCTAGTGTCGTGCTATATCTATGCTGTCAGAGACTTTGTTTATTAGAGTACAGTCTTGGGTCGAGGAAGAGAAAATACAAATAGCTTATATTATGTTGCATGTTTGGTCTGAAGCATTTAAAGGCCTGGTCATTTGATTCTTGTATAGTTTCTCTAGTCAGCGGGAGGGTGTTACGAATATAGACTCCCATTCCGTCTGTCTGAGTCCTTGCGGCAGAGTGGGAGATAACCAGGCATGTTAAAATGGTTAGAGGGAATGGAGGAGTGTAGGTTAGTTTCACTTAATGCTAAGATATCTGGGGTGTTTACTAGGAGAAATGATTCAAAAAAGTTAGTTCTAGCCCGCGGATATTCGTAAATGCAAGCCGCAAAGGAGGAGGCTGGTTGTTTTTTGGGGAAGGGGGAGAGTTTTGCCTTATTTTAAACGTAATATTTTTTATTGAAATGTCATTTCATTTTTTTTAATTTAAAATTTTAGTAAAGGTGAGTGAAGGGTGCTGGACGAGTGGTTGTGCAGAATATTAGACATGCAATACAAGTAGACCATCAGCTGTCTTTGCCAACAGGATTGTAGCCTCATGAAAGCCAACCGGGAATGAGTGCAGGGCCCCTTTCCATCCCGATATTGTAAAACAGTTGATGGAGCAGCCGCTCCTAGCGCTACCGAAGAGTTAGGGCACCTGTACTGTCAATCGGAAACAGTAGCCAGAAACTGCCAATCGGTACCCTAAACCCATCAGACTAATGTCAACCCAATCCAACTCTACCGGCATATATGGTACTGAAGCACTCCCAGTGTCCAGTTTAGGGCGATGGTATGTGGCGGGAGTGGGGCAAACGGCGTTCATTGCCCTAGTCAGGAAACAAGTTCAACCACTGTGTGATTCTGTCGAGTCCCTGTGATAGCACCTTTTACGCCTGGCTAATAGCCAAAGAAGGAGTATGAAACCGGGCGATAGACAAAGCCTATATCCTTCTTAAGCAGTTTAGGTTTGCCAACCGGTAATTTGTTTGAGTCAGCAGCTCTTGGAAAGTTGTCGTCCAGGACTGAAGAGGCCTCCCTCCCCTAGGTTTAACTTCAGAGTTTTTCTTCTCCTAGACGGATAACCTGTGAAGATCTACGGATCCATCAGAACCGAGAGAGTTTGCCCCGCTCCTGGGTCCTAAACCAGGAATTTCTGCGATCCCGCATGGGTAGTTAATGTTAATAGGTTATTTAGTAGGTTATATATAATATATAGGTTATATATTATATATAATTGGTTATTTAGTAGGTTATATATAATAAATAGGTTATATATTATATATAATTGGTTATTTAGTAGGTTATATATAATAAATGGGTTATATATTATATATAATTGGTTATTTAGTAGGTTATATATAATAAATAGGTTATATATTATATATAATTGATTATTTAGTAGGTTAATATATAGGTTATATATTATATATAATTGGTTATTTAGTAGGTTATATATCTACTGGAAAGTTACACTTCTCGAAGTGATTAAAAACGACATTGTTAATGGAAAGGGGGATAGGTTGGAATTCATGCAGTGGAAGCAATTAAATTTGCTGCAGGATGAGAGAAAGAGAAGATAATGTTTAAAAGGAGTTAAGGTTTAGATATAATTAATATATTAGTTTAGGAATAGGATAACATGTTAAAGTAAACTTGATATTAGGAATTAATTTTTTTATTTATTAGTATTAATAGAAAATGTTTTAAAAATAAAAAAAAACGAAACAAAGAAAAAGGAAAAACGAACATCCCTCCCAAAGTTTTGAACAATTTTGCTTCCAGTTGCTTTTTGATATTTATTTTAAAAAAATCAAAAGAACTCTTTCCCTTGTCTCTGTTTTTGTATATAAAAAATGTACACCCACACCCGCACACACACACGAGCGCACACACATTTATAAAAACGTTTGGGGAATTTATTTAGTAAGTTTATTTCCACAGTGTGAATGCAGTATTATGGTGAATGGCCCCAGCCAAGAATATTCTTCAAAGTTCTAGAGATCGTTTAGAAAAGCTCTGCCTCCATATCATCTCTTACATATTCAATACACTTACGGTAGATTCATGTATTATTTAATGTGTACAAAACAGATTCGGGAGCAGTCTTTTTAGGAACACATTGGTTTTCTAAAATTTTTCTTTCGGTTGGCTTTATTATTTATTGCAAAGTTCTTTTTTTATTTAAAAATGGTAAATGTTTACTTTAACTACAACAGAACATCGACCAATAAAATTTGTTTTTTTAAAGGGTGTTCAGTATCGCTGACAACTAATCTGATATTGATACCCGTCGCAAATTTACTGTTTCTGTGGTATTAACCTCTGAACCCTCGCACTATTTTGTGCCATACCACCACCTTCGTTTATGCTATTCTTACATGATGCGTTCGCCTGTGACGCGCGTAGTAAAGTGACTTATCACATCGCGGAAGAATTTTTTTGAAAATAACAAGAAAGTTAAAAAAAAAATGTGGTTGATTTTTTCTGTGTTACGTAGTTTTTTAAGCTTTTTAATTGATCTAAAAAAAATTAAGTTTTTACGGGCGGTTTATAAAAACATCTTTATTTTTCGTTTTTTTTTTTTTTTGAGGGGGTTATTCCATAATAGAACTTGCACAACATTTAATAGATGCGCCTGCAGTTTAATTTAACGCTTTTCCATAAGTAACGCTCCAATCCCCCCTCCCAATTTACAGTTTTCTCCGTAAGTAAGGTGCCGACATACACCGAACAGAAGAACTGTTTAATTTTTCTAAAAAATTCTGTTTAATTGGAGGGGGCGTGGAGGAGCAGGGCGCGTGCGGCAGTACACGTACATTTCAATAAGAACTTCTCACGCATAGCGTTAACGAATATGGTGATATGACGCAAAATACTGCGAACGTTCAGGGGTTAATACCATGCAAACAGTAAATTTGCGACAAGTTTAAATATCAGATTAGTTGTCAGCGAACCCGAAAACCTAGTAAAACTAAATTTTATTGATCGGCGTTCTGTTGTAGTTAAAGTAAACATTTACCAATTTTTTTTTAAATCTCCTCCCAAAGAAGAGTTTTCTAAAACTTTTCTAGTCATTTTTGATATTTGATTAAACCTTTTTGAAGGAAAAACCAGGGAAAACTTTCAAAAACTAACCCCAAAGTTAAGGGCTTCCTTTCTTTAAAGAGGAGAAAAAAAAAAAAAAAAAAAAAAACAAGCATAAAAAGTTTTCCTGAAAAATTTCAATGATAAAATATAAGTAATTTTGCTATGGGTTTGTCAGCGACCCTGAATACATTTAAATAACCAAATTGTATTGATCGGTAAGTCTGTTGTAGTAAAGTTTTTTTACAATTATTTTATTTACGAAAGATTAGTATAACCTATTTCGTTTTTATTTTATAAATAGTATAATGTGTGTGTATGTGTTAATTTCGGTAGTCTGCAAGTAACATTTTGTTTAGCCGAGCAGTTACTTGCTCGACTAATATATAAGTGAATATGTATGTGTGTGTATCTGTGTACATTTCCTTAACCAAATAACTCTGTAAATTTTCGGTCTAAGGACCCGAACTTTGACATAAGGTATTGAGATTTGAGAAAATCTTTTTAATCGGTTTTCGGCCAGAAATTTGGATCTCAAGAGGTCAAAGTTTTACCTTTGAAAACTCTACCAAACTCCTCCGCCAAATTTGGGTCTAAACACTTGACATTTTAAGTGAAGGTTACATGGACATGGATCAAACTTTTAATTTGACTTGAGCCCAAAAAATACGTGTTAAAGCGTTAAAATTGGGGTCAAAGTTTAAAAAAAAATTGACCTCTGCTGTCTCTACCAAATTACTCAGCTATTTTTTAATCTAAACCTTTGAAATTTTCCTTGAAGGTTATTCAGTGATAGGAAAATCTTTTTAATTTGTTTGGGTGAAAATATTGAGCTGCCAAGGAGTCAAAGTTCAAAATATTTAACTTTTGCGGTTTCTAGCAATCTACTAAGGCAATTTTGGGTCTAAACAGTTGATATTTATACCTAACGAATATTCAGACATGCGCCAAGTATTTTAATCAGTTTTGGAGCCCGAGCAAAGCCGGACTGAACTGAAAGTATATATATATATATATACATATATATATATATATATATATATATATATATTGATTGATTGATAGATAGACAGATAGATAGATATGGAGCGAGAAAGAGAGAGAGAGAGGGAGAGAGAGAGAGAGAGAGAGAGAGAGGTGACATTTTTCATTCTTGGCAAAAAAGCAAACGATTCATTCTGCGATTAGAAAGTAATGCCTGTCTTTAATGAAAGTTCGGAAACAATTTCTGCTTCATTGCTACTCTTAAGGACACAAAAAAAATATTCGTAGACGCCCCAGTCATGTCAAAGAACAGATTATCATGTTTCAACACTGAATACCACGCAAAAGAGTCGATATATATATATATATATATATATATATATATATATATATATATATATATATATATATATATATAAGGCAATGTCTGCTTGTAATTTAGCCTTTCGCCGAATATAAAAAAAAAACAAAAGAATACACAAAAAAAGAACAGACTATATAAGAACAGATATCAGGTAGTGGTACGTCCTTTTGATTCTTTGAAGCAACAAAAAAAAAAAAGAAAGAACATAATCTAGCGGTCTTATATTGGTGTTAGTACATCGACAATGCCATTTATGTTTTTGTTCGGTTCCTTCTTGTCGAAAGACATTGCTTTAGAAAAGGACATCTACAGATTAGAGAGTTGCTCTTTTGAATAGCGTGTAATTAACAGAGACAAAATTTCCTTCACCTTTCGATCCTCGCGTTCTTCACTCGCGGGCTGCAACGATGGCCGGGAAGGGGGAGTGTACAAATGAAGCGCTTACTCTTGCGATAGGCGTTAAAATTGCTTTTAAAGTGTCCATTTTCATCGTCCATTGAAGGCAGCACAACGAATATCTACACAGCGGTAATGGCAAGTTGCCGATCCGCTGCGTTAGGCGCCCGCCGCGACACTTGTTTCGCCCTTAGTAATATAAAAGAAGCGACGACGGTGCTGTCGAATTCAACAGATGTCGGCGACCAAATCCGAAGGCGTTGGCTACAACCTCTCACCTGCTCCTTACTTCGATGACAAAACAAACTCTTTTTCGTAACGACTTCTTTTCACTCTAAGAAAGTAAGTGATAGGGTGTCCGTCTGCCTGAACTGGTCACGTTTGCCGGTCTGACCGAGGTTATAAATGCGCGATGTCATGACCCTGTCGCATACCTGAAAACATGTAATTTGCCAAGCAAGAAAAACAAGAACAAGGATTAATATGTCAGAATACTTATGACTTTTACAATCCAAGTGAATATAGTTAATGACAACTCTATTCCATAGTACCTTTTGGTCATTGAAATTCATCATCAAGCCAATTCATTTTTTTACAAGGAAATCCCAACTTATCAAGGCCCGAAGGTCACTCGAGGATAAGAGTTAATGTGTGCATAGTAGTCATCGGGAAACAATGTAGTAATCGTTGGGTGTAAAAATTAGGCATAATTTTATTATTTAACGAGAGGGCTTAATTTATTTACGTGTGACTTGAAGACGACTATATCCTGGTTAGCTTGAAAGCAGTCTAGCGAAACAGATTTACACAGGCGAACAGTTCTAAGGAAAAAAAAAAAAGCTTTATTAAGATTTAGCAACCGATAGAGAGAGGGAGGAAATGTTAATAGTGGCTTTAGCTAGTGGAGTGGTTTTATGAAAGTTTGGTAAAGGGGGGCAATAGATTGGATATCAAACGAGCACTTGCTATGAAAATAAAGATAGAGGCTCGCAACGGCTCTTCTACGATAAAAAGGTTTAAAGGAAGAGAAACGTGCATCACCTACTAGGTTTCGAAATCTGTTTTAAAAATTGTCAAAGCAGGATAAGTGGTTCGAGCAGCTTCTGCCCAAATGTGACAACATTCTCGGACGTACTTAACTCATAGATAGGTAGATGATTTTATCGTCAGTGAAATATCTATCTATGTATTATTATAAACATTTAATCAACGTAACGTAATACATATAATAAATTTCAGATCCAATAGTGCTCTATCGTAAAAGTAGTTAATCGCAGAAATTGTCCGTATTATTTTCACTATTCAGACGAATGCTTTCACCGGGAGTGTCATTTCCACAACCGTTCAGGTGTATTTGTCGAACTTGGGAATTTGCACGGAATTTCGAACGGAAATTTTTATTTAATTCACGGGGTAATATGCTCCCGTATCGTAGGTCATGACTGGATATATGTCATAAGTAGTTCGCAAATGTATTTCGCGGTCACCCACTTTGAGGATTAAAACTTAAACCTAGAGAAATATGTAACATTTACGATTGATTTTTTTCGAAAATCAATGTCTGAAAGGCTTAACTAATATGAATAACCAATCTATAGCTCAAAAACTAAGAAACTAAGAGACGTAGAAAACCTTGTATACGTATATTCTCTCTATCATGGCTATATATATATATATATATATATTTATATATATATTTATATATATATTTATATATATATTTATATATATATATATTTATATATATATTTATACATACATAATGTATATATATATATACATGTATTTAAAATAATAACAAATTTGTGATGTTTTTCTATTTGTGCTGTAATGAAATCGCCGAATATATATATATATATATATATATATATATATATATATATATATGTATATATATATATGTAATTAAATAATAATTCTTATTTATACAGACATACATTGCTCTTCATGCTTAGGCAATCACCAGTATAGGGAGTGACAATTCCCACAGATCTATAGATTAATACCCCACCAGGAAGCTACTTTTTGCTCTATTTGTTAGGCCTTTATCTCCAAGATACCAAACAATTGCCACAAAATAAAGTGAATTAAGAAGAATTAATGACTAAAAATGCCGAATTCTCCAATGGTTTACTTCTACTTGTGCAGCTGCCATAGCGCGAAGGCAGCATGCGTTCCGAAAATTTAACCGACATAAGTCCAAATCAAACAGACAGAAGTATATAAAAGCCAGAAATAACTGTAAGAAAGAAATAGCGACAGCTAAGAGAGAATTTACTGAAACCACCAAAAAACGCATCGAAGCACAGGAACCCGTGATTTCTGGAAAATCTACAACAATGTAGTAAATAATGGGCATTCAACAATTCCCCCACTATCCAACAATCATGAGGTTGTTTGCTCTGCAACCGAGAAGGCAAACATGCTTGCCAGACAGTTTGCCTCCAACTCTACACTGGACCCTGCTAACCACCCCCTCCCTGACTTTCCTTTGCGGACAGATGCTACACTAGACGATGTGAAAATCACCTCTTCTTAGGTGCATGCTATCATAAGAAATCTTGACACTGCAAAAGCCTGTGGACCTGATCTCATCCCGGCGGTGCTATTAAAAAAGTGCGCCGCCGAAGTAGCTCCAGTTCTCTCCAAGCTTTACAACAGATGCTAATTGAATCTTGCTTCGCTGCCTGATGGAAAACTACTTCTGTAGTACCAGTTTTCAAGAATTCTGGTGAAAGACCTGACCCAGTAAATTATCGTCCCGTTAGCCTCCTCCCACTTTTCGCCAAAATATTTGAGACTAGAATTAACTAAGCTCTAGTCCATCACCTTGCAGATGCTAAACTTCTTATTGACAAACAATTAGGATTTAGGCAAGCCCGTTCCACAGCAGACATCCTAACTCTAATCTCTGAACGTACATACCATTCACTGGACAAAGCATGGGAGGGTAGCTCTAGATATATCTAAGGTTTTTGACAGGTATGGCATAAGGGTCTTCTCAAGAAAATCAGATCATACGGTATCACTGGAAGAATACATAACATAATTAAATCCTTCTTAGATAAGAGAAAAATCCAGGTTGTCCTCGACGGTCGTACATTTAAACAATATGATATAAATGCGGGAGCGCCTCAGAGGTATATTCTTGGACCTCTGTTATTCCTATTATTCATAAATGACCCCCCCGACAAAATTGTCTGTGAGATGAGTATATATGCTTACGACAGCACGCTCTATAACAGGCACGACAGGGAAACAAATGAACACATATCTAAAGAAATGGCAGAAACACTAGAGGATGACCTTCGATCCGTAGTGGAATGGGTCCAAAAATGGATGGTTACATTCAATGCCGCCAAGACTAAACATGCTCCCTTCAATAATTACAAGAAGCCTTCTCTACCACCAATAGCAATGGCCAAAGACTCTTTATCTGAAAGTACATCTTTTATACTCCTTGGCCTAAAGTTCACAGGAAACATGAGTTGGAACAATTACATTGAGAACATTGCCAGGACCGCTGCGAAGAAGGTGGGTTCTCTTTTCCATGCTAGAAAGCTATTAACGCCCGAAAGTATCCTATACCTCTATAAGGCCACCATTCGCCCATGTATGGAGTATTGTTCTCATATTTGTGGTTGTACATCTGCCACTAGTCTCTCGCTCCAAGACAATGTTCAAAAGAGAGTTGCCAATCTCATAGGTCCTGAACTGACATCTGAACTTCAGCCTCTGTCTAATCGACGAAATGTTGCATCCCTCTGCCTGTTCTACAAGTATTTTAACGGTGAATGCTCTGACGAACTGCAAGCACTTGTGACCCCTCAACGTAAATACCACCAACAAACCCGACAAGCAGCAAAATACCACCCCTTCACGGTAGAGATCCCTAAGAGAGCCTTTGACTCTAGTAGTTTCTTCCCCAGAACTGCTAGACTTTGGAATTCCCTTCCGGGTCCCTGCTTCCCAAACTGTACTGACGTGCAGAAGTTCAAGTGTAACGTGAACCAACATCTTGTTGCCCAACTCCCTACACAATACCCCTGATGCTTATGTACATGATAGAAGCCCCCTACATCAAAGTGGCAATATGCCTTGTTTGGGGTGAAAATGCTATTAAAAAAAATATATATTTGACAATCTACAGTGTTCGAACGAGTGAAAGTCGAGAACATTGAATAAATCCTAGTCGTACTGATTATATATATATATATATATATATATATATATATGTATATATATATATATATATATATATATATATATATATATATATATATATATATGATTGTTGAGCTGGATTAAATCCGACGATATGAAATAAAATGGAGGTGGAAGGACCTGGACACTCAACGTTTCGCCCGATTTATGCGGGCTTCTTCAAGAGGGATTGTCATTGACGAGAGAGTCAAAGGATTGGGGCTATATATAATGATGGGGGAGAGCAGCGTATTTTCCTTATGTAAATTAGATGTCATATATACATGTACATACATTTTATGAGAGAAATTTTAACTTTTAGACGTAATCCACTACACTAGTTTACTCTAATTTAGTTTTTCTCTCATAAAATGTATATACATGTATATATGACATCTAATTTACATAAATTTGCTCTCCCCCATCATTATATATAGCCCCAATCCTCCGACTCTCTCGTCAATGACCATCACTCTTGAAGAAGCCCGCATAAATCGGGCGAAACGTTGAATATCCAGGCCCTTCCACCTCCATTTTATTTCATATATATATATATATATATATATATATATATATATATATATATATATATATATAGTAAGTTATGAAATATATATGGCACTTAAGCTACACAGAATATTCCGCGTTTCATCCACGCTGCCTGATGAATCCCAGCGTGAATAAAACGCGGAATATTCTGTGTGGCTTAAGTGCCATATACATTTTATAACTTATTACCTAGCTTTACCTACGTATTGAGCACTGTTGACGCATACCTAGCTTTACCTCCGTATTGAGCACGTTTACGCATAAATTTATACTTTCATATATTAATATATGTGATGAAATTAAGTAATCATATATTTGTAGACATAGATTTAAGATAGTAAATTATATTTTACATTGATTTGTTGTTCGAGAGGATACTTAAATTAGATATATTTAAAATATATCGTGAAATGTTGAAATTTCAACACAACTTATTTGAGTATCCCTAACAAATTTATGTAAAATATAATGTACAGTTTTAAAAACGTGTTATTTCATAACAAGATCCACTGGCACGTGTTTCCTCGTCCACGCTCCATCGGCTGATATATATATATATATATATATATATATATATATATATATATATATATATATATATATATATATATATATCGGGGTAGTTATTTTTGTGCGTATCCGTTAGAAGCGTTGAGTGAAATCTGAAGAATAAAACATGTATAAATACATTTGAAGCCAAAACTGCAACGCGAAATTTTTTTATGAAATAAACAGTTGTTTATTTTTAAATAAATATATTTCGGAGTAAGACTCCTTTATCAATCTTTTTTTCCCTCTTCTTCTTCGACATGATGCAGTGGAAGATAGTTCGATGGAGAGTCCACATGATGTTGTTAATTGCGATGTTTTTTTTTCAAAATGCGCGACCAGGCGTCACCTATCCTGCTTCATAAACCCCCCGCAGTTAACAACATTCTTTTATTTTTGAAATTGTTGTGGGGGTATCCACGTTACCCATGATGAAAATGATT
This sequence comes from Euprymna scolopes, assembly GCF_053919585.1. Taxonomy (NCBI): domain Eukaryota; kingdom Metazoa; phylum Mollusca; class Cephalopoda; order Sepiida; family Sepiolidae; genus Euprymna; species Euprymna scolopes. The sequence goes on along the minus strand of NC_136497.1, from coordinate 120,735,045 downwards.
AGTATAGCAGACGTGTTTCAAACAGAACTTCATGTCAACCCAGGCAACGCCGGGTACCCATTCTAGTATATATATATACTAGCGGGGGTACCCGGCGTTGCCCAAGTGTTTGTTTCAGGGACGGGGGGGGCAGTTTTAAAAAATGTTATGGTAGGTAAGTAGGAAGGATCAAACCCGGAGCCATGAGTAAAAGTAGGAAAATAAAGTGTTAAAAAAAACAAAAAAAAACATCTGCAACGTTAACAGTTCGGCCACCAAGAACAGTCCATTCCAGTTGTTTAGGAAAAAAAACAAACAAACAAACAAAAAAAAAACGACTACGGTTGGTCGGCGCGAACGTGAAAATATAATGTGAATTGTCCAGCACGCTAACCACTACGCCACAGAGCACTGCAGCTTAGTTTAGTGATTTTAAATAAACACATGAAAGAACTACGAAGAAACACATGAAAGAACTACGAAGCCAAACCGGTGTTCTCTTCTCAAATGTTCCTTGTGAACGATCCCCAAACGGTGTTAAGTGGTGGCAGGGGGAGGAGGAATTTATTAGAGAGAAAATATTTTACCACTTCCATTGATCTTAACCGATTTTGGCCGTGACTTCTCAGCAGAAAAAGTATAGAAATCTAAGATTATCGAGGAATTTGAGAAATAATAAGCCTATAACACATCTCAGATATTGTTCTGCCGTTTGTGCATATTATATTTGCATGAAATATATTGATTTTTAATCCTATTAAGGTCAAAATCCGACGAGAAAAAATTAGTTCATTTTATTTATATAGATAGAAGATAGAAGAAAGAGATAATGTTTACAAAAGACAATAAATACAAAGTTAAGACAGATGAACTCAAACTGACGCAACTTAAGATATGATGGTGGAACCACCTATATAGTTTCACTCTTATTGACTCAATTCATGTGTGTGTATTTATAACCATGCATATAAAAGAAACTATGTTTTTATATACAATATTTTACATGTATTACGTTCTTACTTGCGTCAGACGGTCAGATGTCGGAACAGTGCGTTGGTCACGCGGAATTCACGTAATGGTTTGTAGTTTACGAGTTTTATCTGTACCACGAAACATATATACGTATACCTAATTAATACATTAATATGTAGATATTAATATGTATATTATCGATCTATTTAGAACACATACTCCGATATGCAAAATATGATTCTTTAGTTATTATTATTTTTTGTTATTCCATTTTCACCCAAAACAAAGTATAGTACTACTTTGATGTAGGAGGCTACTATCCAGGACATAAGTTGCAGGGATATTATGTACGGAGTTGAATAGCAAGATGTCCATTCACATTAGATTTGAACTTCTACCTGTCAGTACAGTTGGGGAAGCAGGAACTCGGAAGAGTGTTCCAAAGTCTAGCAGTTCTGAGGAAGAAACTATTAGCTTTTTACAGCTAGAGATATCTACTGTGTAGGGGTGGGATTTTGTTGCGTGTCGGGTCTGTTCGACGATTTGACCTTTGAGAACTCTCTACTACACTCTTCCGACAATTTTGGGTCTAAATACTTGAAATTTTAGATATAGGTTCCTTGGACATGGATCTAACTTAATAATCTTACTTGAGTCCAAAACAATCCATGTTAAGAGGTCATAATAGGGGTCAAAGTTAAAAACAAATTGACCTCTGCGGTTTCTACCAAATTACTCAGGTTTCTGGTCTAGACATTTGAAACTTTACATAAAGGCTATTCAGAGATAGGGCAAGCTTTTTAATCGATTTAAGTACAAACCTTTTAGTTACCAATATATGAATGTAAGTATGTATGTATGCTTGCATGCCTGCCTAAAACTTTCGACAGAAGCAACGGATTTTACCAAAATCAGTATCGTTTTGAAGGTCGACCTTTCAGACGACAAATAGCGAAAAATTGGCTAAAAAACATTAATATCTTCACCTTCAACTGGGCACTTTTCTACAGGGGGGGTCGCTTTTTCGCCGATACTTTTTAAAGTAAACCTGTCCTTTCGATTGTCTAGCATTAATCTAAACATAAGTTACTTCCGGGTTTTCGGTGGTCCTAACAGCAAAGATGTCAGTTTCTCCCCCCCGTTTTTTTCCTGCTTCGCTGTACGGGTTCGAGCCTGCCTCCTACTACCACTTTTTTTTTTGCTCAACGGACACATCCGAACACCCGGGAAACGCCGGGCTGAAATGCTAATATATATATATATATATATATATATATATATATATATATATATATTTCTTTAAAATACTTGGCTATCAAACTCCTCCGTCAGTCTTTGTTCTACAGACATAAAACTTCATATATAGGGTATTCGGACCCATGCGAAACTTTATATTTGGATGTTAGCCAGGGAAAATCGGCGCAAAAGTATGAAAAAAAAATTAATTTGCCAGGTAAAGGTCGAACGACGGAATGGCGAATATGCATGCATTACCTAATAGTTATTAGTTCATGTTTTTATTTTTAGCCTTTAGCAAATATATCTTCATAGCTCAGGCATTAACGCCAAGGGAAAACAGTAAATCGTTAGCTAAAGATGTTGGTTTCGATTTTTGGTGGTGGAGCACGAGTATTTTTTTAAAACACTTTATAACGTATTACTATATGTTGGGTCTAATATAATATAATAATAAATACAAAATCCGCATTAATCAAACTATCATATGTAAGCGTACTTAACGAGTGGAAAATGCCGGACCGCCTACTAGTATATATATATATATATATATATATATATATATATATATATATAGTCTTGGAAGTGTTTAACCTTTAAAACTATACAAAAAATATTTTTTATCATTCGTTAGAAAACCATCTAGTCAGTAAGTCATTTAATCACGTGCAATCACTGCATCAACTCGCTCTCAAATTTAATATAATACCAATAATTTATTTTTCAAGGGATCATCAGTTGTTTACCATGAAACACTGTTTCGGGGATTTAAAAACAAAACAGTATATTACATCATGGCTCCCCAGCAGTGTTGATCAAACACCACCACGCTTAATCTTAGGAAGAAGACATGTTTCAAACATTTGATCTAATTTCCTATTCTTAATTGCAATTACTAACATTTTCATACTATAAAAATGAATTTCTTACCTGTGCGATTCATCAATTTCCACACTTAAAATGGATATATTTTTTAATTTTTTAATTTATCAGTCTGGTATTTATAAGATTAGGATTAATCACTTTAACTACTTATCACCCCCACTATGATTAGTATTTAGTATATTTACATTCTTATTTAAAATTAAATATATAAAGGTTAAAAATATTTTTACATATATACATTTTTAAAAAAATATAAATTTATTATATGTAATTATAAATACATTTTATACATTGCTAATATAGTTTTGGATTTCCTTTATTAATATAGTCTGGTTTCTCTTAAACGATTCAAAAGCATCAGGATAACGAACAAATGCTTTATTTAACTGCTTTAATATTTTATTTTTATCCCCACCTTGTTTTATCATCCTTATTACTAAACTAGAAACTGGTGGTATGAAGTCTGTTAGTTTTAAAGTAACGCGAGCTATTCTAAAAAAAAACTCTGACATAATGGTTCCATAAAACATAAAAACAGGGCAGGTGCTATCTTTATGGGGCATACGTACTATTTTAAAGGGGAAAGCGTTTCTTTTATGAAATATTTTGTAAAGAAAAATCCCATCCTCAATTTTTATATCTAAATCCAGAAATGTAGCCTGTTGTCCTCTATGTTCACAATTCAATTTTACTTCGTTTGGATATATAAGATGGGTTTTTTTTTCGAATTCATCATTATCGTTTATACATATAAGTTCATCTATAAATCTCCTACATCCATGAAAGTTATATGTTTTAGATATATCTGTTTTTAATAGTGATGACATATATATATATATATATATATATATATATATATATATATATATATATATATATATACTCGAGTCAATACAAATTTGCCCAAAATGGTGCAGGATCCAATCCCATTGGGATACCTATCGTTTGGAGTAATATTTTATTTCCTATTTGAAAATAGCATTCTTTAATAAGATGACTTACAAGTATTTTTAAAATACCTTTAGAAACACTAGTTTTAATATTTTTATTTTTACACCAGAAAGCTTTAGAGTTTGAAAAGTCTATATATTTACCTTTTCCACCTTCAAAAGCCAAATCTACAGTATCATTTAATTCTTTTATAAGTTTTTCGTGCGGAATTTTAGTATATAGCGTACTAAAATCATAAGTAGCTATATATTTTGCTTTTATTCTGGAATTTATTTTATCTAATTTTTCTTTCACTGGTTGGGAATTATTTACTACCCAAAATAGATTTATATTACTATAGAATTTACTTTTTAGGTGAAAATTATTTATTTGATTTATAATTAATTTAAATATTTTTGATATAGCTTTACTTAAAGGTCTAGTGATGCACGTCTTTGAAGCTACAATAAATCTAGCACCAACTGGATTTTTATGCATTTTAGGTATCCAATACATACATGGAAGATTTTTGTGTTTGTCTTCTAACTTTAATCCTTGTTTTTCACTAATAATACTATTATTCAAAATAATGCTATCTAAATTACTATTACTTATTTTATAAGTATCCGAAACGTTTCCTATGTCCTACTTCTATCAATAAACGTTGTATATGATATTTTTTACATATAAAAGCTATATTGTTTGCCGCTTTATCAATCGGAATATATATATAGGAAATAAAAATTACAATAAGTTTACCAATGTAATCAAAATGGTAAACTTAAAATATATTATAAATATTAAAATTTAATATTCACAAGTAAAGTAATCTCAACCAGATGTAAAAGCGAAAAGGAAATAGAGCTTATAATATGAACAAATGATTAATAAAACATGTTAAAAACACTTTGAAAAAGTGTTAAACACATATCTAATTTTAAAAAAGAATCACAAGATCCTGCCCTCTGATCAGAAGGGGAGTATTTCTTCGAAACTCCGCGGATTAAGGACTACCCACTTGTCTTGTAATTCCTTTTTAAAATTAAATGTTTTTAACTCTTTTTCAAGATGTTTTTAACATGTTTCATTAATCATTTGTTCATATATATATATATATATATATATATATATATATATATATATATATACATCAGCAGAAGTATCCGTCGTTGACTGGGTTCAAAAACAGCCTACAGAAAATGGACTGTGATTAATGAAAGTATGATAGGTTATGAAAAGGAGGGGGTTGTAAACAGATAGGTTTTGATACTCCAAAATTTTACCCTAAGAAAATATGATGAAAGTAAAGATAATTTTCGCGAAAATATATTTTTTTATATCAACTTTGTTTCCATTCGTAGCCAAGAGTGACCAACAAAATGATGTTTCCTTACAAAGAGAAAATGTTATATATATAATAATATAAATATACAAGAAATAAGTGTTACCATAGTCAATAAAAGTTACTTTTATGGTAGAAAAGTTCATTGGTTTGTGTTTTTAAGTAGTTTGTAAAATTTTTTTTTTAATTCACGAACCGGTGTAAAAAAAAAAAATCAAAATCGCAGCGACTTTGACATGGTGAGCCCCGTTTTCAATTTGAAGAAGGGACACCTGACCATTCTGTGTTAACAATTTAAGAGAGTTCCGTCAACGTAAGGAATATTTATAAAAATATTTTAATGTTTTCCGTTATTTTGTGCTTAAGGAATTTCGATTATGGCATGTGTAGTTTATATAAAAATTTATTTAAGTAGTTATCGCCTCAAATTTCGTTTTAATTTCAGTTCGCTGAAATTATTTCAAGTAAAGAGCATTAAAAACTATTTAAAAACAAACAAAAAAAAACATGAACTGAACATTTATTGACTATGGTAACATTTATTTCTTGTATATTTATTTTTTCGGGTAGTCGTTTGTTGGCTTTTTCTGCTAAACACTCTTACTAAGTAATATCGACGAAATATAAAAAAAACAAAGAAACAAACACAGTTTTGAAAAATAATGAAGCTTTACTTATTTTAGTAAAATAACCCGAAACAGCAAAATGGGATATTAAAAAAGTAAACACGTAATTACTTTAGTTTTTAAAGCAAAGAATCGATATAAAAATGAATAAGATGAAAATGGCGCCCTTTTCAAGAAGAACAACGTCGTTTCATATTAATTTATTTTTATTTCGAACTATTATTCTCATCTTTATTAGTTGATGTTTTCATCTTTATTGGTTGTTATTTTTCACGACGTTTCGGCCAACTAATCCTCTGGCCTTCGTGAGGTGGTAACCGCGACGGATAGGAACTTCGAATCTCCTAACTGCTATCCGTAGCAGTTGTCGTCTCACCAGGTTTTGGCCAAGTAAAACTCTGGCACGCTTTGGGTGGGATTGCAACCGTAAACTTCAATCAGTGTCCATCTGGAACCGTAGAGATTCAACGTCTCTACCAATTGCGCCACGAACCCCAAAGGGCGATCAAGGTTGGATTCTTTGATCTGATAAATCCACGTTTATTTATTATCTGATCTTCCATTGTCGGGTCCGTACCGATTAGTATATTTATTATTTTGAATTGAGTTCATTTTGTAGATTAGCTTTATATCTATAAATTCATATATATATATATATATATATATATATATATATATATATATATATATAATGCTCATCTGAAAAATTAATTCCAAATAAGGAATAATTCTTTCTAGTACACTGACAAAAAAGCTTAAACAGATATATAAATAAAAATAAAAAAAGGTTATGTAAATGTTTCTAAAAAGACACGTAATCACGTGAGCAGGATCTTTCCTTCTTTTGACACGATAACAAGTAACGTTCTTATTCTTTTATTATTTATCTATTTATATATTTTCGAAAGAGTGCCACGTGCAAGTGGGGAAGAAAAAACAGAGTTATGTAAAATTTGTGTAGAGAATTGTCTAAAGTTCCGACTTTTTTTTTCTTGGCTTTCACTTTAATAAGAACGAGAATTTATGAGGTGAATTTATTTGACACAATATGATTCAACTCAAAAAAATAAATAAAAGCTAACGTGAATTAAGATTAAAATTAAGGTGTTATTGTGGATCCTCACCCCTTTGGAAAAACAATGTTAAACTTTGTGACATATTTACATTCTATGGAGGTCAGGCGCGAACGAACACCCAATAATTTTATTATACCATATTTCTTTAAACTGAAACAAAATTATCAAAGATTACTTACGCAGATAGATATGAAAAGTCTTTATTAAAGTTTGTCCCTATTTCCATTCTATGGAGACCAGGCGCGAACGCAGACCCCACAATTTTATTATATCATCCCTTTTTAAGTTGAAACATACTTATCAAAGTATTCTTATGTACATCTATATCAAAAACCCTAGTAAACGTTTTATTTCTCATTTTTTATTTCCATATTTTGGGGGCCAGGCGCGAACGTGATCCCACAATTTTTATGAATCTCCGTTCTGCCAGATCAAATATACCCATTCCTGATCCTCGATACATCTTCTATCATTATATGTAATCAGTTTTTTTAAAAAATAGTCAACCATATAGGAGCCTATTCGTGACCAGACACACACACGCACAGACACACACACAGACGTTCAGCTTTATATATATATATATATATATATATATATATATATATATATATATATATATATAGTGTGTGTCTGGTTTCCTATTCTGCTCGAATAGATCAGATTTGGATTGCAAATAGCATTGTTATTGTCAGCGAACTTATGCATTGATGACCTAGATTTTTTATCCCTCTGATGTTTATACTGACCATTTGATACTTTAAGAAAGCAACCCCTTGCAGGTATGTTCGTCACAATCAGAGATGGGCATTGAATAGTGGCAACTATGTAGAAAAAATAATTTCTGGAATAAAAAATCTCGCTCGTTTTAATGAAAGCACTTCCATCTCCGCAGCTCATACATATTTTGAGATACAAAATAGAAGACTTTATTTTTCGAATGCTCCTCGTATATATATATATATATATATATATATATATATATATATATATATATATATATATATATATATATGCATATATATATCTAACGAATGATAAAAATATTTTTTGTATAGTTTTAAAGGTTAAAAACTTCAAATACTATATATATATATATATATATATATATATATAAATATATATATATGAATTTTATATGTACAGATATATGTGTGTGTGTGTGCTTTATGCTTGCTTGTGTGTATGTAAATGTTCGTATATGTTTTCTCACGTATTTAGATATTCCGTCCAATCTAATACTCGACAAAAGATACACACGCAAACTACAATGTTATGCTATTTTGCTTTCTTCACAATATCGCCAAGAGAAACGATTAAATTATAAATATTTATATCTTCGCTAAATCCGATGCTAATTAGACTGAAAATGATGCGGCGAAACGTTTTATAATCAGATTAGCAAACAAGGTGGGGAACGAACTATTTCCGATAATTGAATAAATGCAGAGGATCAGTACATTTTCTATTCGTTTATTTAAATTTTTCTATCAGTTTTATTAAACATATGGATATCCGCTTGGCATACGAGATTTAGACAGGCAGAGTGAATTCTCCGATCTGGGTGCAAACCCCAACTAGGGTATCTATATTCTATGGGTTTTTTTTAAATGAAAATCACTCCAGACAAAGCATTAAGATATTTCATGTACAGAAGTAAAAATAATAATACTTCAAGATAAAAAATTAAATATCGATAAGTGTACGAGGATAGAAAACAGCAATTCTCCCCCTTTGTAAAAAACATCAGTCATAAAATAAAAGACAGAATAGGGTGAGAGAGAGAGAGAGAGAGAGAGAGAGAAAGGGAGAAAGAGAGAGTACCGAGATGAGTATTTTCTTATTCCCTTGCTAAGAACCCTCATGGGTGTTTATTGATATGATTTGCCTTAAAGTTATGTGTTTCTTTATTCTCCCAAGGTTGTTATTAAAACTTTATTTCAGCTGTTGACTATCTGTAGAATTTCCCCAATAAAATAAATATGAGGACGATTGACTTACATGATTTTGTATCTTTTTCGGTCGTGATTTGCATTACCTTTATACTACGATGACTAATTCGAATTATACTTTCCATGGCATTGATCAGATAAGACTTTAATATCTACTGTCCCTCTATTTTTAACGTTGTACCCGTTTACATGTAGAGAAACAACGAAAAGGAATAAAATTCAACTCTCTTTTTCTTCGTGAACTAACAGACAATACATCGTTTCTGTTCGGCCATGTTTAGCACGCGTCTTTTCCTGTCGCTCTCAGACCACACGCCTATCTTTCTCTCCTCTTGAACATGATCACCAGTCTGCACACACATTCTTCTTATATTCTTTTCCATTCTTTTCTTTGCCGTGATGTCATCTCACACACGGCACAATACACACACACACACACACACACACACACACATATATATATATATATATATATAGATTTTGTTATTGTTATTTTTCAAGCGATAACTAAGGTTAATATTGGCGCCGCCTCGGAGCTCATTTTTTTATTTACTTAGAAAGTCGCCCTTTTTAATTTGGACGTATATAACATTTTTATTTATTTTATTATTTTTAAAACAGTAATCTACGTACACGCGTGTTTCAAGGTTTTTACCTCTCATCAGCGTAGTTTAACTGCCTCTAGGGATCGAACCTCAGACCATGTTTACCACAGTCTGGTGCCTTAACCGTTAGGCCATAATCCCTAGATTGATTATACTGTTTATTTTTATCGCTTATAAATTTAGATTTTGTTATTGTTGTTATTTTTCAAGCGATAACTATATATATATATGTGTGTGTGTGTGTGTGTGTGTGTGTGTGTGTGTGTGTGTGTGTGTGTGAGTGAGTGAGTGTGTATACAGCGTCCATACGCGCGTCCGACTTCTGTTACATATTGGCATGGGTATACTTAGGTCAGCGAAAGCGTTACGGAACTTATTTAGCGCGTCGCTTTACGCATCATTTTTGGGAGAATATTTTGAAAACCATCAGTCACATGACTCAGTTTGCATCTGCAACTTCTATTGTTGGTCTTCTGACAAAAGGAGGATGAACCTGTGAGTTCACCTTGTCCGTTCGTCCGTTCGTCTGTCAGCACTTTTCTCGATAACTAGGACTTGGAATTTTTTGAAATATCGCACAAGCATTAAACATGATAGGAATAAAAAAGTAACAGAACGGATTTTCCGGTAAAACTCAGGTTAGTCCCCTAGGGGTGCCTTTCGGGTAAAAATGGCTAAAATTGGCACATTTGGGCTTATTAAAAAAATTGATGTCCTAGATTTTTATAAAATATTATGAAAAGTTGTAAATAACTGACTTCTATATAATTTTGTTTGTCTAAACATCGCGATTACTCTTGGGTGTGCCCCAGGGATTCTTTATAGGCTAAAAAAAAAACACTCAATTTTAGGGACTATTTTACCATATTTTTCTAAAATTTTCGGTGTATATCTATTTAGCAGTTTTGCATGCTGCTGAACTCAAACTTAAATATCTTAAGGCCTTGGAGATTTTGGGGCTAAATGGCGGTGGAGGGCAAATGATGGACTTAGTCATTCCTTTTTTTGCATGGTGCAGAACTCAAATTTAGATATGTTAAGACCTAAAACTGCACCGTTTGTTCATTTTCACCAGGATTTGACTCCTCTGTGGACTTTCGGGGCTTAGTGGGAGGGGGATGCTGAACTTGGTCATCTTTTATGCTTCGTTTACTGTGGACTCATGGGGGAGCATGCTACACTTGTTTATATCAAGATGTCCATTATCATTCTTTTAGAGATGACCTTAGTGCTGATTATGTTAATGAAAGCCTTCCAACTCTCTTTTACAGAGTAAATTCTCAAATTACACTTGTGACCGTAAAGAAGGTCTTCAGCAGAAGAGCTGTTCCAATTTACTTGCCTCCCTAGAAAGGCAGAGTTAGACACAAGGTCGTTTATTAATGTGTGGAGAATCCACTCTGGATGGGAACAACAATTAAAAGCGTCTCAAGCTAGAAGGATTTTTCCACCACTGATCGACGCCAGAAAAGGTGAATTGCAACATCACAGAGTATACTACATTTTACTCCTAGCCAAAAGGCCAAACAAGGCCCAATTCATAGAAAGTGTTTCTGTTGAATGAACTATACACACTTTGGTCGTCACGTGTTTTGGTCATCAGAAGTGTTTTGCGTGTTGAACAGTAATTGCATCAGAATCAAGCAATTAACTACACTTGCCTTATTGGAATGGTTTTCCTGTGCTGATTATATCATCATTCTTAGATGGTATCCTTAATATGATCTATGCTGTGCGGGGCTTTTCTACCCAGACTTTAATTTGTACCCTCATACCATAGCGGCATTTTTTTTTTACACAGTGGTCACCACATATGAAGGCCCGAAAGCCACTCAGGGATTAGGGTTATTGCAAGTACAGTACGTTAGTGTGGAGATTTGATGAAGTGTTTACTTAAGGGGGCGGTTCATTAGGAATTTGTTAACGTTGGGCTTGAACACATCCAAGTTGTAGTCAGGTGGGAAGCAGGCGGACGGAACAGAGTTCCACAGGCGTGCAGTTCTAAGAAAGAAGCTTTGTTCATGGAATCCACGTTTTGATTTAGGCACAGTTAAAGAGTGGGGAAAATTTTTCACAGCGGATTCAGCTAGACGGGTGTTTTTCGTGAAGGATTGGCGAGGGGGGACCAGAGATTGGAGTTCAGACGAGCACCTGCCATGGAAATAATGATAAAACAAGGATAACATCTCTTCTGTGTGAGAGAGGTTGCAGGCTAGAGAAAAGGGCATCCACCACTAAGCCACGAAGTCTATTTTGTACGCTGTCAAGGCAGGATAGGCTGTTTTTAGAAGCTCCTGCCCAGATATGGCAGCAGTATTCCATCCTTGGACGTAGTTGGCTTTTATATAGCTAGAGAATTGCATCAGTAGTGAGATATCTTCTGGAGCGGTAGAAGGATCCCATAATCTTTCCAGCGACATTGGCAACAGACTTGATATACGTGTTCCATTTCAGATCAGAAGTAAAGGTCAAACCCAGAAGCCTACCCTAAGCGAGTTGAACGACCTTCTCCAAAGGAGAGAGTTTGATGAAAATATCAAATTCAAAATCCGTACCCAGTCGCAAATATGTAGCTCTCAGGGAAGATAACGACGTTTTAGTTTTTGTCAGTTCTTGCAGAGTGGTGTCGACGCCCTCTTACATACAGTGCCAAGTATTCACAAATAGTCACTCATCTGTTATTAGTAAGGCTCAACTTGCCTAACTTCGTTGATCTAACGAGAACCGGTATGTTAATGTTATTATACCGTCCATGTGAAGAGGCATTCAACGCAGATTTTTATTGCTGTGCGTGGCTATCTAAAAATATTTATCAAAACAATCCTCACACTATCAAGAAGAGAAGAATACCATTACAGTCTTAAAAAGAACTGTGCAGGAGAGAAGTTTGTTTATTTACCTCCTCAGTAGAAGTTCAGCTGAGGTTTTATAAAATCAGTGCGCGATAAGCAATGTACTAAAATGCCAGCACAATACATCGGCGTAGTTCAGTAGATGCGCGCTAAGTGTGTAGCAATAAACTAAACCTTTGTAGATATAAAGTAAAGTCTAAGATGATGGTTCTCCTGTTTTACTTGTGTAAAAGAAGTTTGTCAATGGCCTTTACAAGTTTTCTCATCGCACGTTAGTAGGTTTGTTATTGAACGACGATAAAGACTACGAAATTTATGATAGAAACATAGTGGTCAAATCAACACTAAGTAAACTTTTATTCATATCAAATATGGTTGAATGTCAGAAAGAAATTACAAATTTTAATAACGATTCCATGAGTTTTTATTCTTTTTAATCACCCTATGTTTGTTTATACTCAAACTCAGAGATATCTATCTATTTTTTCGCCTCATTTCTACCTACGTTGTGGATATTTTCCGCGTTGTAATTCAAGCTACATTTTTTCACAATTGAAAATTCTAAGCAAAATGAAAAAGTCAAAATTAGATAATTGAGCAAAATCCTGTATTTCGCACTGTCTACAAAACATCTTATTTCTCATTTTCTAAGCCTAACATCTTTTTTCGGAACATCAAAACCATTGTGAGAAACATATTTCTGAATCTGGTTATTCACATTTTTTGTACTTTGAGGTGACGTGTCGTTTCGTGGAATTTGCGTTCATTATATATATATATATATATATTATAATAATTATTAAATACCTACAGACACTAGAGTTTCATCCTTTCGGGAATCATCAAAACAGGCTTTAACGATTAACGCCGGTCGAGAGATTTTAACCCGGCAACGAAGCCAACTCTGGCTCATTTAGTAAGAACCAACTCCATTCGGCCACCGTCGACCGAAAAAAATATTGTTGAAATATAAACATTTATTTTAAAATGTTTTAACGTCTGTCAGAGTGATCTAATCATTATATGATGATCTGCGCATACGAGCTAAAGTGACCGACTTTATTTCAACTGTAACGGTCTCAACAATTAGAAACGACTATATTTTATAAGTTTAATCTTAATCCTGTTAATTTTCATTTTCGCATACTTTTAAATAATTTTCTATGCATATTACTGCTACTTTTGACGGAAGGTGTACACTAGATATAAAATGTGTTTTGACATTTGAAAGTTGTTGATGGGATTATTTATGAAAAACATATTTACTTCATTAGATCGTTAATAAAACAATTAAATATTTATTAAATTATTCAGAACCATTTCACTATTTTGAATAGTTTATATTTTCCGTGTTGATTTTAGCTGTTTACAGTGCGATTGATACATCACTGGTATTTGCAATGCAATATAGATGAACAGCGTTTGGGAAGAATGCTGAAACTTTAGTAAACAAAAAATGCAATGAAATAACATTTCACAACGTGTATTTAACAAGATATGACTATTTCATAAAAGAAAGATGAAAAGCACGACCAATATAAAAGATAGATCGGGCAGATAACACATGCCACTAAAATATCGTATCTGATAGCTGAAAAACTATCCTAAGACTGTGATAAGTGGGGCAATTTGGTTTAAAGTATGTGGCGAAGCACTTTGAACCATGCAAATACATGGCGGAACGATAAAACTGTCGCCTTAAACAAAATAGCATTCCAGCTTTGTTGTAAAACTTTTATTGAGAAAATCAATTCAGGCAGCTTGATTATGTATTACAACTAACATCTATTCAATGTAGCCGCTTTCAGCCTCAGTCACCGTCTCCATACAGGTCCAGAACTGGGAGTATGCCTTTTCCACAAGCGCCGGCGGGGTCTCGGTGAATACTTGGCCGATAGTGGTGATCAGGCTGACTTTGGTGTTGTGGAAGATCATGTTTGCGATATTCACTAAGTTCTCGATGATGAATTAGTCCAGGTCGGGGGACGAGGGAGACCCACCTAGAGAAGGACCCAAAAAGGATAGCACTTCTGAAGCTAAGCCTGAGTCTCTTTGGACTTGTGGGCCGGTGTCGAGTCCTGCTGTTACAGCCAGGGTCTGCTAGCGGACAGCTGATTGCACCAGGGGATCACCACACGCTTTAGCATATAAAGGAACACTTTGGTGTTACCCTACAAGCCGACTTCGAGGGTGTGAAGTGGCATGATGTGGCCTTCACTTGAAACTACACCAAAGGCCATAGCCGTGGCCGGAAACTTCATTTAGCGTTCCCTCAAGCGTTGAAAAGTTCGGATTTTCATGTTGAGGGTGTTGATAATGGTTGCGTCATTACTTTTATCGGTTGTGAACATGAGTTATACAGCGGCGCATCTCTGATCTCGCTCGTTAGACATTGCGTCATTTTCAGACATGATAGAAGGCTCTTATCGTTCTTGGGATTTGTAAGCAACTGGCTAACTAGTAAATGGTCTGAAAAAAAAAAAAGAAATAAAATCAGTTTTCATCAAACGTATATGGAATCATATCGTCTTTTCTAGGGCGACAATCTTATCGTTTCACCCTGTAGTCTAAGAAGTAAAGTCAAAATTATAACTAATTATTCCAATGGTCAAGCTTTGCCGATCATATTGTTTTAAATTGATCAAATTGTAATTTTTAAATCAGTCAATTAGAGAGCTTATTCTAACACAGTGTGATGTGACGTCATAGACGAGATAAAAGAGACATACATGTTCGAAGAAGCAATATTTGGAAGTGTGGCTTTCGAGGTTTGGCCGCTTTCCAGCAAAGCACGTATTCGAAACGTGTTCAAGACGCATGAGTGGAGTTAGAGCATGGAAAAGTCACATGCGGACGGAAAAGGAGAAATAAACTGTTTAAATGTTTAGAAAAATGCATTGGTAGAAATACCAGATATAAAGGTTTTTGTTAAAATAGAAAAAAAGCGTGTTCATTTTTTTCCTGTTTGTCTGTTTCTTTGCAACGGAGTTCACAGCATGTTGGGTCCGTTACAATATAACGACCCCATCAAAAATAAATACAACGTTACAAATGGATTATTGGTCGGAAAAATATATCTAAAGGAAAATAGTTTCGGCTACTACATAATCTAAACAAAAAATATGTTACCCCCCCCCAATAAAAAATCGACCTTCTGTTCATATCCTGGGAAGTGGTAT
>NC_136497.1:120609411-120714411 GCF_053919585.1 Euprymna scolopes | reverse complement strand
GGCGCATAACCTGTTAAGTTTTGAGACATTGTGTTGAACAAAGATAGCGGCGTAGTTCAGATCAGTAACCAAGATGGCGGCCAAGAATCAAATGCGGTCCGTGGCGTAGTTAACGGAGAACTGATTAAATCCAAAATTTGATAATTTTTATAATAATTTTGAAACGTTTTCATTGGTTGTTTAGCACAGCCGGAGTTTATAAAAATGATTGGCGAATCCATTCGTCTCATAACCCCACCACATTTACCCGAGTTGGGCGGCAAATAAATAACTACCCCCATTACTCGTCTGATGAGGAAGGTCTCCTATCGGCTTCGGCTGCAGGGAGACAGGGTAGCAGTACTCGTCAAGGATTCTTCACTTGACAGTCAGCCCGACAGGTGAGGGACCGGGAACCGGACCAGCACCTGTCGGATTGAGGTACGCCGCCTGGGTAATACCTAAGAGGTCCACCCTCCCAGGCCTTGCCACTGGGCTTTCCGGTGGAGTAAGTTTATAGCTTACTCCCTGAGGCGCCCAATACCGGGGAATGTCGACAGGGTTACTCAGGCAATTTTTCAATTGCAGGAGTGCCCCTCCTTTAGGGGAGCCTGCTGGTTTCCTAATGTCTGGCCTTGTGCCACATTTTGCTAAGGTAAATAAATCTTTACCCCCCCATTAGGTGGCAAAAACATTTCACTTCTATACTTATTACTGTAAATTTTTATTTTCACCCTTTATTCTATCAGTCTAATCATTAATTATGGTGTTTAGTTTTATCGGAATATTCTAGGTGATTTTCTACTACGTATTTAACACATTTTATTACCTCCTGGATATTAATTATATTTTTATATGTATTTTTATAATTATTTTCATAAACTACGACTCCGCTATTCTTTATATTTATATTATTTTTTTTCTTTATTTTTTTTTTCTATTTATACTTCGTCTTTTTTATAATGGATTATATTTTCTAAACCATTAAGGTCATTTCTCTAAATTTATTATTATTATTATTATTATTATTATTATTATTATTATTATTATTATTATTAATATTATTATTATTATTATTGTTGTTGTTGTTGTTGTTGTTGTCGTCGTCGTCGTCGTCGTCGTCGTCGTCGTCGTCGTCGTCGTCGTTGTCGTTGTCGTTGTTGTTGTTGTTGTTGCTGCTGCTGCTGCTATTACTATAATAATAATAATAATAATAATAATAATAATAATAATAATAATAATAATAATAATATATTTTGTATTTATTATATATGTTTTTCTTAGGATTTTTATTTGCATAATTATATGCGCACATGTATGCATGTGTGCGTACGCTCGGCTAAATCACTAATACGTATATGTGTATTTTTGCCTTCATCCCACCCCTTGAACTGATCTCTTTTCCTCTTAATTTTTCTTTTACTACAGGCAGAATTCGTGTCTTGAGACTCTTCCTCCCAGCTCCTTCTTCGTAGATTATTTCAAATGTGCTCACCCCTCCCATTTCTTATGACAATATAATCACACTAACTCTTTTTCTTCTTCCGTTTTTCTGTTCTTTCTCCACCCTTTTCTTCTTTTTCTTTTTCTATTTCTGTTTTTTTAAATTTTTCTTCTTAATTCTGTTAAGTCTAACGTACTTTTTCCCCTTTCGCTCTCTATATCTGAAGTCTAAAAAAGTAACTTTACCTCCCCCCCATCCCGTCTAAATTTTACGTTTTATTTTTCTACAAAATATTTATTCTTTAATTTGAGAACCAGACGCTTTCAGTAGTACACACATTTTATTACAGCGGCTGACAAGAAATTTTTTTCCTTACCGACCGATTGCCTAAAATATTAGCATGTAATATTTGTCTATATAAATAAAAATATTATATTTCGCTCTTTTTATTGAGCACTCTATTAAAGTTTTACTTCACCAGTCTTTTCTCTTAAATACATGTAACTCTCTTCTGTCTGTCTGTCTGTCTGTCTATCTGTCTGCCTGTCTCTCTCTCTCTCTCTCTCTCTCTTTGTTTATTTGTTTTTTTTTATTTTTGCGATACATTTTGAATGAATGCAATTATTTTTACGAAAGTATATTTTTTACGTAAATACGAATTGGAAATAATTTTCACGAACACGAATTTTATACCCCCAAACACAGTCATTGATTGACTTTTTGTAGAGTAAGTGTCTTAATTACCATATTCATTGAGAACGAAGAATAATGACTTCCGGTGTTTGTGATGAATTCGCATTTAAATTGTTTAAGATAAATATAGAAAAGATGGAGGAAAAACTGCGATACAAATAAACAGATTGTTTATTCATCATAAAAGATGCGTAGAGACAAATACATCTTTCTGTCTAAATAAAATAGGGAAGATATATTGCTTGCACTGTCTTTTATCTACAAGACAAGCGGTGCAATTATAGCCTGTTAAATACCGCAATGCTGAGCAGGAATAAGACTTTAAAATGCATATGTTCTTATACACATCGTAAATGTTATCCTTCGTTCATTTTCGTCTAGATAAAGTCAGATGGCTTCCTTTATTAGGATTAGGATAGAATGACAATATATTTGCAACGATCCGAGACACATATATATTTGAAATGTGTTCTTCATGTAACAGAAAACTAATTAGACATTTGTTTATTGAACTGTGTGTGTATGTGTGTGTGTGTGTGCGTGAGATAGAGAGAGAGAGAGAGAGAGAGAAAGAGAGAGACACACATTCGTTCCCCATTTATATAGACTAAAACTTTTTTTAGGACCTTGTATTCACAACAAGGGAATTGAGGAATAGGCAGGGACATAATAAAATCTGCGTCTTATCTATATATCTATAAGAATGGAAATGTGTCTGTAATGTAAGGACACTCCTCACCTTATATACTCAACCTATATCTTCAAAGAATTTTACATGTACAGGCATGTATTTTTATATAGGGTATTCAGATATGTAGAAAAATCGGTTTTTAACTGGAAAAAGGTAGTCAGGGGGTAAAAATCAAACGTGACGTTAAATCCCTTTTAAAAATGGATTTAAAAACTAGAAAGAAACTGAGACATGTATATGCGAGTGTTTTTTTTTTTTTTTGTAAGAAAAAAAGTACGAGAAGAAATCGAAACTAAAACCTAAAGACATGGAGTTTTTAATATCTAAGGTATCAGATTTTTATCCATTTGTCTACTATTTCACGACTGTGCAGGCGCTGTGGGAAAACATGACAGCTTCCTTATGTTTAGAATAAGTAGGTTTAACAACATTTTTTAAATGTCGTAGGAAGCCGATCTAATGGTTTTCGCACTTGACTCATATATATATATATAAATATATATATATATATATATATATATATATATATAAACTTATTTATGCACTTATATTTGTATTATATTTACTTATTTATGCCCTTATGATGGTAGGATGTATAAAAGTGTTCACTTTGGTCCAAATCGTACTTTACGAGTCATTAGGAAATTAATTCAGAAACACACTAATCCGTTTCATATATATATATATATATATATATATATATATATATATACACACATATATATACACACACATATATGTGTATATATATATATATGTATATATATATGTGTGTGTGTGTTTGTATATATATATGTCTGTATAGTAATGATTATATATATACTAAAAGTATAACTGTTTATAACTTTATATGCATATATATGTATATATATATTATACAAAATATGAATATGCACTATAATGCCTTTCTATATAATAAACTTCCTTAACTACCATAGAGAAAGGTTGGTAGAGACCGCAGTCGTAAAATTATTTTAAACTTTGACCGCAATTTTGCCCCCTTAACATTTATTGTTTTGGACCCAACTCAAATTAAAATGTTTGACCCATGCCCAAGTAACCTACATCTAAAATTTCAAGTGCTAAGCCCCAACATTGGTTGGGGAGTCTGATAGAGCATGCAAAGGTCAACTCTTTGACCTCTTGGCCGCAAAATATTCACCCAAAAACTGATTTAAAAGCTTGCTGCATGTCTGAATATTTTTATGTAAAATTTCAAATGTTTAGACCAAACATTAGCTGAGTAATTTAGTAGAGACCGCAGTAGTCAATTTAAAAAAAAACTTTGCCCCCTATTATGACACCTTAACATTTATTGTTTTAGGCCCAAAGCAAATTATAAAGTTAGATTTATGTCCAAGTAACCTATATCTATATTTGTAAGTGTTAAGACCAAAAATTGGCGGAGGTGTTTTGTAGAGTTTTAAAGGTCAAATCGTTGAACTTTGACCTCTTAAAAGCAAAGTTTCTGACCGAAGCTAATAAAAAAGATTTTCCCACATCCAAATACCCCTTAAATCAAATTTCAAGTCTTAAGACCGAACATTGAGAGAGTTATTTAGAAGGAAAGTGTAGATACACACACATACATTTTCACTTATCTATCAATCTATATATCTATCTATCTATAAAATAAACGTGTCTGCGTGTCTGTCTGTCTGTCTGTGTACATTTCCCTACGCAATAATTCTGTAAATTTTCAGTCTACAGACTCGAAATTTTATATACAGGGTACTGAGATTTGGGAAACTCTTTGGGATCGGTTTTCGGCCAGAAATTTGGAAGTTACGGGTTCAAAGTTCAACGATTTAACCTTTGAGAACTCTACCAAACAACTCAAACAATTTTTGGTCGAAACCCTTCCTGGGACATGGCTTTTTTTTACACAGTGATCACCACTTATCAAGGCCCGGAAGCCACTCAGGGATAAGGGTTATTGCAAGTACATTACGTTAGTGTGGAGATTTGATGAAGTGTTTACTTAAGGGTGCGGTTCATTAGGAATTTGTTAACATTGGACTTGAAGACATCCAAGTTGTAGTCCGGTGGGAAGCAGGCAGACGGAACAGAGTTCCACAGGCGTGCAGTTCTAAGAGAGAAGCTTTGTTCATGGAATCCGCGTTTAGGCACAGTGGATTCAGCTAGACGGGTGTTTTTCGTGAAAGATTGGCGAAAGGGGACCAGAGATTGGGGTTCAGACGAGCACCTGCCATGGAAAAAACGATAAAACAAGGATAGTCTCGCAACGTCTCTTCTGTGGGAGAGAGATTGCAGGGTAGAAAAAAGGGCATCCCCTACTAAGCCACGAAGTCTATTTTGTACTCTGTCAAGGCAGGATAGGCTGCTTTAGCAGCTCCTGCCCAGATATGGCAACAGTATTCCATCCTTGGACGTACTTGGCTTTTATATAGATAGAGAATTGCATCAGTAGTGAGATATCTTCTGGAGCGGTAGAAGGATCCCACCATCTTTCCAGCGACCTTGCAACAGACTTGATGTACGTGTTCCATTTCAGATCAGGAGTGAAGATCAAACCCAGAAACTTGTCAAAACACTGGGCCTCACCCAGACGAGAGCCATCCATCACAATTGATGCCAGATGGGGATCAGAGCGTTGATGATGTAAGGATAGGAGTTTGGTTTTGGATGCATTAAAGGTAACCAGCACATCTTCCCCCACTGAACCACGCGCTCGAGATCAGAGGAGAGAGAATCAGAGAGAACTTTGTCATTTACAACCTTTGATGTGTTGCCGTAGATGGTCGTGTCATCAGCATAGATGTCAACGAATGATGTAAGTATGTGTTTAGGGAGGTCATTGATGTAGATCAGGAAGAGAGTTGGGCCTAGGATTGACCCCTGAGGGACTCCAGCATTTATATTGCAGGCCTCCGATTTTTGTCCATCTACCACTACTCTTATGAGCTTAATGATTGAGAAAACATTTCCAGTTATACCGTAGCTGGAAATCTTGTGAACTAGACCCTTATGCCATACCTTATCGAAGGCCTCTGATATGTCAAGAGCAATTGCCCTAGAAAGGAAGCCTTTATCAAGAGATTCACTAATCCTGTGGGATATAACCGTCAGCACATCTGCGGTAGATCTTGCAGAGCGGAAACCATATTGTGTGTTACTAAGAAGGTTATTCCTGCTGAGGTGGTTGACTATTTCTCTATTTAATATGGATTCCAGCAACTTACTCATGACACACAGGAGACGTATTGGTCTGTACTGAGAGGGAGATGACTTATCACCTGAATTCTTAAATACAGGCCAAACTGATGAGGTCTTCCAGGGAGTCGAAAAGCACTTCTCCTTAAGGCAGCGCTTAAACAGTTTCGTAAGTATGGGAGCAAGTTCTGGTTGAAGCTTTTTAAACACTATAATAGGGATGCCATCAGGGCCAGTTGCTTTACTGGAATCTAGGTTTTTGATTAGCTTGGTGACCTCATGCACGGATATTTTTTATGTTACCTAGCTTGTTCTGTGTTATAGGAGGAAATATGGGGAGTTGATGGTCTTCGTCGCATAGGGTAGAATTAGCTGCAAAGTTCTTTGCAAATAGTTTGGCCTTGTCTGACGCTGACGAGATGACCTCTGGTCCATTGATAATGGTTGGGATAGAACGCACACTTCTGTTCAGGATCCTATTTATTATTTGCCAAAACTGGTGGGAACCAAGCCGTTGATCAGCTACCTTGGATTTAACAGACTGGGCATATAGCTCTCTTGCATTTTTTATTACTCTTTTACAGTGGTTGCTCGCAGTCCTGAAAGCAGCTTTAGTCTCAGTGCATCTATTACGTTGGTAGCTATGGAAAAAGTGATTTTTGTGCGCGAGAGCAGCAGCACATTCTGGGGAGAACCATGGCTGGCTTTTAGGTTTATGTTGGAATTTTTTAGATGGTATGAATTGGTCTAGACCTAAAATTAACCATTCGGTCAGATCTGATACTATAGAGGACACTTCCTTTTTAAACATGGAGTGCAGAGGTAAATCAGATATGAATGTGCGGAACTATCCCAGTCATACATAGAGTATCGGTATACAGTACGGTGGAGGGGTACGTCTGGGGGCTTCTTACATTTCGTTTTTATCTTAACTGATACGACGGAGTAGTCGGAGGATCCTAGAGGAGATAGAACGGAACATGGACATAGCTCAGGGGAAGTTGAGAGAAAAAGCTCTAGGAGGCTTGCATATTGACCGGATATATCGGGCACACGGGTGGGTTCGCGAACAATCTGAGTGAGGTCATAAGCAATGGCAAAATCATGACAAAACCTCCCCTCATCATCTGTCTTATTTGAATGGGTCAGCTATTCCACGTTATGGACGTTGAAGTCACCACATATGTGGATGTTAGCCGAGGGATGTGAAGACAGTATGTGGTCTATTTTGTCAGATATGCTCTTAAAGATAGTATATGTATATTTATAAATGTCTGTGTGCCTGTGTGTCTGTGTACATTTCCCTACAAAATAATACTACAGACTCGAAATATGATATACAGGATACTGAGATTTGGGAAAATCTTTTAAATCCATTTTTGGCCACAAATTTGTCTGTTAAGGGATCAAAGTTCAACGATTTTACCTTTGAGAGCTCTACTAAACTCCTCCGCCAATTTTGCGTATAAACACTTAAAATTTTGTTCATAGGTTCCTTGGACAGGGATCTAACTTAATAACTTGTTTTGATGCTAACATAATAAATGTAAAGGGGTCATAATAGGAGTCAAATTTTAATAAAAATTTACCTCTGCGGTCTCTATCGAATTACTGAGAAAATTTCTGGTCTAAACATTTTAAATTTTACATAAAGTGTATTCAGAGATAGGGCAAGCTGTATAATCGGTTTGGGTCGAAAATTTGAGCTACAAATTATAAATTTATGTATGTATGTTTGTATGTATGCCTAAAACTTTCGACAGAAACGACGGATTTTCAAAATGTCAGTATCGTTTTAAAGTGCGAGCATTCAGACGACAAATACTGAATAATTGGCTGAAAATATTAATTTCACCACCCTCAACTGGGCACTTTTATACAGGAGGGGGTCTCTTTTATCGCCGATATTTCCAAAGTCATCCCCTCTTTTCGATTGTCTAGCCTTAATTTAAACCTACGTCACCTCAGGTTTGACGGTGGTCGTAACAGCAAAGACGTTACGTTTATTTCCCGTTCTTTTCCTCCTTCGCAGTACGGGTTCGAGCCTACCTTACTAATACCAGTTTTTTTTTTGCTCAACACACATATCCAAACACCTGGGCAACGCCGGGCTGAAATGCTAATATATATATAAATATATATATATATATATATATATATATATGTATATATATATCAGTGTCGACGTCTTTACGGTCGTAAGTAGGCTGCACTCGTCTTTTCATTTAAAAAATTAAGAGACCATTTTTATTAAGTCCTTGAAACCTTTTCTTTGCAAAAAAAATCACCTTTTAGGACAATATGATTTCCATGTGATTTTTATTTTTTTTTCATTATAATTTTTCTTTCTTCCACCATATTTATGACACATTTTTTGTTGAGCGATGAACAACACCCTGTTAGCTTGCTCCTTTTTATTTTTTTTAAACTCATCATGTTAATTGGTCTTTATTCGGCTATTATAAAATTCTGTACTCCCCCTCCCAAAAATTTACATTGTTTAATTAAAATTATAATCAGGACTGAAGGTGATTTTATCTTCAATGTTTTGTCAAAGCGTTTTTTGCGATTTAGCACGTCATAACCAAAAATAAGAAATATGGAAAGATTCTGTTAGCAAAAAAAAAAAAAAAAAAACAAGAAAAAAAAGCTGTTCCGTTTTAATGGTACCACTCTCGTCTTTTTAGCTTTACAACTTTTTGAATAATTAAAAAAAAAGGCTTTACTTTTTAAACGAACTTTTATATAGCAAACCACTCGGTGGTGTTTGGTTCTAATATGCGCTAAAACTATGACAATAAAAGTTATGGTTATTTCGTATTTGTTATTATAGAACTAATCCGCTCTTAATTGTAATATTGTATCCAATATATATAGTAATGGTCCCTGTCGTGGCTCAGTCGTTGAATTCGCTTTATTACAGTATTTTTTAATCGTGCAGATTTCGTGTATATTATTATAGAGCCAATTATCTATTAATACTTATATTGTATTTAAAAGATAATAATTATTTGAATAATGAAATACAACAAAAAAAATTTACTAAACATTTATTGCACCAGCCTTGGTCGTTACTGATTGAGGTATTAAAAGATAGATAAAAAAATCGTAAAAAACACACGTGTTGAAAGTTTAGTCGACTTACTCTTGCCAATTTGGTTTTCAATTTTGACCGCTTAGCCACTGTTGTTACAAATCTAGTTTATTCCCCAGGTCAAATTCCGTATATGTCAGGTTTTAAGAGGAGTTTCGTGGAGACGGTTTCCTATACACGCAAAAAAACTTTTGCTACAACATTCCATCCTAATTGCTAAGCAATTATGCGCGATGTAAAAATATTTCTACATAGAACTGGGCATAATATTTTAATAAAGCGACTCATCCATTGAAAATTATGAATTAAATAATTCATTAATAAATGATCTGTTTTGAAAGGGATATACACCTTAGTTAACTTTTATGAAGTCGTTTGCATATCAATGACTGAGTATATTAAAACATTCATTTTGATAATTGCTTAATAGAAAAGTTATATCCTGTATTATTATTTTTATTTTTTATTACATATTCACCTCAAACAAGGCACAGTGCCAGTTTGATGTAGAGAGCAACTGTCAGGAACATGAGTTGCAGAAATACTATGTAGGGAGCTGAGCAGCAAAATGTCTGTTTACATTACACTTGAACTTCTGCATGTCAGTACAATTGCTTGTCGTGTTTGTCGGGGGTGGGTACAAGGGCTAGTACTTCGTCGAAGCATCCACCATTAAAATACTTATAAAACAGGAAGAGCGATGCAATATTTCGTCGATGGGACGGAGGATGAAGCTTAGATGACAGTTTGAGAACCTATCAGGTTGGCGACTGTCTTTTAAACCTGTCCAGGAGTGAGAGACTGTTAGCAGATGGGCCATCTCAAATGTGACAACACTAATCCATACGTGGGCGAATAGTGGCCTTGTACAGGATACATCCAGACGTAAGTAATTTTCTAGTACGGTAGAGAGAGAGAGAGAGCTCACTTTCTTCGCGGCAATGCTCTCGATGTATCTGTTCAAACTCATGTTCCTTGTGAACGTTAAGCCAAGGACTACTTTCAGGAAATGTATATTTAGCCCTAGCTATTGGTGGTTGAAAAGGTTTTTATTTTTTATTACATTTTCACCCCAAGCAAGGCAAATTGCCACTTTGGTGTAGGGGGCTACTATCAGGGGCAACAACTACTGGGGTACTATGCAGGGATTTGGGCAGCAAGATGTCAGTTCACGTTACACTTGAACTTCTGCACGTCAGTACTGTTGGGGAAGCAGGGACCTGGAATAGAATTCCAGAGTCTAGCGGTTCTGGGAAAGAAACAATTGGAGTAAAAAGATCTTTTACATCTAGGGATCTCTACAGTGTGGGGGTGGGATTTAGCAGCCTGTCGGGTTTGTCGAGGGTGCTCACGTCGTGGGGGCACAAGTGATTGCAGTTCGTCAGAGCATTCACCACTAATATACTTGTAGAAAAGGCAGAGGGATGCAACATTTTCTCGATGGGACAGAGGCTGAAGCTTAGATGCCAGTTCAGGGCCTATCAGGTTTGCGACTCTCTTTTGAACCTTGTCAAGGAGCGAGAGACTAGTAGCAGATGCACCAGGCCAGATGTGACAGCAATACTCCATACATGGGCGAATGGTGGCCTTATAGAGTTACAGGATACTTTCGGGTGTTAGTAGTTGTCTAGCAGGTTTCTTGTAATTGCGGTATATACTAAAAAATATGAACCATAATAATACAGTATCCAGAGCTATGCATGCTACACATATCACATTTATATCTATCGATGAGATCGGTTTTTGGCCAGAAATGTGGCGATTAAGGGGTCAAAGTTCAACAACTTTACATTTGAGAACTCTACCAAACTGCCCGACAATTTTGGGTATAAACACTTGAAATTTTAGATGTAGGTTCTTTGGACATGGATCTAACTTAATAACTTGAGTTGACCCCAAAACAATAAATTTTAAGGGGTCATAATAGGGGTAAAAGTTAAACCAAATTGACTGCTTTTTTTTTTGCTGAACATACATCTCCAAATACCCGGGCAACGCCGGGCACCCATGCATCTATAAAAGTGAACGTGTCTTTCTGTGTGTGTGTTTGTGTACATTTCCCGATTCAGCGATTTGGCTTTTGAGAACTCTACCAAACTCCTCCGACAATTTTTGGTCTAAACATTGAAATTTTAGATATTGGTTCCTTGGATATGGATCTAACTTTATAACTTGATTTGAACACAAAACAATAAATATTAAGAGGTTATAATCGGGGTAAAATTGAAAAAGTTACCGTTTTTTTTGTTTTTGTTATTGTTTTTTGCTCAGCATACACCTCCAAACACCCGGGAAACGCCGGGCACCCATGCTAGTATATCTATAAAGTGAACGTGTCTGTCTGTGTGTGTGTGTCTGTGTACATTTCCATACGCAATAACTCTGTCAATTTTAAGTCTACAGACTAGAAATTTGATATACAGGGTACTGAGATTTGGAAAAGTCTATGTGATCGGTTTTCGGCCGGAAATTTTGCGATTAAGAGGTAAAAATTCAACGATTTGGCTTTTGAGAACTCTATCAAACTCCTCCGACAATTTTTGGTCTAAACACTTGAAAATTTAGATATAGGTCTCTTGTTCATGGATCTAACTTATTAACTTGATTTGAGCCCAAAACAATAAATTTTAAGGGGGTAATAATAGGGGTCAAAGTTAAAAACATAGACCGTTTTTTTTCTTTTTACTCAACATACATTTCCAAATACCTGGGAAACGCCAGACACCCATGCTAGTATTTATAAATGTGAACGTGTCTGTGTGTCTGTGTGTCTGTGTGTGTGTACATTTCCCTATGCAATAACTCTGTTAATTTTCAGTCTACAGACCCAAAATTTATTATACAGGAAACTGAGATTAAGGGAAATCTATGTGATCGGTTTTCGGCCAGAACTTTGGCTGTTAACGGGCCAAAGTTCAGCGATTTGACCTTTGAGAACTCTACCAAACTTCTCCGATAATTTTGGATGTAAACACTTGAAATTTTAGATAAATGTTTCTCGGACATGTATCTAACTTAATAACTTGATTTGACCACAAAACAATAAATGGTAAGGGGTCATAATAGGGGTCAAATTTATAAAAAATGACCTTTTTTTTGCTTAGCATACATCTTCAAGCACCCGGACAACATCGGGCACCTATGCTAGTATTCTATAAAAACAAATATAGAATAGATGAAAAAATATTAAAAAACATTAGTAATAAAAATGTTCAAACTATATATCCTAACAACAACAACAACAACAAAAAATCATTTACTATAATAAATTTTAAACTTCTATCCTAATTATAATATCTAACTCGCTTCCCCCGAGACCTAGTTACTTAATAGGACTAAATTAGTGCATGAATTCAAATGTCCTTTGGGGAACTGTATTTCCGACGATAAAGGTGAAAACAATATAAAGTTTTGATTACCGCCATTTTAGCGAGAATATTAACATGCATGGCTCCAAAAACAGTGTTTAAGCACTGGACTAACCCTGCCCCAATTTAGGAAGATTTCAGTTGACATCAAAAAATAAATTAACACTTGAAATACTAGAAGCATTACTAATAGAAACTACTATTAAGAAAATAAACTTTACCAATAGTAATAACATCTTGAAATGTTTGTAAAGTTATTAAAATAACGAACCAATGAAAAACAAAGAATTAATCAATGAACAAAGAAACACTTATCTAAATTCTTTCAAACCAGTCAGATTAATCTATCCATGACGATGAATGCAGAAAGATTGGAAAGTAATCGGACTTATGATAAATATGGCGATTACATCAGTCACTTCCTGCCAGGAAAGTAAACCGTTATTCGGAAGTTTGAAAGAATCAAAAATCGAATTCATAGATTAAAAACTTCTATTTAATAAAATATGGCTAAAAGAAAAAATGCTGCCCCCTCTCTCTCTCTTTCTTTTTTTCTCTCTCTGTATATATATATATATATATATATATATATATATATATATATATATATATATATATATATATAGGAAAAATTAGCAAAAGAATACTAGAAAGAATTAACGTACAAATTAAAACCAAATACGAGCTAAACCAGTGGATTAATACTAAGGACACCAGAGAATGGTTCAACAACATCCAAAATAAAAAGGTCGCCTTCATCCAATTCGATATTGAAAGCTACTATCCTTCCATATCAAAAGAACTGTTTGACGAAGCCTTGGAATTTTCCTCCCTACTCTCCGACCTACAACCATCCGAAATGGACATTATAAAAAATCTAGAAAAAGAGTCTTAATTAGCCAAGGCACCCAATGGACTAAGAAGAACCAATCCGGATCATTCGACCTCTCAATGGGAGCGGCAGACTCAGCAGAAGCAACTGATCTAGTTGGTCTCTTCATTCTATACAACCTAACTAACACTATAAATAACAAAAACATAGGACTATATAGAGATGATGGCCCCATAATAGTTGAAAACTCAAATGGCCCCAAATGTGAAAAATAAAGGAAACCTTAACTAAAGAAATGAACAGAATAGGCCTAAAACTAGACATCAAATCCAACATAAACACCGTCAACTTTCTCGATATAACTCTCAACCTCTCAAGCAACACATACAAACCCTACCCCAAAGACTTACTTACTCTATATACACCGATTATCAAACCACCCAAAACATATAATTAAACACATCCCCACATCTATCGAAAAAAGACTTAGCACCAATTCCGCCAAACTCGAAATTTTTAACAAACACAAACCCTTCTACGAAAATGCACTTAAGGAAAGTGGTCACCCAAACACCACCTTTAATTACATTAAACCTTAATCACCCAATACCTTAAACAAGAGAAATAGAACTAGGAAAAGAATTTGGCTTACTCCTCCCCTTCAATACAATGGTCAAAACAAAGCTTGACACTAAATTCTTCCAACTAATAAACAACCACTTCCCACCCAGCCACTTACTACACACCATCTTCAACAAAAACACAATTAAACTCAGCTACAGTTGCATGGACAACCTAGAACAAATAATCAAGAAACACAACAGAAAAATACTTAACAAAGATGAAAATACAAACAACACAACAAGAACAAGTGCAACTGCACCAACAAATCGGAATGCCCACTTAATCAACAATGCCTACAAACAGAAGTAGTATATAAAGCTACAATCGTACCTAAAGAAAACCCAAACGGTAAAAAATACTATATTTGCCTGGCCGGCAACTCATTTAAGGATAGATTCAGAGTACATAAATGCTCATTCACAAACCCTAACCACCTTAACAAAACCTCACTAACTACCCACTATCTACATCTAACCCAAAATAACCTTACACCAACCATTAAATGGGAAACCCTTGGAAAATCTAGCACATCTTAATCCCTAAACTCCCCATGTCTAAACTGTCTAAACGAGAAATTCCTTATCTCCAATTTTAAAGACAGAGACAACTTACTAATCAAAAAACGGGAAACCACCATAAACTGTAGGCATTACAAATCTCACCTCCTTACCAACTATACACCTTTCTAAAACATCCCTTAGACAACACAACCTTAAATCCCCTAAATTATACATCCAATAAAACCACCCACCACATACACAAAACTACCATGATATATCCTCAACTAAACCCCCCTTAACCAATTCCCCCTACACCCTACACCACCTTGCTCCCAAGAATCCCCCTAAATCCAAAAAAATAACACATACCCCCAATCACCACCAACTCTAAACACCACATAATCTTATCCCACATAACCACCTAATAATCGGCATCAATTCCCGTCCCCCTAGCCAACCTCCTGCCGAACCCAGCACACCCTACATGCAACCTCCACGACTTTACACGGAAATTGTTTACATATAAGTATGTGGATTTACACCTGCACAGGTAAGTACGCATGGAAATATATAACTGACGGATACATTATGTGCATGGACGCATACATTAGAGTATGACACCCCAATATAGCCTTCCGCCTAAACTGATCTATAATACCCTAAAATACCAAATACCACAACTTAGAACAATAACTACAGTACTTAATCCCCATAGAAACTACCTCAAACTCCCCCCAAAATGTATAAGTATGGCTACCTAGGACCAATATCTCGGGTACGTATGCGTTTAGTAATACGTATGTAAGTATATGTGTGCGGAACCTGTGCCCATATTTACGGTATGTCACGCTATATATCTGTAAGTATATGCGTGCACAGATATCGGTACGTAAGTGAGAGTGGGTGTGTATCTTTGCGGATGTATGTATGAGGTATGTGTGCATATGTGTATGCATGTATGCATGTATATCTGTGTGCATGCATGCGTGTGGGGGCGTGTATCTGTAGGTATGTGTATGTATGAGTAGGTGTACGTCGGCGCTCCCGTGTGCACCCACATAAAACCATTAAAAACCTAATGAAAATATTACGCATATGAGCCTGGGAATGAGTCTATGCTCATTTCTATGTATAATCATGCCTACATTTAACGAAAGAATTACGTCTATATACCCACGAATGAATTTAGATTTACATCTATGCAGACGAATATATCTATACCAATAACTGTCTGTATATCCGGGTATGTGTGTATGTGTGTATATGCATGTGTGCATCCATGTGTGTGTCCGTGTGTATGTGGGTGTATCGATGTATATGGGTACGTACCTATGTATATGTGTGTATATATGAGAGTATATGTGCCCGCTACCTGCTGTCCATATTGCGTATGTAGGAGCGTGCAGCTGTGTATATGTCGATGTATGTGTTCACGAATATAGGTATCTGTATGTGCGCGAGTGCTTGCATATATGCGTGGAGAAGCAAGTATGTCTGAATCAATATATGCATGTGGGCCCATGTATACGCCTACATGGGTGTATGGGTGTCGATGTGTGTGTGTCTGTGTATGTGCGAATCCATGCTTACGCGCACGTACTCAATTTAACACCTTAAGGAAAATTTGGGGTCAGCGGGAGCAGCGCGGGTGTATATGCATGCATGCACGCATATGTGCATGTGTTTACATGCCATGACGGAGATATATGTGTGCATGTGAACGTTTCTTTAAGTATATGTGTGTGTATGCACGTACGTGTGTGCTCGCGCGTATGGCCGCAGGCTAACCCTCTCCAAGCAATTAACAACAAATAAAAATCAAATAGATAAACCGCATCATAGCCCCCCCTCATCCCAACCAAAGCGAACACCCAACAGGTCAAGACATACTTATCAAGAAATCATCTCACCAACGAGACGCCATCTCACCAACCTAAACATTAGGACTCCAATTTTAAAGTAATCCCACTCCTCCTACCCCCACTTATCTTCCTCCCATCTCCATGTATGCCTATGCCATCAGCCACACCAGAGATTAACTTCCCAGATCCCCCCACAACCACCTACTGTCCTGAAAGTTCAAAACTAAAACATTACCTACATACCAAGCACACCGTCCCACCTTTCCTCCTTCTTCCCGTCTTCTTTTTCCGCTTTCCTCGCATCCCTCCCCTGACATCATTCACTCTTTCATTCCACCATGAGCGAACATTTCTGTAAAAGTCTGAGGAAGCTACATGAACGCAAAAATACTGTCGTGTAGCCGAAACAATAATGTAACTTAATAGAAAAATACGGTAATAAAAAATAAAATATATATATATATATATATATATATATATATATGTATATATATATATACACTTGCAAAAGTACCCGTCGTTGATTGGGTTCAAAAACAGCCTACTGAAAATGGACTCCGATTTATTAAAGTATGATAGGTTATGAAAATGAAGGGTTATAAAGAGATAGCTTCGAATTTGGGGGTATCAAAACGAAAGAAAAATATGATGAAAGTAAAAATAAAATAGATAAACCCCATAATTTATTATACCATATCTGTTTACACTGGACACTTATCACAATATTCTGTGGATCTATCTTAAAAAACCTTGGTAAACTTTGTGACATATTTCCATTCTATGGAGATCAGGCGCGAACGAACACCCCATAATTTTATTATACTATATTTCTGAAACATAATTATAAAAGTATACTTACGCAGAGGGATATGAAAAGTCTTTATTAAAGTGTGTGCCTATTTCCATTCTATGGAGGCCAGGCGCGAACGCAGACCCCACAATTTTACTATACCATCCCTATTTAAGTTAAAACATACTTATCAAAGTACTATTATGTACATTTATATCAAAACCCTTGGAAACGTTTTCTTTCTTAATTTCTAAATTTTTTATTTCCATACTACGCGTACGCAGACACCACAATCTTAATGAATAATCATTATGCCCGATGAAACATACCCATTCCTGTCTCGATACATCTTCTATCATTTTATGTGATCAGTTTGCTATAATATTCATCCATATAGGAGCCTATTCTGACCAGACACACTCACATACGTCCAGTTATATATATATATATATATATATATGTATATATATTACACAGTGATCACCACTTACCAAGGCCCGGGAGCCACTCAGGGATAAGGGTTATTACAAGTACATAACGTTAGAGTGGAGGTTTGATGAAGTGTTTACTTAAAGGGGAGGTTCATTAGGAATTTGTTGACATTGGACTTGAAGACATACAAGTTGTAGTCCGGTGGGAAGCAGGCAGACGGAACAGAGTTCCACAGGCGTGCAGTTCTAAGAAAGAAGCTTTGTTCATGGAATCCGCGTTTTGATTTAGGCACAGATATAGAGTGGGGGAAATTTTTCACAGTGGCTTCAGCTAGACGAGTGTTTTTCATGAAATATTGGCGAGGGGGGGACCAGAGATTGGAGTTCAGACGAGCACCTGCCATAGAAATAATGATAAAACAAGGATAGGCTCGCGACGTCTCTTCTGTGGAAGAGAGGTTGCAGGGTAGAGAAAAGGGCATCCCCCACTAAGCCACGAAGTCTATTTTGTACTCTGTCAAGGCAGGATAGGCTAATAGGCTGTTTTTAGCAGCTCCTGCCCAGATATGGCAACAGAATTCCATCCTTGGACGTACTTGGCTTTTATATAGATAGAGAATTGCATCAGTAGTGAGATATCTTCTGGGGCAGTAGAAGGATCCCACCATCTTTCCAGCGACCTTGGCAATAGACTTGATGTACGTGTTCCATTTCAGATCAGGAGTAAAGGTCAAACCCAGAAGCTTGTCAAAACACGGGGCCTAACCCAGACGAGAGCCATCCATCACAATTGATGCCAGATGGGGATCAGAGCGTTGATGATGTAAGGATAGGAGTTTGGTTTTGGATGCATTAAAGGTAACCAGCCCCATCTTCCCCCACTGAACCATGCGCTCGAGATCAGAGGAGAGAGAATCAGAGAGAACTTTCTCATTTAAAGCCTTTGATGTTTTGCCGTAGATTGTCGTGTCATGAGCATAGATATCAACGAATGATTTTAGTATGTGTTTAGGGAGGTCATTGATGTAGATCAGGAAGAGAGTTGGGCCTAGGATTGAGCCCTTAGGCACTCCAGCATTTATATTGCAGGCCTCCGTTTTTTGTCCATCTACCACTACTCTTATGGGCCTATCGGAGAGAAATGATTTAATGATTGAGAAAACATTTCCAGTTATACTGTAGCTTGAAATCTTGTGAAGTAGACCCTTATGCCATATATATATATATATATATATATATATATATATATATATATATATATATATGTGTGTGTGTGTGTATATATATATATATATATATATATATATATATATATATATATATATATATATATATATATATGAGGGAATTAGACCTGGAGTCTAAAAAGCATAGTTTATTTTAATATATAGTAGTAAATGTATTAATACTATGAAAAGAAAACAGTGCTCATTATACTGTAGATATACAATAAGCTCAATAGGTATCCTAGAGCTATTTTAATATTTACTGTTTTAATCAATATCTATATATGTTTGTATATTTATATATATATATATGTATATATATACATATATATATATGTATATATACATATATATATATATATATATATATATATATATATGCTTACTGTTACCGTACACATAGCTAATCTGTGATTTTGTTTGAATAGATAAGACCACGTCTTTGTTTCTTCATCATATATTCATCCTGACATATACGACTGTTCTTAAGCTGATGATATCATAAAACGTCTCAGGCATTTATGACAGCATAAAGTATCATTGCGATGTTTTTAGCTTATTGTTAGTGGCTGGCAGTTTTATTTTCACATTTTAAATTAAAGAACATATGTTTCAAACATATTGACTTTGACACATAATTAAGGACTAAACAAATATATTTGTATATATATAATGTCTTCCCCCGCTCTCTCTTTTCCTCTGTATATTTTAATTCTATTTATTTTATTCGACAACGCATTGACGCTTCGTAATATTTGGATTCTTCAAACTACTGTTTGTATCTTGGTGTATGTTTTTTTTTACATAGGCATCACCACATTATCAAGGCCACGAGGCCACTCGAGGATGAGGGTTACAGAATGTACAGTAGAAATTGAACAATATAGTAATCAGTAGTAATGAAAATTTGGTAAATTTGATAACTTATATTGAACGGCTCATAAAGAACTTATTTACGTTAGACTTGAACACAACCACATTGTAGTCAGCCGGAAAGCAGGAAAACGGAAGACAATTCCACAGGCGTGCAGTTCTAAGAAAGACGCTTTGATCATGGAATCTACGTTTAGGTTTAGGCACAGATAAAGAGTGGGGGGATTATTGATAGTGTTTACAGCTAGACGAGTGTTTCTTGTGAAAGTTTGGCGAGGGGGTACCATAGATTGAAGCTCAGTCGAACACTTTCCATGAAAATAACGATACATCAGAGACAAACTCGCAACATCTCTTCTGTGAGATAGAGGTTGCAAGGAAGAGAAAAGGACATCTCCTACGAGGCTACGAAGTCTATTTTGAACTCTATCAAGGCAGGACAAGTCCTTTCTAGCAGCTCCTGCCCAGATTTGGCAACAGTATTCCATCCTTGGACGTACCTGGCTCTTATATAGATAGAGAATAGCATCAGCAGTGAGATATTTACCGGATCGATAGAAAGATCCCACCATTTTTCCAGCGGCCTTTTCAACAGATTTGATGTACGTGTTCCATTTAAGATCAGGAGTAATGGTGAAGCCCAGAAGCTTGTCAAAACTTGAGGCGTCCTAAAGACGAGAGCCATTCATTTCAATTGATGCCAGATGTGGATCAGAATGTTGATGATGTAAAGAGAGACGCTTGGTTTTAGATGCATTAAAAGTAACCAGCCACTCCTTACGCCATTTTACTACGTGCTCAAGATCAGAGGAGAGAGTATTGGAGAGAACTTGGTCGTTTACTGTCTTAGATGTGCTACCATAAATGGTAGTGTCGTCAGCATAAATGTCTACAAATGATGTAAGGATGTGATTTGGAAGATCATTAATGTAGATCAGGAAAAGAGTTGGGCCCAGGATGGATCCCTGAGAGACACCGGCATTAATACTGTGAGCTTCTGATTTTTGCCCATCAACTACTACTCTTATGAACCTATCAGAAAGAAATGATTTAATAATCGAGAAGACATTTCCATCTATACCATAGCTAGAGATCTTATGAAGTAAACCTTTATGCCATACCCTATCAAAGGCTTTAGATATGCCAAGAGCAATTGCCCTAGAAAGGTTGCCTCCGTCGAGAGATTTGCTAATCCTATGAGATATAACTGTAAGGACATCTGTTGTAGATCTAGCAGAACGGAAACCATATTGAGTGTCACTAAGAAGGTCATTTTTGCTGAGATGGTTGATTACTTCTTTATTTAACACAGATTCCAGCAACTTACTCATGACGCACAGGAGTCTTATTGGCCTGTACTGAGAGGGGGGTGAGCGATCACCTGAATTCTTAAATACAGGGCATACTGTTTTGGTCGATGTAACCCCCGAGATTCTTCAGGTGTATATTGTCGAACTTGTGAATGTTTTTGACGACCTCAGGAATTTTGACAGAATTTAGAACGGAACCCCCTTTTTTTTTACTTCATAGGAGTAGAATGTTCTCGTTCTCGTTAGCCATGATTTGAGAGAGGTCGTTAGTAATTCGCAATTGTATTTTTCTATCGCCCATACTGGGAATTGAACCTTAAACACTCAGGAGACCATCACTTTTACAATTGATTTTTCCAAATATGCTTACCACTGTGCCACAGGTTTACAAAAGAAGCTAAATAATACGAATAATCAATCCTTATCTCCTCACCTAAATAATTCAGTAACCTGTACGCTTGTTAGAAGATTCTTAAAAGTCTGTCAATTTAAATATGTTTGCTTACACAAATCATACATGTATATAAAATACAATGTAATACAGTTGTATTCAATAAAAAAACACCTATTGACAATTTTACTAAGATTAGCCCCTTTACTGCGTGTATTGATTTATCTAAAGTGTCTGTATATACCGGGTGTGTGAAATATACATTGACTTTATGAGCAAAACTAAAAGTAATGAGCATTCGTGATTGCCTTTGGAGATCGAATTCTGTTAAATGAAGAAAAAATATTTAACTTTAAAACATTTCCTTGCATTCACAATGTACAATGATTTTTTGTATACTACTATGATTAATGTTATCGCAAGGTGAAGTATCCGCCGAAATAGCTTGTAGTTTTTTTAAATTAATATTTGAGACCCCTCCTATCTCTCTCCTTCTATTTTCATAATCAGGTTTACTGAATATTCGACGTGGTTCAACGTCATTTGCTCGATTTGTACCCTGCCTAGATGAAAGTTCCATCAGTATTAATCTTAATATGAATTCGACCACTCAAAACAAAGCTTATTTGCATAAGTGAACTCTCATCATTCCACAAAGAGTTAAGATTCTTTATTGTAAACGTGACGCCCTTGATTCAACTGCCGATAAAAGAGACACGACACAACCACCGCTCTAAGGTCTATGATAATGAGCTGTATCAGCTAGGAAACAATTCGAACGTAATAGCAAAAGATCAATTGTAGGTCGCGAGATGAAAACCCACAAGGTATCAGTTTTTAAGCTGTGTGTGATTGCTTTACCCATGATCAAACGAAAATACTTTGTCTATTGAACCTACTTAAAAGAGGTCGGTATATATAGCATAACCACGGATTTTCTAGAAAAACTACATGAATAAATAAAGACGAGTAAACGTAACTATAAAATATTAGTATTAGTAAATTACCAAATAATCCAACGGTATGAAAAATGTAAAGAATTAGTTTCGTATTTCTAATTGAAGTAAATCCTTTTTATGTATAACCGTAGTTAACAAATTACAGAACATAATTATTAGATGAATAATAAGAATAATAATAATAATAATAAGAAGAAGAAGAAGAAAGAAAATCCTGTCAAGTCGTATATTTTGCTGTTCCAGCTGATCACAGGGTGAATATCAAAGAAAAGGAGAAACGGAGTAAATACACGGAGCCAGTCAGAGAGCTGAAAGGGATATGGAAGATGAAGAAAATCAAAATAATATCTATAATAGTAGAAACACTAGTTCACATCCCGAAAAACTTTGAAAAAAGAATGGGAGAAATTGGAATCAGAGGAATGACTGGAAAAATACAACGAACGCTAATAATGAAAACGGCTCAAATATTAAGGAAAACCCTTGAATGTGGAGACTAACACGCACGAATCACAAGCGAAAAAACATGCAGCGCTACATGGAACAAAGAACATTGATGCTGCATACCTATAAGTTCTCTAACCCCTTCCCCATCCTCCATTAACACATCACTGTCCCACTCACCCTCCAAAAAAAAAACATTGAGACAGATTAGCCAAGTAGTCAAGGAAGAAGGTAAGACCGAGTAGTGAGCACTGACCAGACCTTCACTATATAAGTGCGAAAAGAACTGGGACCGTGGGGAGGCTTATTGCCACTCAAATTCCAGTAAAGACGAAGGGTCACTGCCAACGAGAAATGACAAGCAGCTGCTGCGATAATGCAAATTAATTTACAAATATTATCGAAAGAGATGGAGAGTACTGGAAAATTTGAGGAGACTTGTCGTCACAAGATTCCAGGGAACACCATATGTATTGAATGAGAACTTTGATGACCCATGTAAAAGCTCCTTGTGATCCAATAATAATAACTAGCGGGACCTGTGGAAATTCCACAGCAGCATTTTTCATATGTAATATATTGCTGCTGGGCATGCTGTGAGCGTTCTGTTCAGCATGAATGAAGGCACAATCATATTATTCTACTTTTTATTAAAACTGTATCGCCCCTCCTTACTAAAATAATAAATTTGATATATTTCCGGTCATGATTATTACATTACAAACACACCTGTCAATTAACTCAAATTTTATCATTTTTCAAAATTATTGCATATGTTACTATGCTCGACAATAATGTTTCATAATTTCAACCCATATTATCGCCCCTCCCTTTACTAAAATATTAAATTTGATATATTATATTTGCTGATTATTTTATAAAAAAATACAACTATCAATTAACTCCCATTTCATCATTTTTAATAATTCTTGGATATGGTACTAATCTTGACAATAATTTTTCATCATTTAAACTCACCATATTGCACGCCTTACTAAAATAATAACTTTGATATATTGTCTAGGCTGATTATTGCATTACAAACACACACATCAATCAACTCTCATTTCATCATTTTTCCTAATTCCTGGATATGTTACTAATTTCCACAATATTTTTTTATAATTTAAACCCACGTTGTCGTCCAACCTTATTAAAATAATAACTTAGATACATTTGCTGGGATGATTATTTCATTACAAACACTAATCAATTAAGTCCATTACATCATTTTTCATAATTCTGGGGTATATTACTAATTTCGACAATTATTTTTCATAATTTATACCAACATTATCGCCCCCTCCTTAATAAAATAATAACTTTGAATTATTGTCTGGGCTTATTATTTTATTACAAACAGACTAATGCATGAAATCACATTTAATCATTTTTTATAATTCTTGGATATGTTACTTTCGACAATCATTTTTCATTATTTTAACCCCCATTTTCGCCCTTCCCTCTTTACTTAATAATAACTTTGTTATATCATTTAGGCTGATTATTTCCTTACAAACACACCAATCAATTATCTAATATTTCATCATTTTTCGTAATTCTTGAATATGTTACTAATTTTGACAATAATTTTTCATAATTTAAGCCCTCCTTATCTTCTTTCTGTTTACTTATATAATAACTTTGATATATTGTCTAGGCTGATTATTTTATTATAAACACACCACTCAAATCACATTTCGTAATTTTTCGTAATTCTCAGATATGTTACTAATTTCAACAAAATGTTTTTATAATTTAAACCATCCTCGTCGCCGTCTCTTACTAAAAAATACTTTTATATATTTTCTGGGCTAATTATTTCATAAAAAACACAACTATCAATTATCTTCATTATTTTTCTTTATTCTTGGATATGTTACTCATTTCGACAATTATATCTGATATTGTTAACCCACATTATTAACCGCCCACTACTAAAATAATAACGTTGATATATTATTTGGGATGATTATTTCATTTCAAACACTAATCAATTAACTTATATTTTGTCATTTTTCAAAATTCTAGGATATATTACCAATGTCGACAATCATTTTTCATAATTTTAACCCACATCATCGCCCCACTTACTAAAATAATAACTTTGATATATTGTCTTGTCTATGTATTTCATTGCAAACGCACTAATGCATTTAACAACCTATTACATTTTTCATAATTCTTGGATATGTTACTAATTTCGACAACTATTTTTCATAATTTAAACCATCCTTATCGCCCTCTCTTACTTACATAATTACTTTGATATATTTCCTGGGCTGATTATTTTATTATAAACACGCAATGGATTAACTCACATTTAATCGTTGTTCATACTCCTGGATATGTTACTAATTTCGACAATAATTTTTATAACTAAAAACCCACATTATGTCCTTCCCTCCTACTTATATAATATATTTGATATATTGTCTGGGGTCATTATATCATTACAAACACGCCAATCAAGTAACTAATATTTCATCATTTTTCATAACTCTTGGATAGGTTACTAATTTCGACAATAATTTTCATAACTTTAACCAACTATGTCGCTTACTTAAAAAATAACTTTGATACATTGCCTGGGCTGATTATTTCATTACAAACAAATCAATCAATTCTGGGTATTCTCAGAGTATATATGTTTCACCTATATGATCCAATCCCAGGTGACGCCTAATATTCTGCTAATATATATCGTTAACCTATCTAATTGGATCCCGGGCGACGCTGGGTATTTTGCTACTATATGTTTTCCACCTATTTCATTCAATACTTGGCGACGCTTTCTGATAGTATATATTTGCACATCTCATTCAATCCCGGGACTGACTTCATATCCGCCAATCCACTGTTTAAAATATACATTAAATAAAGTAATGTTTTACTCGTAAACTGTTTCAGCCATTTCCGGGACTGACTTTATATCCCCAACCCACTGCTAAAAATATACATGAAATAATGTAATGTCTAAATAGTAAACTGTTTCAGCTATTTCCGGGACCGACTTTATATCCCTCACCCACTGCTAAAAATATACATGAAATAATGTAATGTCTAAATAGTAAACTATTTCAGCCATTTCTGGAACTGTCTTATAATCCCCAACCAACTGTTGAAAATATACATGGAATAAAGTAATGTATAAATCGTAAACTTTTTCAGCTATTTTCGGGACCAACTTCTTATCTCCCGTCCTACTGTTAAAAATATACATTAAATATAGTAATGTCCAAAACATAAATGGTTGCAGCCATTTCCGGAATCGACTTCATATTTCCCACCTCAATGTTAAAAATATACATTAAATAAAGTAATGTGTAATGCGTAAACGTTTACACCCATTTTCGGGACTGATTTAATACCCCACACCCCACTGTTAAAAATATACATTAAATAAAGTAATGTTTAAATCACAAACGGTTGAGTAATATCCGGGACTGACTTCATTAAATAAAGTAATGTATAATGCGTAAACGGTTTCACCCATTTTCGGGACTGATTTAATATCCCACACTCCACTGCTTAAAATATACTTGAAATAAAGTAATGTTTAAATCATAAACTGTTTCAGCAGCTTTTCGAAAGTAATACATAAAAATATTAACACAGTTAGTTATTAGGCAACCATTGCTTCAACATAAATTTCTGAGTGTAGTATCAGTTTCAGCATTCCAGCTACTTAAATCTCCCCTATTTTGGTCTTATAATGGATGAGAAATCCTTAATTACTGATACATTTTTTTTATTTTGTTATTGACCAGAGGGCCACTTTTGGGGAGCTGGTTTCCCCCTAAATTTATCATCGACCTCATGTCCAATTTTGCCCTTGTGGGGAGGCAAGTAAACAAAAACAATCAGATCGGACATTTTCCAGGGCATTTTATAATTAATCAAAAGTGACATTTCCAGGGCATTTTGTAATTAAATCAGAAATAACCTTTTCCAGTTACTTTTTAATATTAAAACTTTGTTACATTAAACATAGCACCTATTCACGATTCCCCCCACGAAACGTTGATGAACATATAACTCGGTTTGTTCCTTTTTATTTCTCTCTCGCTGTTTCTCTCTCTCTCTCTCTCTCTCTCTCTCTCTATATATATATATATATATATATATATATATATATAAAAGGCTGTGTCTGTCTGTCTATCCGTCTATTTATCTGCTTGCCTATCAGCTTGTCTGTCTGTGTGTCTCCATATTTTCAAACTCTATCTCCCCGAAACTAAAAGTCGCAGAGCGGCGATAGGGTGCACAAATGATTGGATTATATACAGGTCGTTCCATTATGTATCTTTAGCAAGTGAAAATTGTTTTCAAAGGGTTAAAAATGGGTCAAATTTGAAAAAAAAAAGAATTGTTAAACATTTTCTATATTCATCTTAGTTAACTTTAATTTTTAATCACTTTATATGCGTGTCACGTTAGTACAGTGATGACGTCACTAGCTTTGAATGCTATAATTTTGATTCAAGCTGATGGCACCTAAATACCTTTTTTTACTTTGGAAATCACGACTCAAGCAATAAGCAATAAGTTGGGAGAGTCCAATATCTCAAGCAATAAGCAATAAGTTGGGAGAGTCCTATATATATATATATATATATATATATATATATATATATATATATATATATATATATATATATATATATATATATATATATATATATATATATATATATATACATATATATATATATATATATATATATGTATATATATATATGTATATATATGTATATATATGTATATGTATATGTATATGTATATGTATATATATATATATGTATATATATGTATGTATATGTATATATATGTATATATACATATGATGAGTGCAACGTCTTCTCAGACAAGTGCCACTCCCTCATACATTTAAAATCTATGAGCCCAAATGCCTGAGGGAGTATCTATACAAAGATGATGTCACAGAGTCTTAGCTTTGTACGACAGCTAAGTCTCTCTCTCGGTTAAAAATGTTGAGATCCAGCAACAAGCAAGAGCAAGATAGCCAGCAACAAATTAAACTGCAGACCAGCTTAATGCGGGTACTGGTCTCCCGCTTTATGTTTTTTTAAATCAGATATTTGCATATATATATATATATTCATTCTAGCAGGAAGACGTGGAGTTAGCTGGGATTGAATGAACCTCAACGAATGTTTCAGCCAGGCATATTTGATTGTCATCGAAATCGATGAAATCGCCCATTTTTTATTTAAATAGATTAATTGCCTGCTCTAGTGAGCGTCCCAGCACGGTACATCGATAGGAAGCTTCACATGCCCCCCCCCCCGCAATGATAGTCTACAATATATGTTAGTTTATATTGCACTGTAGAGAACCTATTGTTGATTTTAATAAAATTATTTTAATACAATGGTTTGAATAAAATTTAAATGCAAAAGTCATTTTGAACGCGCACCTGTCATCTCAAAGAACCTTCTATTTTTTATGCCGAACCTTTCTATTAATGTTATGATAATGGCTTGCATTAAAGATTTAAAATAAAAGTATGTCACATTGTTAAGTTGTGCTCTAAACAAAAATATTCATTTTGAACGCATCCTTGTCATATAAAAGAACCTCCCGTTGATTCTACATTACGTACCTTTCGTCTTATGTGATAATAACACTTCTGAAGTACATTTGTCGTGTTAGGCTGTATAAGGGGTTAATTTAACTGTACTTTCTTTCATTTGATTATTCAATTACAGATTATCAATACTTATCGAAGGCATTTCGATACATAGCCTATCAAAGAACACTGCTAAACACATAAAATCCATTTGTGTGAAATTTAAAAAAAATCTGCTTAGCCGTTTAGGTATCCATATGAACAAACTCAAGCACGCACACGCAAACAAAAATCCACTATATATTAATTAATAACATAATAAATACAAAAGAGGCTTGCCTTTTTTCTGTTGTTCTTGGTCGTCGAGCCGGGATCAAAGTAGAGTATCTGTTCTGCAGATGTTGCACTTAAGATAATTTGTACCAGTCAATGGAGGGGACACCCTCTATACTGGGACAATTATTATTTTTGGTAACTAGAGTGCCCCCTTTTTGCGTACTTTTAGGGGAGCTGG
This sequence comes from Euprymna scolopes, assembly GCF_053919585.1. NCBI lineage: Eukaryota > Metazoa > Mollusca > Cephalopoda > Sepiida > Sepiolidae > Euprymna > Euprymna scolopes. Next base: position 120,685,619 of record NC_136497.1, on the reverse strand, counting down.
TTTTTTAGTACACATTAAAAACGGCCTTGTGCCTAGTTTGCTTTGGTGGGGAAGCAAATAATTACATTAATTAATAACGTATGTGGTCTGTTTTTGTGCCCTCCATTGCATCGATAGGCTAGCTACATCTCAACCACATATCTATATATGTATGCATACATATAGGCATTTTTTTACATTTATATAAGAATATTGCAGACCATCTACTAGTGTGCCAGTTATGTTCAAATTACAAGAGCGATAGGAGCCTTCTATCATATGGCATATATGTATTTTAGGTATCCATAGAGAACAAACTAAAGCACGCACACAGACAAAAAACCAATGCATATTAATTAATAACATATGTGGTCTGTTTTTCTGCCCTCTATTGCATCGATTTGCTAACTACATCTCAAACACACACCTATATATGTATGCATACATGTAGGTATTTTTGTACATTTCCATAAGTACACACACGCACACACACAAAAATATATATATATATATATATATATATATATATATATATATATATATAGAGAGAGAGAGAGAGAGAGAGAGAGAGAGAAAATAAAAAGGAACAAACCGTATTATGTGTTCATCAACGTTTCGTCTTTATTTCGAGACTTCCTCTGGATGAATGAGATTAAGAAACCAAAAAATATACCAGTACAAAATATTTGAAAATGTTTCACGTGCACAGTGTGACGCAGTTCTATTTCAAAGAAACGGAAAATTAATGTTGGAAATTCAAAAAGGAGGGGGGGCTGGCGCTATTAAAGAGGACATTTTAGTGACGTCATATAGTCGTTAATTTAATTTAAAACCATGAACGCAAGTTTATATTCTATTGGGAAAAAGATATATCTGTTGAAATTCAAATATAAGTTTGTAACAGAAATGAAATGAGTGTTTTTTATGTAATTTATTGATTGAGATTATGTGTTAATTATTACAGGGGGTGTTTGAATGGTGTGAGAAAGTTAACCTGTGCCCACAGTTAAATAATGTTCTAAGAGAGAGACTTAGCTGTCGTACAAATCTAAGACTTTGTAACATCACATGTGTATTAATACTCCCTCAGGCATTTGTCTATTAGAATGGTCCTGTGACGATGGAAGTCACTTTTGGGCTCACGGACTAAAGTATTAACAGTGTCAGAGGGAGTGACACTCGTCTAACAAGACATTGCAATCTGCAATCATCATATGTTACATATTTTGTTTACGAATGTTCTACTATATGTCTTCACGATTAAGTAAACTGTTTGCTGCCGACATGCATAACAATACTCAGATTTCTTAAGACCAATATCATGATTGAACTGACAGGCGTATTTATCATACCTTTTTTATTCTTTGGAAAGTTTCAATATATTAGCCCTGATTCAGTTGTCTATGCATAAGAGAATATTTGCCAAATAAATATAACTGTGAACTCTCAGCTTGATTCAATTTCAATAATTGAAAACAAAACAAACAAAAAAACTGCACCATGATTAATAGTTGTAAGATTTTTTAATTGTATTTCATTCCATGATTTTTATAGAATAGAGACTAATCATATTAACGAAGAAAAATATCGGATTGAATTTTTTTTTCTACTGGATGAAACGTGGATAAAATTGAATAATCTGACTTCTGCGAGTATTAAACACACGCTCGTAATTTGCAACTGCAGGGTGGAACGATAAAATTGTCACAAGAAAAAACAACATAATTCATTTCCGTTTGATGGAAACCGGTTTTCTTTTTTTTTTATCATCCAGACCATCTACTGGTGTGCAAGTTGTGTTCACATCACAGGAGCGATAGGAGCCTACTATCATATCTGAAACTGATAGAATGTTCAACAAGCGAGATTGAAGATGCGTCGCTGTACAACTCTTGCTCTCTACCGATCCAATACTGACAACAGGATCATTTCCAGCACCCTTAAAATGCAGATCTGGATGGTTCAATGCATAAGAACACAGCTCAACGAAGTTTCCGGCCACAGTCATCGTATTAGTGTGGTTTAAAGAGAGGACCACATCATGCCACCTCACGTCTTCGAAGTCGGCTTAAAAGTCAACACCAAAGTGTACCTGGATATCCTAAAGGGTGTGGTGATCACGTGATGCACTCTGTATGCCGCTGCCAGGCCCCGTATGTGGTAGCAGGACTTGGTGCCGGCCTACAATTCAAAGAGACCCAGGCTCGGCTTCAGAAAGACTACTACGTATTTGTACCCTTATCTAACCGGCTCCCCTTTTCCCCACCCCCGACCAGAATATGCTTGACTACATGGTTTGGTTATACGTCACCATCATACCTACAATAACACCAAAGCCAGCCTGACCGCCGACATCCGCCGAGTATTCACCGAGTTCATACCGGCGTTCATTAATATTTCTTAATGCATGTATCTTAAGAGTAAGCCTTTATTTTCAGGCTAAGGTACATAGTGTGTTCAGAGACAAGATAAACCCGTGTCAAATTAAGTTGTGGCAAGATGATAGGTGTATGTACTTCTATATTATACAGAACTCGCCCAAAACTCTGTTAATCAGTTCAGACTCTACGTGTAACTTCAGCTCATTCGGTTGTTTCGAAATTAAAACAAAATGCAATGATTCTTCAGTGTGCAATTATGCAGACTGTAGAAACTATGCATAAATAGATTTTAGTGAAATAAAACCGATCATCTAATAAAAACATGAATAATTAACACCCCTTTTTCAAATGAATATATAAATTTGAAAACATTTTTCTCTGAGTATATTAAGAAGTTATCAATGTATGAGCGAGACTAAATTAAACTTTATATGTAGATGAAAAATTATAGCAAAAATACGAACATTAAATGCCTTTTATTATCATTGAAATGAATAAAATAAGACTAATATGACGAAAAGAACAATACAAAATCGTAGATTTCAGCATCTCGGCATATCAAAGAAGATCGAAATTATGGAACACGCCATAATGATATTCTACGGCTGACTGAGATAGCTTCCCAACGTTCATATCTGATGTTCCTCTTCGTATCAAATCTGTCTTCTATATTATCTTACCTAACTAACTGATTACTCGTCGATATATACCACTTTGTAACCTCAAGAAATTCCAACCCAAACTAAACAACTAGCTATGGTTCACTCGAAATTGTGTCACCACAAATGTGTACAGAAATTACTACTTCCATTGCTTTCAACGATATATATATATATATATATATATATTACTAGATTACCCGTGACCCGTTGGGTCAGTATGTTATATTAGCTATGGAATTAATGTATGGGCGTGACACTTGTGACGTAAAGAAAATAGTTTTTTTTGTGCTATAACAGAAGCATTTCTATGAAAGTATATTGAATAAAGAATATAGATAGATTTCTATGAGTCTTTCTGTTTATAATAGTTTATTTTGTAAAAAAAAAAAACTTACAGCCATTGAATTATAAGTGGTTTGCCATACTTATAGGTAAATGTGCACTTAACAGATACCATAATACACAAAGTTAAATACAAATTTTGATATATCTTTTTATTTTTACGCGAAAATAAAAACAATTGTGACGCTGAAAACGTACACAGTAAAACAATACGTTTTATTGTCGCGTTGATTATTTATTTGTAATGCAAATTTAAAAAAACATATTTTCAGGGTTATTTATTTATGTTGGTAGTGCAGAAGAAAATGTATGAATGTTTTTTAAGAAAGGTGTATTAAAAATGGAGAATAAATTTAAAAAAAGGCTCTGGGTAAATCACTGTTGTAAAATGATTTTATGGTTGTCAACGGGTTAAAGTAGATTTATTTGTAAGAAAATTGTCTTAAAATAACTTAAACGTAATACGCAAATGAACGATGTAAAAATGGCAGAAAGTATTAACAGTTGTTTATTTGGATAATTTAAACGCAAAAAAAAACCAATTGGGACGCTGAAATCTACATAGTAAAACAATATGTTTTATTGTCGCGTTGATTATTTGTTTATGTACGCATGCGATACCTATTACAAGGTCATTTGAGTTTTATAATTATGCTAGCATTTCGGCCGGCGTTGTTCGGGTGTTTGGAGGTGTATGCTGAGCAAAAATTAAATAAATAAATAAAACGGTAATTTTTGTAACTTTGACCCCCATTATGACCTCTTAATATTTATTGTTTTAGGCTCAAATCAATTTATTTAGTTAGATCTATGTCCAAGGAACCAATATCTTAAATGCCAAGTGTTTAGACAAAAAATTGTCGGAGGAGTTTAGTAGAGTTCTCAAAGGTCAAATCGTTGAACTTTGATCCCTTAACAGCGAAATTTCTGGCCAATATCCGATCAAAACGATTTTTCCAAATCTCAGTACCCTATATATCAAATTTCTAGTCTGTAGACTAAAAATTGACAGAGTTATGGCGCAGGGAAATGTACACAGACACACACACATACAGGCACCTTCACTTTTATAAATATATAGATAGATAGATATTTAGAAACTAAATCCGACATTAAGACTTCACTCTTGATCACATCAAAATCCGTTGCCAATGTCGATGGGAAAATCGCTCCTGTAAGCATTTAACTTCCAGTGTACTTCTCTACCTGTAAGTGTAAACTTTTTTTCTGCCTGTACCGTGCACAAAACCGACTTTATATAATAGAGGCGTTGTGAGCCTCTCTACTTTATCATTATTTTCATGGCATGTGCTCGAGTGAGCTTCACTCTATGGTTCCTTCCATTTCACCTGACTAGAAAATTTTGTTATTTTTAACAATGTGTGCTTAAATACATACAATAATCACACAATACACAAACCTGGCGAATATACCTGATAAACAAGTGCAAGAGAGGTATAAACTATTACACTTGTAGCGTCTGTTACAATCTTAAAAGATTAGTCGCTTGTATGAGATATTGAATGAATGTTTAGCCTCAGGTAGGCAGCCCCATCTCGTTTTAAATAAAGTCAGTAGGTGACATATGTTAGGTGCAGTACATTGGTCATTAGTTTCTTTATTCTTTTGATGAACATGTCTAATTTTCTAGCCTATGAAACATGTAGCGTATCATACTAAAGATATTTTCCAGGAACGTATTTCTTTTATTATATTTCTGATACATAATTTGATTTCAACGAGTTTCGATTGTACTCGGATATTATCTTCTTTTATAATGTTCATATCAAGCAAGAACCCCGGACATTAATCGCTTCCAGAGTCTCTCGGGTGGACAGTCTGATGCGTTCTGCTGTTTTGAGTTTTCCATTTTCTGTCTCAAGTAAAGCAATTTAGAGGAAATCGCTCCGGACGGGGCATTAAGCGATTTGATGTAAGCGGCTAAAAATAACCAAAAAATTATTGTCGCAAAAACAAGATGGCTACTGACTTTAAACTTGACAAAACCAATGTAGGAATAGACTGGGATAAACACGTTTTTCTTGCAAAGAAATGGTTCGTATTGAAACGAAATTATGAAACAGCGAAATCGGGATGGGCATATTACTAAAGTGACAAGCGTGGATTATTTTAATTATATATACTTTTGATTATTACAAAGCGTCTCTTCCAGAGCCGCCATCACGACATAATAAATGGGAGTCGAATAAGAAAAATATTATTGCTTATATATATATATATATATATATATATATATATATATATATATATATATATATATATATATATATATATATATATATATGTGTGTGTGTGTGTATGTTGTGCCAAGACAGGCAATTGTCCGAAACACTACACACATGATAAGAAAGAAATATAACTCGGGAGATTGAGTATATTTCAAGTGCTACAGGAATAACACATCTTACTGGGAATTTGGAGTAGTGAATACACGCATTGGTGATTCTACATACATGAGTAAAGGTCCACAAAATATACATAAAAGGCACCTGAACCAAATAAAAAAAACGCCACATTCAAGATGATGATTATACAACAGCAGTCGAAGAGGAGGAAACCATGGATATCATATACGGATCCTTTAATTTGGAACCGCCTCAATATACACCTGAACCCCGAAGATCAGGTAGAAAAAGCAAGTTTAATGAACCATTAATGTTAAATCCCAAGAGAAAAATATCTTGAAATCTGTGCGCCTTCAAATCTTGGGAGGAGGGTGTTGAGGTGGCACACATTCATTTGCATATGTGGATAGTAATTACACATAAATAGGAAGACTTAGTTAGTCTGAGTGTGTGTTCACTAGAAGCCACCGAAGGCCGCCGAGAGCAGATATGTTTCTCCAGCAAAGACTCTCTTATTTGACACCATTATGTAAATATCCTGTAAATATACCTTTTCCTAATACACTTCTTATTTGATCTACCTTTGTTTGTTGAGTCGTCATTTGTATTGCTTTCTACGTTACTTGTTTCAACCTGCAAACTTAACAGTGACGACGAGGATGAACGTCAAATATAACAGTTTTACGAAGAAATGGAAAGAACACACTAAAAAAAAGTACAACGTAACGGTTGACCTTTCTAAGGAATACAAGTTTTGACGAACGGAATAGTCGTAAAAACGGATTTTACGCTAAAGAGAAGTTCGACTCAAGCGGAAAAAATGAATAATTCAGCGAACATTGGAAAACTGTAAAATATTTTCCTCGCGAAGTACAACACTAAAAGAAAGAAACGGTTGTTTCCCAAATTCCAAGAACAAAAACTTCATTCAGGTTAAAAAAAAAGTAACCTCGATTAATAGTATTTTATTTACTAAAATACTAGTCGGAAAAAAAGAGACAAACCAAAACCTTTAATTGCAGTCTCAAAGAAAAAAAAAAACTCGAACGTGGCAAAAAAAGCGATGATTGACGATAATTTTTTTTTTAGTGAGTTCTTACCATTTCTTCGTCAAACTGTTATATCTGACGTTCATCCTCGTCGTCACTGTTAAGTTTTCAGGTTTCCCGCGGAATCCATCTTAAAAAAAAATAACAAACTGTAAAAGCATGGACACATTTAATTATGTGCCAGAGGAAGAAAAGACTTTTGAAGCATACTATACAGGATACGAGGATGTCTTTCAACTGGACTGCAAAAGTTGGCTAAATAGCCAGAAAGTGAGCCTTTTACTCAGGAAGTTGGGTGTAAGAGAACACAGCAAGTTCGTAGATTATATACTACCTAAAAAAACTACTGAAATAGATTTCATGGAAGCTGTAAAATTACTAAAAGAATTATTTAATCCGAATATATCTCTTTTTCATAAGAGATGGTTTTGTATGAATCTAAGGAAGATGGACAACCAAGATTATTTGACATACGCATCAGTTGTCAATAAAAAAAACTGTGATAATTTTAAGCTAGCGGAACAAACAGTAGAAGATTTCAAATGCCTAATCTTCGCACAAGGGTTAGTCTCCACGAAAAATGCAGAAATACGCAGACGAGTGTTGTCTAAGCTGGAATCTGAGCAAGATTTAACACTTCAGAAATTAGCAGAGGATTGTGAAAGGGCCATTACACTAAAAATGGATTAAAAAAAGATAGAAGAATCCGTAGTGGCATATGTAAGAAAGGTTAGAAAACCATACACACCAACCAAGAACTATACAAATAAAAGCAGTCAAAACGGAACGAGATATTCCAAATATTATAATTATAATTATAGTAAAGAATATAACAAGTCTCTTCCTAGATATAACTGTAAGAGATGCGCAGAAAGACACTGGGAATCGGATTGCCTTTATAAGAAGAAAAATGCTACATTTGCAAGAAAGTCGGACACAAAAGCGATTGTTACAGATATAAAGATGTCACCAGAAAGAGAGTACAGCAAACAAAATCAAATGAAAAATCAGACAAAAATCGGCGAAAATACATAAAAGCGGAAATATTTAAAACGCCAATAAAATTACAACTGGATTCAGGATCCGATATTTCTATAATAAACTTGAATACATGGAAAAAGTTGGGTAAACCAACCATGATGAAAACAAGTAAATCAGCTCGGACGGTAACTGGTGGTGAGATAAAATTTGAAGGAGAAGTTATCCTTCCGATAAAATTAGAAGGGATTACGAAGAAATTAAAAATGTTCGTATTGAAAAATAGCGAAAACCTGTTTGGAATAGATTTAATTGAGAAATTTGGACTCTGGGATAAGCCAATTAATACATTCTCCAAAAAAATAGAATGTACTACTCCAACAACAGAAAATATAAAAGAGGACTTAAAAAATTATTCCCTGATGTATTTATGACTAAATTAGGTCGTTGCAAAAAATTTAAGGCCTCGTTTGAACTTAAAGAAAACACCAGCCCAATTTTTAGAAAAAAGCGAAACGTTCCGTTCGCTGGGTTGGAAAAGATTAATAAAGAATTAGACAGATTGGAACAGACAGGAATACTATCAAAAATAGAACATAGCGACTGGGCAGCCCCCACCCCACCGTATATGTAAAGAAAAAGAATGATAAAATCAGAGTGTGCGCAGACTTTTCGACAGGTCTAAACTCCATATTACAAGATTACCATTACCCTTTACCAAGCCTAGAGGAAATATTCACAAAGTTGAATGTTGGTAATATCTTCTCCAAGATAGACTTGAGCGACGCGTATTTACAAATACCGGTCGAGGAGAATTGCTCAAAAATACTATGCATCAACACGCATAAGGGATTGTACAAATGCAACCGGTTGCCCTTTGGCATCAAAGTAGCGCCTGTCATTTTTCAACAAGCGATGGACACCATGCTAAGTGGTATTGAGTGCGCATATGCATACCTGGACGACATTGTTATCAGGAGCAAATCCCTAGAAGAACATAAGGAGCATTTAAAACAAGTATTCACTCGAATACAAGAATTCTGGTTTAAAGTAAAAGAAAATAAATACGACTTTTGTATGAGCGAAATTAAGTATCTTGGACATATAATAAATAAATATGGGCGACGTCCAAATCCAGAAAGATCTGCGGCAATAAAAAACATGCCAGTACCTAATAACGTAACAACCTTGCAGAGTTTCTTAGGACTCGCAAATTATTACCAATCTTTTATTGAAGGGATGCATAATTTGCGAGCTCCCTTAAATGAGCTGCTAAAAAAGGACACCGTGGAACTGGACCCAAAATAAAGAGCGCACTAACATCTGAATTATTTCTAACTCACTATGACACAAAATTAAATATAGTCGTCGCTAGTGACACTAGTTCATACGGCATAGGAGCATGCATTCAACATATCATGCCTAATGGATCTAGAAAGCCGATAGCTTACGCTTCGAGAACGATGCTTCCAGCAGAAAAGGCGTATTCACATATTGAAAAAGAAGCGTTGAGTATAATCTTTGCAGTGACTAAATTCCACCGATATTTATATTGTAGGCAATTCATTCTTGAAACCGACCATAAATCATTAGTCACAATCTACGGATCCAAAAAAGGATTACCTGTATACACCGCAAATAGATTGCTGCGCTGGGGTACGATCCTACTGAATTACGATTTCCAGCTACAACATCTAGCATCGAAAAAGATTTGCCATGCGGATGGACTTTCAAGACTGATACCACAGAAACATAATTTGGAAGAATCAGTGATTGCAGCAATTCGAACAAACGTCGAAGTGAAAAATATGGTAGCTAACATCATTAAAGAACTACCGGTAACATTGTCGGACATTAAAAGAGAAGCCGATAAAGATGAATATATAAATGATATAAAAGAAAAAATTATAAATGACAAAAAGGTTCAGGAATTTTTTTCCATATGTAACGATGTGTTATTATATAGCGAGAGAGTAGTAAAACCTAAAACGTTGCAGAAGAGGATTTTGAGAGACTTCCACACAGGACATCCGGGGATAAATCGGATGAAGTCTCTAATGAGAAGCTACGTATACTGGCGTAACATGGACGTCGACATAGCTACAACAATAAATAGATGTGAAGGATGCCAGTTAGCGGCAAAATCCTCACCTATAGTACACAAACTTTGGCCGAAACCGACCACCCATGGTCGAGAATCCACATGGACTTCGCTGGTCCAGTAGGAGGAAATTACTACTTAATTGTAGTAGATAGTTAAACAAAATGGCCTGAGGTAATGCGTTGCAGGAATCCAACAACGAACAACTCAATAGGATTCCTACACGAGTTATTTGCACGATTTGGTGTACCAGACACACTGGTCACTGACAATGGAACTCAATTCACATCCACAGATTTTAAGGAATTTTGTGACATGTTCCAAGTAAAGCATATCACTACTCCGCCGTATCATCTAAGCTTTGCAACAATTTTTGCAAATATATAGGATAACACCGCACACTAATACCCCGTCAAACATATCACCAGCTGATTTAATGTTTGCCAGAAAAGTGAAATCAACCTTTGATAAACTATTGCCAAGACAGGCAATTGTCCGAAACACTACACACATGATAAGAAAGAAATATAACTCGGGAGATTGAGTATATTTCAAGTGCTACAGGAATAATACTTCTTACTGGAAATTTGGAGTAGTGAATACACGCATTGGTGATTCTACATACATGATTAAAGGTCCACAAAATATACATAAAAGGCACCTGAACCAAATAAAAAAAACGCCACATTCAAGATGATGATTATACAACAGCAGTCGAGAGGAGGAAACCATGGATATCATATACGGATCCTTTAATTTGGAACCGCCTCAATATACACCTGAACCCCGAAGATCAGGTAGAAAAAGCAAGTTTAATTAACCATTAATGTTAAATCCCAAGAGAAAAATATCTTGAAATCTGTGCGCCTTCAAATCTTGGGAGGAGGGTGTTGAGGTGGCACACATTCATTTGCATATGTGGATAGTAATTACACATAAATAGGAAGACTCTGAGTGCGTGTTCACCAGAAGCCACCGAAGGCCGCCGAGAGCAGATATGTAGAGAACTCGAATTTCGCGCCAAGTCTTTTTTTCTTCGTTTTCCTTCAGAGCTCTACGAAACGGTGCACGCTCAGTGTGTCACCGTCCGACATTAGTTTCGGATATTGAGTTAGTGTTTTGTTTATGTAAATATAAACGAATCTGTAATATAACAGAGCGAATGAAAATTGTAAACACTTGTAAGACAATGTCACTGGAGAATCGGATTTACTGAAATAATTTGAATATTCAAAACTGACAATTCATTTATAAGAGAGCAATTCATAGGTCACGTGACCAAAGTTTCGCACTAATAGTTTAGCTACGCGTTTATAATTTCAAAAAATTAAAAAAATTTACTCGCAAAAATGTCAAAATTTTTCACAGATAAAATTGATTGAAAATCGACCCCCAAAATTTGATTTTCGCCCACTAGGGGGCGATTCGCCCCCGGTTGAGAACCGCTGAGTTAGATCATGGCGAAGCTCGAGTCTTGGACTTCAATTCGTTTGCTTGCATGGTTCTTGTGGGCTACGACTTTGTTTGGCTGTGGTAATCTCAAATTCTCAAAAATTATATATATATACATGTAAATAATATATATATATATGTATATATATATATATATATATATATATATATATATATATATATATACACATTGAGTAATTATGTTATAAGAAAATCTATGTAGGTAATTTTATGGAACTCTATAACATACGCGATGCTTAACATTGTTAGCCTGATGTCGCTGTCTCATCAGGAACATGCACCGCAGAAACATATGTAAATAATAATTGTATAAATGAATGGTTTATACACCTGCTCTGTTCATTCATTGAGCGCTTGGATATACACAGGCGTTTCATGTATTTACATCTAGGAAATTGAAATATACAACATATATATATATATATATATATATATATATATATATATATATATATACTTATTTTTTACTATAATAATTAATTACTTACAGACATTAGTGTTTCATCCTTTCGGGCATCTTCAGTGCAGGGTATCACGATTAACACCAGTCGACAGATTCGAACTCGGCAACCAGAGCCATCGCTGGCTCGATTAGCAAATATATATATATATATACATATATATATATATATATATATATATATATATATATATATAAAGATTTGTATGGGTACAACATTTTATGAAGGATTTTACTAGCACTGGGGGGAATGCCATTATTGAAATTGAGGACTTTTTTTTGACGTTTAATTGATAACAAATACTACAAAGTCTGAAAATATAATCTCCAAAACCAGTATGTAGTTCAAAATTATTTGAACCGAATGAAGGGGGGAAAACATATGAAAAAGGGGATAAAAAGAATTAAATTAACGACCGATTCTTTTCAGCTGTTACATCGGCGGGTTTAAGAGATAAAAAAAATAATTATATCGAGGTCTAAAGACTAAAATTAACGAATGAGGGGGTGAAATTAATAAATGAAGTTTGAAGAGACGGAGAAGCATTCTCAAACTACACCCATAAGTTCTAGATTATGGGTGTGTTTATTTGCTTACACAGAGTTGGTTTTCGTAAAATAATCGTGACCGGGCGTTTGCATACTCATAGTTCGGCCATTGGTGAACATTTATTAAAGTGTCAAGTCTGCACTGGAGGTTACAGGGATGGAGCTTTCTCCATTTTACACATAGCCCGCTCGAGAATACATTTGAAAATTCTCGAAGCGGTCACCTTCTGTTATCAAACATCCTTAGCTTTATAGAATTCCAAGAGCTGACAAAGGCAAAAAAAAGCTAAACATTATCATTATGGAAACCAGAATGCTGGATGTCTGAAATTTCACTGGTTTATCCCGTCCTCAAAGAGAACATCGACATGCCTTACAGCATCGCACCAACCGAGTGCAAGATCAGTCAATGACAACCCAGTTGTTTGAATCTGTGCTGCGGGTCAACAGGCACTCTCATGAATTTATTTGCTTCTCCATAATGGTAAGTGAGACATAAAGTTCTTTTAACAAATCACTCAAGTGCAGCTATACCAGAGCGCGGGCGCACATATGTCTGCTGTATGAAAATTCCGAGCAGTGTGCGAAGTGATGTCACGGCAAGGAAAAATATTACAAAAAGATGAACATGTGCACAGACAGAGAACCATCGAACATGTTGGAGATGCCTAAATGACGTCACAGTCGTAATAAAATGTCACAAATTGATGGAAAAGGCGGAGTAAACGTATCTTATTTAAACCTGAAAGTTGAGTAAGATTTTCATTTCTATTTTTTTCCTTTCGGAGTCTACAGCATGTACGGCCACAGTGTGTACTACGTTACACATTGCGTTCTATCCCAAATAATCTGCATGACACAAAAATAGCTTTAATATCCCGTCGGCACGACATCACGAATAAACACGTCCGCTATCCAGAAAGAAAGTTTACGTTCTGGTGGACAACCTTCTAAAACTGAAACGATACAACGTATTTATCCCACCCTAAGGAAGCCATATTTTTAAAGCTGATAATAAGCAATATCCAAATTCAACGGTTGTCATGATGTTCTTATGCTGTATTTACCATGTGTGGCTTGTGTCGTTTATTCCCAGAGGAGGAAGTTTCTAGGGAATATTTCATTCAGAAATCGTCGTTTATCCGTATTTAGGAATAATTCTGGAATCTACAGCAAGTTCTAATGGACTCCTGGCGTAACGGATAAAGTTCTAGAAAAAGTTCACTTGTATGTGACACTCTTTTGGGGGTTGGAGATTTAATCCCCAACGCGCGCGATAATTAGAATGCAGTTGGGAATTGCTTTAGAATTGTATCCTGTCATGCTGTTGTGCTGTCGGTTTTATTTAATTGTGCCTATGTAGTGTCATATATATAAGGTAGACGTGCTTCTTTAATTGATGCTCGTACATCGTCTAGTGGTTAAAATTATAAGGACCGTTACTTTTCTTTGTAAAAGGGGTGTATGTACGTGTATGTCTGTTATGTTTATATTTAATGGTCTTTCTCTGTTTATATGCGTGTTTTCACATTTACACTACGATAACGAACGGGACATTAATACAGATAGTCTGTAACAATAACGAATAGCAGCCTTTTTTGCTTGACACCCGACATTGTCACAAACCTTATTTAGTGTCTCCTGCAAGGGCACATGAAATAAGGCATCTTCTTCCGCAGGGATCACCCAACCGTCGCTAACGTTTCCTAATGTTTCCCGTCTTGGAGATTGCAGCTATTAATCTTCTGCTTTCATTTTTTGTCCGCTAAGTAACCAAGTGCTAGCGTATTTACAACTAGATTGTTAGTTAGACATACGCCCTTAATTCGGATTTCTCCTGGCTTACGTGTCTCTGACGTCAGCCAGAGTGAACAATCTTGTTTATTCCGGAAGCCATATTATTGTTTATTAGACCAAATTCCAAATTGGCTTTGTTTCTGCTTTTCCTCTATTCATAATATTTTTCTCTTGAGCCTAAATTCCCAGTTGAATATTCAACATAATTATTTTAACTGATATTCTTTTCTGATTATTTTTTTTCAATATCTTTTTAACCTAAATTAATCATAATAATCGTTTTGACCATTGGCGCTTTCCTCAACAACATAACACAGATACTACACTTTGATCATCATAGCCAAAGGGCAGCAGCATTACAATGGCTGACAGAACGAGAACGGTCTTAAAGGGTGAATGCATTGTTTATTCCGTGTTTTTTTTTTAGGAGAATGACATTGCTTTCCTCCTTTATTTTACAATGGAGTCACCACTTATCAAGGCTCAGAGGCCACTCAAGGATACGGGTTACAATGATCAATGGGACAAACACCGTAGTGTGAGCAAGTGCAATCCGGAAACACATATAGTGTAATTTAGGATCTTCTCTGGAGATGTCCCTATCACATGGAAATCCATTTTTAATGAAGGCACATATTACATGCTCATCCTCCTCATCCAATATACACTCGTGGTATTCTCAATTCGTTAACGCGCAGACTTAACTTTGACGATCTACTGAGAGCCAGTGTGTCGCCATTATTATGTCGTGTTTCTTAACGCGTAACTTTTATAACGCGTATCCTATATAACGCGGTCTATTAAACCTGGTGAGATTTTCTTATGTTGGACGCATCAGTGCAATTTAATGTTGTAACAATTTCCACAAAAAAGAAATCAAAGGCATACATTATAAATCACATAGCTTTTCATAAAGTTACTGATGCTGTGAAACTCGTTTGTTGAAATATAAGGACACAGATTGGAATTAACAATAAGGATTGACTTCAAAGGCGCATTGCTCTAATGGCCCATGATCTGTTACTGTATACTATTGGTAGTGTATTTCTTTCCGAAACATTTCTTTCCGATGAGGGTCACTTCACATAAGCATCAATAAACTATACATTTAAATACGATGTGAGTTTGGTTACACAAACGCGCGCTTAGGAAATCAACCCATAACGTGTATTTGCACCTCTTTACAAACGAATAACCGTTTGATTTCGAACATCACAATTCATGCTCCTACTCCCATCTTTCTACAGTTGTACACAGCGCTTATATCTGATGCGTAATTGTTTCGAGATAGCGAAGGGAGCGAGGCGGGTTTGCTATTTTATTCGTGGCTTCTTTTTCTCAACATATAAAAAATATCCATTCTTCCTATACAGTCGATTTTGAGTTTGCCATTCAACCATTATTTATTCCGATATTATTTGCATTAATCTAATGGACCGATGCCGTTACAGAAACAGTTCTAAGTAAAGTTCAGCTGTATGGGACATTCTTTTGAGCGTTAGAAGATTCAATGCTTAGTGCAGGCGATACTATGACTACATTTGTGAATTACTTAATAATTTTACCCAGCCATGGCTTACAGAACGAGAGCATGGTACTTCTTGGATTAAATAAAATGTTTAGCTTGAAATAACGTGCAGATGCCTCAGTTCGACAGAGAGAATCTTGAGTTCGACACGATATTTCTGAGAAAGGCAGGAGGTTACATGAGTCGACACGTTGTGAGAATAACCCAAGATGAGAAGAGTAGTCCGAATAATACAAATAATACAAATTATACAAATTATCAATCATTATTTAAAAAATAGAAAACAAGTCGTTATCTACAAACATTGCTCATCTGGGACGTTGGCAACCAGCATCCGGACAGATGAGGAACAATTCACTGAGTTCGCGGACAGCCATGAAATGAACCACTATCGTTTGGGGTTCATGAAAAAAGCAACATTCTATGTATTCGCTCTGTGAAACGACTTCCGGTAAAGGAAACTATTTGTTTTGTACTAATTTTGTATTATGGCTCCCCAGCAGTGTTAAACAAATTCCACTTTCCTTAAAAATAGTACAAAATCCTTAGGATATCGAATTCGGGTCCTCAGTATTTTGCCAACCTATTTATGTTATTAAAATATCTCCGTTACTTGTATCTTTGCTCAGAAGAAAAGTGTATATAATTTACAAAACTGCTGTATCTTTTATAGAGTTGTGATGGATCCATTATATTATAATGACCGCTCCCTTCGATTCTATATGCGTGTATGTTTAATGAAAACAAGAAAGTCGTTTAAGTTTTACATTTTATGCCTGTTAGCATTTGATTATATTTTGTGAAAAACATAATTGAATTAACATCAAGGGGGTGAATTCCATATGGAAACGTTGATTTAATTTGAATAAAATAAAGTACGCACCAAGCGCACTTAAAAGCTAAATCACAACATAATATTTGGAAATAAACAAATATTTTACTTGTTAGAAATTTATAACATAAATATATTTCAGAAGCTAAACTCCATCTTCAGTATATTGTCCTCTTTCTTTAAAAAAAAAAGAAAAAAGAAAGAAAACAACATACCGAAGATGGAGTTTAGCTCTGAAATATATTTATATTATAAATACCGAACAAGTAAAATATTTGTTAATTTTTATAATAT
Organism: Euprymna scolopes; assembly: GCF_053919585.1. NCBI lineage: Eukaryota > Metazoa > Mollusca > Cephalopoda > Sepiida > Sepiolidae > Euprymna > Euprymna scolopes. The sequence continues at coordinate 120,668,828 of NC_136497.1, read as the reverse complement.
TACGTTCTGATTTGACTTCCAAGCGCACTTGATGCGTATTTTATTTTATATAATTGAATTATCTCCCTTTTTGTTAGCACCGTAACGTAAAGTGCATCGTATTTAAATTCCTAATTGGCTAGAAATCTCCTGTTTGTTCGTTTTCTTGGAGTATGTACTATATGCCACCGTAACTAGTACATGCAAAGAGACTTGAACACGACATAGTTGATCCCTTTATCACTGGTACTCACCAGTATGCCAATAACACATCTCCTGTTTGCAAACTATGACAAAACATACAGGTGCGTGTTGCGTGCAAATGAGACCGTACATATATTTATGCATATATATTTTAGGTTCATCTATGTAAAATATCTTTCAAAACGCACGCACATTCAGTTGTGAAGAGACGATTGGTGTATTGTGGCGTCGTTCTTTTGAAGATGTCGGCACACAATAGTATAGATAGAAGATTATATCTACATCAAACTAAACGCACAACAATATATCAGGCAGATGATATGCAGTCTTTGAACGCTTGCAATTTGAACAGTCACGTAGGTCTGTTGTCTCCATGTTAGAAAAAAACACGTCAGTGTATATCGAAAAAATATGTACAGATTCGATACATCATTCTCTCGCTATCTTTTTCCTGTTGATGCTAATTCTCCCTCACTCGCTTTCTTCGTTCTTTAATATATATATATATATATATATATATATATATATATATATATATATATATATATATATATATATATATTCAATTTGTTTCTACACAGTCATGAACATATTTCGGTCTTCTAGTACTTAGTAACTAGAGACCTCTTCAGGCAACAACGCTTAACAAATTGAAACTGTTCCTTGCTGTACACTGTATTGAGCACTCTTGTATTAAACTCGTTATATTTCACTGCTTACGTTAACTTTAAAAAATAGCAACCCAAAATTATATATGTGTATATATATATATATATATATATATATATATATATATATATATATATATATATATGTATATATATATTAGTTGTGAGACAATTACTTGTAATCGGAATCGGGAGTCGGAAAATCGATGTATTTGAGGGTATCGGAATCGGTATCGGAATCGGAAAAATGTGTACCGTTATCATATACCAAATCGACTCATTAATTGTCTTTTTTCATTTGATTTTGTTGAAAGCTAAATGTTCTATTGCTGGTAATAATGATAAAATTGAAAAAAAAAAAAAAAACATTTACTGTTTTAGAACAAGCGGTGAAGCTAAAATCAATAGATCGTCCCCCACGTGTATGTTTTTACGTTTAGAAAAATATTTGCCCATTTAACCCGTCGGTTTTTACGGTAATCAGAGAAAAGATACAACAATATTATTTAATATTTAGAAATTAATAAGGAATTGGAATCGGTAATTGTATCAAAATCGGGAAAAGTATTGGAATCGTCCCATCTAGAATATATATATATATATATATATAAATATATATAAATATATATATATATATATATATATATATATATATATATATATATATATATATATATATATATATATATATACTCCATGTTCAAAAATATTCCACGGATTAGAACGATTAAATTCCAACAAGGGATGTTGATAATGTTTAATCAAAGAGAGCAAATTTATAATTTTTTAAATGTTCGTTATGTAAATGTAGTCCAATCTTGCTCCGATGTGCAGACCGTTTGGATCATTATTGGTCTCATCAGACAAATAAAGTAATGAAATCAAAAAAGTTTCAGAACTTTTTTTTATTTCAGAGGAGATAAATATCTAGTCTAGTGTGTAGCATGGTTTAATGTTTTTATCTTTCTATATTTACATAAAAAATCATTTGTATATATATATATATATATATATATATATATATATATATATATATATATGATGATTGCAACGTCTTGTCAGACGAGTGCCACTCCCTCAGACATTTAAAATCCATGAGCCCAAATGCCTGAGGGAGTATCTATACAAAGATGATGTTACAGAGTCTTAGCTTTGTACGACAGCTAAGTCTCTCTCTCTCTCTCTCTCGGTTCAAAATGTTGAGATCCAGCAACAAGCAAGAGCAAGATAGCCATCAACAAATTAAACTGCAGACCAGCTTAATGCGGGTACTGGTCTTCCGCTTTATGGTTTTTTAAATCAGAGATTTGCTTCTCCTAGAAAGGTTGCCTTCACCACGGCTTACGGGAGCCCTCTCTACCCCAATACACATACACACACACACAAATATACACGGTGCTCGTTGGCCGTTGACCCAGAAAAAGAGTTCATTCGTCCTTTGGAAGGTCTTGTTTTTAATCCTTCAGGGAGACTAGCCGCCCTCCTCACCAAACAAGTCTGGTGGGGAACCAGTTTAGTCGCCGGTGACCCGACCATGAGGCAGGTAGTACTGGGTTACATGGTACCAGAAGCATATGACATGACCTGACATAAATATATATATATATATATATATATATATATATATATATATATACACAGGTATATATAGAGAGATAGATAGATAGATAATGTGTTTGTACGTGTAATAACGTAAAGCAATTATCTTATATTGTTCACTTACGTAGTTATTTTAATAACATTTTAAAACCGAATAACTGCTTATAATTTTGAAATCATACATTTAAAATATAAATGCATATAAATACATATATATGTACATATAAATACATATATATATGCATATAAATACATATATATACATATAAATTCATATATATATATATACACATATAAATATATATATATATATATATATATATATATATATATATATATATATACATATAAATACATATAAAGTTATTCCATACTGTCATTATGCTTGTGTTTCTATAAGAGTACAAAACCTTTGTCGTAAGAGAATTGTTATCAACTAAAAATCGTACACCATCAAAACAAAACTACATGCATTAACTGCAAAGGTTACATTGACCGAAACGTGTGAGAATAATATCCAAAATTAAAATAATGGTCCGAATTTTACAAATGATACATCAACTAGAAAATTGAAAACTTAATGTCTAATAATATAACGTGCAAAAAAGTTTTCGCTATATCTTTTTATAATCATATGGTTTTTATACTAATTCTATTATAAGCCACATGAGTTCTCGCACAGATTATTCAATGAAAATAACCAATCGTATTCTCTTTAATCCGAGTGACACTGTTTCCACAGATTTCCTGTAATCTCTAACTCTTTCGATAATCATTGACAAATGACTGGTTTACAGCAAATGGTCTGATTTATGAAAGTATGATAGGGTATGAAAAGGGAGGGTTGCAAATTTGGGTTGAATTTGGGGATATCAAAACCAAAGCAAAATATAATGAAAGTAAAAATAAAATAAATAAACCTATAATTTATTATACCATACCTGTTCACACTGAAACACTTATCACAATATTCTGTGGATCTATATTAAAACACCTTGTTAAACTTCATGACATATTTTCATTCTATGGAGGTCAGGTGCGAACGAACACCCCATAATTTTATTATACCATATTTCTTCAAGCAGAAACATAATTATCAAAGTATACTTACACAGATAGATATGAAAAGTCTTTACTAAAGTTTGTGCCTATTTCCATTCTATGGAGGCCAGGCGCGAACGCAGACACCACAATTTTATTATACCATCCCTATTTAAGTTAAAACATACTTATCAAAGTATTCTTATGTACATCTATATCAAACACACTTGTAAACGTTTTTTATTTTTTAATTTTTTAATTTTTTATTTCCATACTTTGTGGACTAGGCGCGAACGCAGCCCCCACAATTTTAATGAACCACTGTTCTGCCAGATCAAACATACTCGTTCCTGTGTCTCGATACATCTTCTATCATTATATGTAATGAGTTTTCTTTTTTAAATAGACAACCATATAGGAACCTATCCGTGACCAGACACACACACACATACACACAGACATTCAGCTTTATATTATATTATATATATATATATATTATACCCTTTAGATATAGCTTTTCTCACACATATATATATATATATGTGTGTGTGTGTGTGTGTGTATAGGTATTTTATAGGTGTATGTATGTGTATATATACAAAATGAGACGATTTGTCTCTAAAACATTACGTATATTAGTCGTTGATGACAAGTTGCAGTAGTTCGTGCTCTTTCTTCTTTCGCGTTTTTGTACTGTAGTTATGTATGCTGAAAACAACCTTTTCTCATACAAATTATTATTATCAGTTCTAATAACTTTTATCTTATCGCAAACAAATTTAATATTTAATATGTGCTTTTCCATTTCCCCTCGCAACTTGACAACGTTTCAATGTTAAATTATAAAAAAAAAAACACTCATTTACTGAAATAGCTTAATGTAAAAAAAAAAAAAGCTACATTTTGGATAGACTAGTGATGATTTTCATATCTAAATAAATTATTTCCGAATTCGACAGGATGCACCTGGAGTACAGCGAGTATAAAATGTTTCCTCTTAATGAAACAATCGTCCTAAAATTATGGTATCTAGTCTATAATATAAATCTCACCTGTCTGTTTAATTGCATGTATGTATGAATGTATGTATGTCTGTGTGTATATTTGTGTGTGTGCATATGTGTATTGGGGTGGAGAGGGCTCTCGTAAGCCGTGGTGAAGGCAACCTTTCTAGGAGAAGCAAATCTCTGATTTAAAAAAAAACATAAAGCGGGAGACCCGTACCCGCATTAAGCTGGTCTGCAGTTTAATTTGTTGCTGGCTATCTTGCTCTTGCTTGTTGCTGGTTCTCAACATTTTGAACCGAGAGAGAGACTTAGCTGTTGTACAAAGCCAAGACTCTGTAACATCATCTTTGTATAGATACTCCCTCAGGCATTTGGGCTCATGAATTTTAAATGTCTGAGGCAGTGGCACTCGTCTGACAAGAGACGTTGCAATCATCATGTATGTATATATGTATGTATCTATTGATGGATGTATGTCTAAAACTTTCAACAGAGGCAACGGATTTTCACAAGATCAGTATCGTTTTGAAGATTGACCCTTCGGAAGACAAATATAGAAGAATTTGCTAAAAACATTCATTCCTTCACCCTCAACTAGGCACATTTAGACAAGGAAGGGTCGCTTTATTTCGCCGATATTTTCGAAAGCCATCATCTCTTTTCGATTGACTAGCCTTAATTTAAACCTTCGCCACTTCCGTTTTGGCGATTGACGCAACAGCGAAAACGCCAGGGTTTTTTTTTTCACGTTTTTTCCTCCATCCTGGTACTGGTGCGAGCCTGCCTGCCTATTGAATTTTTATTTTTTGTTTTTGCTCAACACACATTTCCAAACGCCCGGGAAAACCCGGGCACCAAGACTAGTAAAATATAAAAGGTTTATTTAAAGAAAAAAGCCGTTGAGGAAATTCATCAAAGAGACAACTTGTCTAGGTGTAAGAGAGAAAGATTACCAGATAGACAAGCGGATAATCCGTCTCACTATATCTAGTCACATTGTACACAGCAGTTCTACTGCATTCATAACAGTATGCGTACATCTTTTCTTCTAAGAATTTCGAAAATAAAGTGGGACAGAAAAGCCCAGACCGGATATTACATGGTTTCGTCGATTTCTTGGATTAGCCTAATCGAAACTTCGTGAGACTAATCTTTAAGTTGAGAACACTGAGTTATACATTCGCTATGGCCGGTCGTTTAATGTGTTTTTTTCATTCTATATAATTTCTAAATCGACTTTTGTCACTAATCTAAGATATATACACGTGGCAGCGAATAGAACACAGCACAGCTGATCTATAAAACTATTTTATTTATTCCAAACTGTGAACAGTTTTCGATTTAGTTATGATTGGTGTTGACATAAGTGAAGGTGTGTATTGGAGGTGTGGTGCGGATATTTTACAGTGAAGGGAATGTGTAAGCTTGTCATCGCTCTCTGACCGACTGTTGCACGCCTTCCGTTGTGTCAATTTGTTTCATCCTTGAATGTTTATTATTCTCCATTGTCTATTGTTCTAATCTTTTAACCGATATTTCTGGTCAATAATGCATTCTAGTAGACTATGGTGGAAAATCTCGCATTCTTTACATGAAATCGATCTGTATGTGTGCAACCCATCGAATAATATTTTCCCGGGGTCACCTACCAAATATCCAACAAATAATCCAAATAATCCAGAAAGCAATACATCCAATTTGTATAATTTTGATTATGCGAATTAGTATTATTTAATGTTATATGTAACGTTGTCGGAGAACCAGCACGCCGTAGCCTCAGTCGCAAAACAGACAAATAATTGAAAAGAACTTCTAAATCGCCTTTACTGTTGTACAACGATATTTGCGTCTCATTCTCTGGTTACTACTTTGACGTCCCTCACGTGATCGTCTACAGGAACATTCTCTGGAACGTCATCCACGCTTCTAACGAGATCTTGAACGTTGTTCCCATCTCTTACATAATCTTAAACGTAATTTTAAATCTTTATTTTTCCCATACTGTTTAGTGCGAACTGGAACTGGTGTAACCGGCGGTTACACCAGTTCCAGTTCGCATGTATTTTTAGACGCGCGTCTGCGCTATGTTACATATAAGCACAATATTTCAGTCGAATCATAATAACTAACGTCCGGAATCTTTCACTATATAATATCGCAGATATTATTTGATTAATAGACTACCATTAGCAGAACTTGAACCCAATATTTCAAGTCGATTGCCAATGCGTGAAACAATTACACCAATTCTACTTAAGTTTGTAGATTTTGCGAGCAGTTAATTCAAAATCTAATCGCACTCCTACTTCGACAATCAATATTCCCATTATGACAATAGCCATTAAGCTATCAATTACCGTTAATTGTTATAACAATTGCTGCTGCTGTATCTAATGAAATCTAACTTAATTTCGAGAGATCTCAATGGCGTGCAGTGAATATAAAGAGATCCGTCTTAATATTGAAACGACCGTCCCAGAAAAATATGGTATCTAATTTAATTGCTTTATCGTCGGACTAATGCGAGATGGATCAAACAAAGAAATAGTGAATTCTATTGGCTGAGGCTTAGAATACGCCGAGTGCAAACCAAGAAGATGCATAGTGAATCGCCTCATCGAAATAAAAAGTAACTTTTTAGTTCTCTAAGCCATGTTTTTTTTCTGAATGCGTCACCTCTTATCAAGACTCCAAATTCACTTGAGGATTAGTGTTAATGGGATTGAACCCTACCGTAAGCGGATTAAAAAACGATGAATAAAATGGTCAATATTTGATTGTTTAGGCAAACGGCCAACACTACTTTGCGAACAGGGTTTACAAGGGAATCACCACTTATGAAGACCCGAAGATTACTAGAGGTTGCCAGGTGGTCCTTTGACAACAGCGTTGTAATTGTTAGTAGTGGAAATTTAATATGGCTTGATTATTTTAAGTAACAGCTCAACACGTACTTTTTTACATTGGGCTTGGAAATAATTATATTGTACTCAGCTGAAAAGCAGAGCAGTGGAATAAAGTTCCATAAGCTAATAGTTCGAAGAAAGAAGCTTTGTTCATGAAATATTTGCTTAGATAGAAATTGGGAGAAATTGTTGGTCATAGTTATTGCTGATCAAATGTTTTCTGTGAAAAGTTAACACTGGAAACCATAGAGGGTGTTCAGGCGAGCACTTGCCATGAAAATAACGATAGAGCAGAGACAGGCTCGCAACGTCTATTCTGTAAGAAAGACTACAGAGAAGTAAATAGGGTATCACCTTCTAGAATTTGAAGCGAGTTTTGAACTCTGTCAATGCAGGATATATATATATATATATATATATATATATATATTACATTTTCACCCCAAATAATGCACATTGCAACTTTGAAGTAGGAACTACTATCAAGGACCTAAGTTGCAGGAGTACTATGTAGAGTGTTTAGCAGCAAGATGTCTGTTCACATTACACTTGAAATTCTGCATATCAATACAGTTGGAGAAGCAGGAAACCGGAAGAGAATACCAAAGCCCTGCAATTTTCGGTAAGAAGCTATACAGAGTAGAAGGCTTTCTTACATCTAGGGATCTCAACTGTGTAGGGGTGGGACTTCGCGTCTTTCGGGTTTGTCGGGGGTATTTTCGTCGAGGGGGTACAAGGGCTTGTATTTCGTCAGAGCATCCACCACTAAAATACTTGTAAAACAGGCAGAGCTATGCAACATTTCGTCGATGGGACAGGGATAACGCTTAGACAACAGTACAGGACCTATTTAGCTAGCGACTCACTTTTGGACCCTGTATAGAAGCGAGAGACTAGTAGTAGATGCACCAGCCCAAATGTGACAGCAGTACTTCATACATGGGCAAATGGTGGCTTTGTAGAGGTACATGATACTTTCAGGCGTAAGTAACTTTCTAGTACGGTATAGAGAGCCTACCTTCTTGGCAATGATATCGATTTATCTATTCCAACTCATGTTTCCTGTGAACGTTAAGCCAAGGAGCTTGAACGGGGTGCTTTCCGGTAAAGTATCTCTAGCCATAGCTATAGATGATTGGTAAGGTTTCATGTGATTATTAAAGGAAACCGGCTTTGTCTTGTTAGCGTTGAATGTTACCATCCATGTTTGCCCCCATATGGTATCCGAAAACCTCCTACTCAGATATGGAAAAAATAGTACATCCAAGGACGTACTTAGCTCTTTTATATGTATATAGAAGATTGCATGACGGTGAAATATTTACTGGGATCGTAGAATGATCTTAACATTTTTCTGAGATCTTGGAACCGGATTTCATGCATGTGTTCCGTTTCAGATCAGGAGTAATGGTTCACCTTAAAGCTCGTCTAAACATGGTGCATCAAATAAACGGTCATCTTTTACGCCATTGCACCAGGTGCTCAATATCAGGAAAGGAAGATAATCAGATAGGTATTAGTCATTCCTGGCCTTTGAAATGTTGGCAAAAATTGTAGGGTTGTCTGCATAAATGTCTATGAATGATGTAAGCATGGCATTTGGGAGATCATTGATGGATACCAGGAAGAAACTTGGGTAAAGGATGAAACAGTGAAGGAACCCAACATTCATTCTATTAACTTCCGATTTCTGTCTTTACTCAACTACTCTTATAAAGATATCAGAGAGAAAAGACTTAATTATTGATAGGAAATTGGCAGATGGAACTTCTGTGCACAATTGCAGCGGCATATCGTTTAGTGAACCGCAACTCTGTTACGTTTATTGTTGATATTTCTTGGGGAATATGAGTCGACCTCTATTGATAATGAACAAGTCATTCATGCCTGAAGTATTAGATCTGACTAAGGATATGTTGGTTGTAAGCATAGAACGCAGAAGTGTATCTGATATAAATTTTAGGAAGCTATCTAAATCAATAGAGAATCGATATACTGTGCGATGAAAAGGTTCATCGAAGAGCTTATTACATTTCGTTTTATCTTAACTGAGACAACCGAGTGATGGAAAGATCATAGTGAAGACAGATCAGTGGGTTAACACAACTTTGGACAAGTTGTAAGAAAAAGCTTTAAAGGATTTGCATACGGTCAATCAGTGTCGGTCAGACGGGTGGGTTCAAGAACAATCTGTGTTAGGTCATAATTATTGGAGAAATCATGATACCATCTGTCTTGTTTGAATGCACTAGGCATTTTACATTGTGAACATTGAGTTCTCCACAAATATAAATGTTAGTCGAAGGATGAGCACACAGGATGTGGTCAATTTGTCAGAGATAAACTCAATGATACTGACTTGTTGTTGTGTGGGAGAAAGAGATCGAATATGAACGCGGTGCTACATATAAGTGCTACTCGGAAGTCCACATGCGGCAATTTTGTATCTTTGATGATATCCATACCACATGGAAAGCCATCTCCAATGCAGGCATTACGGTTTGGTGGGTCAGATTTTGATATCGAGTATCCTTTAACTGCGAAGTCATCTAGGGAAACAATCGGTCTACTGCCAATTTCGCACAAAAACAATAAGTAGTTATCTGAGAAACAATCCTGTAGTACTGCATCCCATAGACAAGACGGTATTGGAAAGGAACTAATTTTTAGGAAGTTCCGTTTTGTTAGAGGTAAACAGACGAAGCAATGACAAACCCTTTAAATAGATGAAATTTTAATCATATCTATATATTAATACGATAGTGTGTGTTATTTTCTGTGTCACGCTTACATCTTTGTTCTTCCGAATGAATCATTCGTCTTTAATAAATTATTTTTCAAAAAATGCGAGACGGTTTTTTTTAAAACCTTACTCTAACTTAAACATAAAAAAGTTTAAATTCCCTAGAAACTAGAGACACTTTTACATTTAAATTAGGAAAATTGTTTTATAATCTAAATTAAGGTTACTTTTTTATTTTTCTTGCTGCAATGCTTTTCAGGTGCTAGCTCATAATCGCCTCAAAATGTAGAATTTCATTTTTATAAGGAAGTGTGAAATTTAGTTGAATATGTTGATCTACAAAAGAGCATCACTTTTTGGTATCTTATTTTTACTTTAATGAAAATAACCTGACAATATAGTAATAGGCAATACCAAAACCCGAGATAACCGAGTTCTACTATACACTCTTAACCCTTATCCTCGAGTGGCCTCTTGGCCTTGATAATGTGTTGATGCCTGTGTAAAAAAAAAAAGTCACATAATCCGACCAATCATCTCTAAAACTTAAACCTGGCAACAATTACCCACTGTGAAAAATTTCCCCCACTCTTTATCTGTGCCTAAATCAAAACGTGAATTCCATGAACAAAGCTTCTTTCTTAGAACTGCACGCCTGTGGAACTCTGTTCCGTCTGCCTGCTTCCCACCTGACTAAAACTTGGATGTCTTCAAGTTTAACGTTAACAAATTCCTAATGAACCGCCTCCTTAAGTAAACACTTGATCAAATCTCCACACTAACTTACTGTACTTGCAATAACTTGCAATAACCCTTATCCCTGAGTGGCTTCCGGGCCTTGATAAGTGGTGACCACCGTGGAAAAAAATTAAAAAATAGTTTTATACTTTATTTGACGAAATTCCCACTACTTATGTTTACTACGCTATAATCACATTGGCTAATATATACTCATTAACCCTTATCCTCGAGTGGTCTCTGGGACTTGATAAGTGGTGGCTTCTGTGTAAAAAAAAACGAAACGTAATTATACGAGTCAAGAAATTCTAAACGTCCCAATCTATTACATAGACAACGGCAAGTGTGTTGGACTATATATAAAACTAGCATTTCAGCCCGGCGTTTCCCGGGTGTTTGGATCAGTATGTTGAGCATAAAAAAGCGGTAATTTCTTTTAACTTTAACCCCTATTATGACCTCTAAACATTCATTGTTTTGGGATCAAATCAAGCTATTAAGTTAGATTCATGTCCAAGGAACCTATATCTAAAATTTCAAGTGTTTAGACCCAAAATTGTGAGAGGAGTTTGGTAGAGTTCTAAAAGGTCAAATCGTTTAACTTTGACCCCTTAACAGCCACATTTCTGGCCGAACGCGAATTACAAAGATTTTCCTTAATCTCAGTACCATGTATATCAAATTTCGAGTCTGTAAACTGAATATTGACAGAGTAATTGCATAGGAAAATGTAAACATACAGACACATAGACACACATACACGTTCACTTTTATAGATGTAACAAAAATATATACGTATACATAAATATGTATGTAAACAATTTTATCTTCATTGTAAGCTTTTTACGCAAATATTATGCAAGTATGAATCAAGTAGAATATCTGCATGAATATAATTACACGTAATAGTTAACTAAAGATGATTATTTCATAAGAAAACCGAAAAGAACTAATAGGGAATTAATTAAAATGAATGTTTAAAAGAATATGCAAATTAGCTTTATCTGTTGCAGATGAATGCAACCCATGTATAACAAAATTGTATGTTCTTTTTGAATACATAGAAAAGAGGCTTTTTTAATATGAATATCAATACACACAAAAGAAAATCGAATTTATAGGAGTATAGGTAGATAACAAATATTCTAAAGATGCGTCCATGTTAAATTTCAGCCCGACGAAGGAACAAACCAATTTGTTCAAAAACGCACCTATCATACATTTTTTGTTTTCATTTTCTCTCGCTAGTAACAAATAAGATTTGGAATTCAGAACTTATGAAAATAAATTAATGGTTCATATGCACTTTTATTACCGTAATGAATAAATAACGTTATTGTTTAGAAAGCCGTTTTTAACATGAGGGGGAAGGGTGTTTTATAATTATTCTGTACACTCACATAAGAGTTTAATAATAAAAAAAAAGAAATCGTAAAATTTTAATTTAACTTGAAAATAGTACTTAAAATAGCATGGTAACAAAAGCGCATAAGCACCAAATTAATATTATATAAAAAATAATCACAATAATTTAATATAATTTTTAAAAAAATAGCTAGATCCATGCCATAGATTTTAACTAACAAATAATAAAAATATATATAAATACACGAAAGAGCTGTTTAAAAAGGACTACTGAGTGTCATTTTTATAACGTTTGCGGTCGAGGTAACCTCCAACCTTCGTCATGTCTATCTTCTTGAACTCGACAGAAAGATTCCCGAGTTCAATAAGATACACTTGGAGAAAGTCAGAGTTTACATCGACCGAAACGACACTCAAGATGAGATCAGTAATTCGAAGCATCCAAATAATATGAATAACCATGCCTCATCTAAAAATTACACAAATGTTTTAACAGAATTATGCAGAACATTAAATGATTTCGACATTAAAATATATATATAGACTTAAGCTTAGGGACGCCTAAAAATAACATTTTAATTCAAGGAATTCCTCTTAATTACTGTGTAATGATTACCTAAACAATTCAATGAAGATCTTATATATTTGATTTCTGAAATGTGAAGTCCTACCGGTATTAAGTCAGTTTAAAACGACCCAAAGAACGTTAACTTTAATCTAATACCTATGCTAAAATTGAACGCCGAAAACGAAAATATCTGATGTATTTACAAAGTGTTTCCACACCCATAAAATTAATTTCAACTAAATATAGCCTGTCTTACGACTGCTGACGCCTAGAAGCTGTATTCTAAAATTCATAATGATTGGTTAATTAATTAGAGTGGATTCCGTACACACACACACACACACACACACGCGCAAACACACACATACAGACATATATATATATATATATATATATATATATATATATATATATATATATATATATTGCCTTGATAGAGTTCTACACACATTCGAAACTTAGTAGGCGATGCCCTTTTCTCTTCCCTAGAACGTCTTTCCCACAGAAGGGGTCTTGCAAGCCTTTCTCTGCTCTATCGTTATTTTCATGGCAAATGCTAGTGTGAGAGGGATTAAGAGAAACCAATATGTGATTCCTCCTTCCCAAACTTTCACAAATACACTTAACTAGCTACAACCACTATCAAAATTTCCTTACTCTCTATTTGTGCATAATTCTAAACGCAGATTCCATGAACAAAGTTTCTTTCCTAGAACTGACCGCATGTTGAACACTGTTCTAATGGCTTGATTCCCAGCCGATGAAAAGATGGTAGCTCTTAAGTTACATGTAATCAAGTTTTTGTTAATCCGTTCCGTGAAATAATCCAAATTATTCCTAATCTGTCCAATTAACGATTACTAAACTACCACCTTACATTCATTTAATCTTATCCTCGAGTGGCTTTTTTGGATGCGTAGTGACTACATTGTAAAACAAGTTTACGTAAACAGTAGTGCACATAAATAGGTAGATATGTGCGCATGTCTGTCTGTATGGTGGCACCTGTCATTGTATTTCTTATCTTAGCTATGCCGTCGCCACAGACGGATTGCCGACGCCACCATTATAGCTGTCTTTGTTTCTTTTCCATTAACCAAATCTCCATTAAATCTCCTACAGCTATTTGCTCGTCATCTCACGCACGCACGCACACACACACACACACATACACACACACACACACACACACACACACACACACACACACACACACATACTTTCTTTTTCACTTTCTCACTGTCTTTCTGTCTCTCTGTCTCTCTGTAAGCCTGTCTCTCTGTCTCTCTCTTACTCTCTATGTATATATATATATATATATATATATATATATATATATATATATATATATATATATATATATATACAGGGTGACCAAAAAGTAGCTAAAGGAATTTGAACTGAAATAGATTCTTTGTTTTAGATGATATATTTCTGTAATTTCAACAAAATTTGACTAAAACAATTGTAAACAAGAAAAATCCAAAATTCAAACAAATTTCATTCATGAAAAATAATGTTGCCCTTTTTTTCGGCTTCCAATATTTGTGCTCTTTCCAAAATATTATTCAGGAAACATTGCAGAATCTCTGGATTGCGATTAACTCTCTTATTCCGTTCCCTGAGCGGGCGTCAAAACAAACACCCTGCAAGAGTTGAATGAAAACGTCAGGAACGCAATAAGGGAGATAAATCGCAATCCAGAGATTCTGCAATCTGCTATTGAATAATGTTTTTGAAAAAGCACAAATATGCGAAACTGAAAATGGATAACATTTAAAAGACATTATTTTTCAGGAATAAAGATTGTTTGAATTTTGCATTTTGTTTGTTTTCCTTTCACAATGTCTTAAAATTACAGAAAGATATCCCCGAAAATAAAGAATCTATTTACGTTCAAAACCCTTCACTCACTTTTTGAACAGCCTGTATCTCTCTATCGCCGCCCCCTATCGCTCTCTCTCTCTCTCTCTCTCTCTCTCTCTATATATATATATATATATATATATACATATATACACATATATCTACATATAAATATATATATATATATATGTATATTTGTATGTATATATATATGTATATTTATATGTATATATATCATATATATATTATATATATATACATTATATATATACATATATATATATATATATATATATATATATATATATATATATGCTTTCTCTCTCTCTCGCTCTCTCTCTCTCTCTGCTTATCTTTGTCGCGTTCTTGCTTATTCGTCATCTCTATTTTATTTCTCAAACCATTCTTACTCTATTTCATGTTCTTGCCTCCTTCTTCTCCGTTCCACTCTTCAAATATGCTTCGTTTCTTCCCCGCTCCAAACATCGCTACTCTCCATTGCGCCTCCATTATCAGGCACCGGTAGCACTACCAGCAAGAGCGGAACATTCCTAACGATGGCAGTTTGTAGATAAGATCGCAGTCAACGTTGTGGCGGTAGGCGAGAACCGCAACAACAACAGCAACAACTGCAACAGCAACAACAACAAAAACGTTGAAGGGAAAAAGGAGACAGCCAACTGAACCCCAGCCTAACCCTAACCTCGCACCCATCAGTTTGAACAAAGGGCAACTCACAATAATAATCGATACCTCAGCGAGCCTGCTTTATTGGCCGTCTGCCACGGGTGAAGTAGGACTAGACAGCTACGTCGCACCACCACTACCACAACCAACCCCTACGAGCACTCGCTCACACATCACACTCCAACACCTCCTCCACTCATAACCCTCACTCAACCTTGGCTTTATTTTTAACAGCAGCACAATAAAACAAGATGGAATAAAAAATATTTAAAAAATATCTTAATCACCTGACGCGACCGATTCGTTTGGTTTATTTTGCTTTTGATTCTCGATTTGTTATGCTTTTTTTTTCTCAACCTCTATTTTATTCTCACCGTTTTTTTTTTTCGTTACTTTAAAGGCTTTTAGCTTTTAGTACTTCATTATTTTTGTTTTAACTATTTCGTTCAGTGTTTTAAGTTGACGTTGATCTATTTGCACACTTACAAAAGCAAGCGCATACACATACGCGCAATGAACACACGCACAAACGCACACACACTTGCATGAAATCTTCATAAGAAACCGTAACTCTCTCTTTCTCTTTCTCCTTCTCTCTCTCGCTATTTCTCTCTATCTATATATATATATGTATATATATTATTATATTATAGGCCAGTAATTCATTTATGCAAACTAGTCTTATATACATACGCATATAACGCACACACGCTTACACATGCATACATACATATACACAAACGCACACGTTAAAACGCACACACACAAATATATATATATATGCACATATATATTTATGTATATATATATATATATGTGTGTGTGTGTATGTGTGTGTGTGGGGGTGCTTAAAGAATATTTCTTTATATAAACCAATAGTTTACGAATATCAGGAACGCAATATTTAGCTGAATAGAGCTTTATATATATATATATATATGTATATATATATGTATATATATATATATATATATATATATATATATATATATATATATGATGAAAATAATGGAAATAGTATTCCGACAAAATAGAGAAAATAAAAAGGAACAAACCGTATTATGTGTTCATCAACGTTTCGTCTTTATTTCGAGAAAGTCCAGAGAAAGTCTCGAAATAAAGACGAAACGTTGATGAACACATAATACGGTTTGTTCTTTTTTATTTTCTCTCTCTCTCTCTCTCTCTCTCTCTCTCTCTCTATATATATATATATATATATATATATATATATATATATATATTACATAGAGAAATGCGAGCATGAAAAGTACTATGGTTAAGATTTAAACAAAGAAAAATAAAATTGCTAGTTTTAAAAATTGTAAACGAAAATGGCATGATATTCTAGTAAAAATATATTAAATTTATAACTAAAATTATGGCAGCATTAAATATGTTTAAAACATTCAATTTGACATTATATTATAAATTCTTATATATTACTGCAATATTTTAAGTTATAAATTTATTATATTTTTTACTAGAATATCTTGTCTTTTTCTATTCCAGTTTTAGCAACTAGTACTGTTTAAATGTTAACTATATTACTTTTAATACTCGTATTTTTCTATGTAATCCATGATTTTTCCCGGCTTTCTTAGAAATAAAATTTTCTCTCTCTCTTTCATTTTTCTATCAGTGAATGGTTAGTGACAGCTGAGGGAGATATCGGGACAGTGTTGAATTATTAGCGACAGATTTTTTTTATATCCTGTTACGTCATTATATCCACCGTTCCTAGCTGATTTGAGGTAGGGTAACATATTTAGTTGCTATGGTTACCAACAGCTAATCAAAGAAGAAAAAAAACAAAAACAGAAATTTCTCTCTGTTCCTTACAGTTACTGAGAATTTTTGAACACAGTAATAATGTTGTATCTTTTGTTTTACTGTACGAAAATTGATATATTTTTTTCAAAATATAAATGCAAAAAATATCCTATGAATTGTAAAAATTGTTTGAAATTTGCTAGCAAAATGAGTGAGCGGTAAAGGGTGAAGATTTAAAGCAGTTCTAAATGAGCAAAACTAACACAACCATATATTCAACCACGGTAGAGGTTGAATAATATATATAGAGAGGGAGTGACAAAGACGGAGAGAGAAAGAGAGGGAGAAAATGAGAGAGTGAGGGGGAATTTTGTCGATTACAATATATCTTATTACATATCATATTTCTAAAATCATATAACTAGGTAAAATAAATGCGCACCTTAAACAGCCGTAAACAACCAAAATACCGTCATATGCGCGTTTTCTTCGGAATTTGGTTTGAAAATATTTCGAATCTCCAAGATGTCGCGCTCTCAAAATGGCGCTTCTTCTTTCTCGCTCTCTCCCCCTCTTTCAACCACTCTCCATTCTTTCTCTTTCTTCCTATCTCTTTTTTCTTTCTCTCTCTATATATGTATATGTGTATGTGTGTGTATATGCATATATAAAATGATGAGATATATGTATATCAAGAATTAAAAATTGAGCTTCGAAGCCAAAACCTCATGTAAACTTAAAGGAAATATAAATTTCAAAACAAATAATAAGCTCAATACAACCAAAATGGGAAATAGAGCCTGTTATGAAAGAACACAATTAAAAATCTCGTATATATATATATATATATATATATATATATATATATATAGAGAGAGAGAGAGAGAGAGAGAGGGGGGAGACAGAGAAAGAGATAGTAAGTTATAAAAATATATACGGCCATTAAGCTACACAGAATGTTCCACGTTTCATTCTCGTGAGAATTCGGCATAAGCCTGATGAATTCTCACGAGAATGAAACGCGGAATATTCTCTTTAGCTTTTTTTTTACATGGGGGTCACCACTTATCACAGCCCGAAGGCCACTCAGGGATAAAGGTTATTGCACGTACAGTAATCAATGAGATAGTATTGTAGTAATCATTAGTATTGGGGTTTTTGATAGAGTGTCTTACTTAAGGGGGCGGTTTGTAAGAAGTTTGTTATAGCTTACTCGCTATATATATTTTCATAACTTACTACCTGGCTCTATGTATGTATTGAGCACTGTTGAAGTAAATACTGAGAATGTACGCATAAAATTATACCTTCGTATATCAATTTATGTGATTAAATGAAGTAGTCAAATACATATATATATATGTATATATGTATGTATATATATATATATATATATATATACATATATATATATGTCAAGAGTGTGAATTCCATTATAGAATATTGATTTTGAATAAAGTGCGCTTGAAAGCCACATCACAACGCAATATTAAGAAAATAAATAAATATGTTACTTGCTTGAAATTTATAATTTAATTATATTTTGAAGTCAAACTCCATCCTCAGTATGTTGTTTTCTTCTTTTTCTTCTTTCTTGCAGGCTTGGAGAAAGAAAAGTTTGTAAAGATTTGCTCGTCATCTCTCAGCGGTGGTATTTTGAAATGTTAGAAAGAAAACATGCTGAGGATGAGATGTGACTCTGAAATATATTTAAATTATAAATTTCAAACAAGTAAAATATTTGTTTTCCTTATATTGCGTTGCGAGTTGGCTTTCAAGTGCACTTGATGCGTATTATTTTTATTCAAATTAAATCAACGCTTTTATAATGGAACTCACATCCTTGACGTTAATCTCGCGTAGCCATCGCTATGTTCCAACATTTCAAAATACCATTGCTGAGAGAAGGCGCACGGATCTTTACAAACATACTTTTTTTTCTCCAACTTTAAAACATGTCAAGAAAGGAAAGAAAAAAAAAACGAAAAAAAAGAAAGAAAACAACATACTGAGGATGGAGCGATAGAATGATCCAAACATTTCTCCAGTGATTTTCACAATGGATTTGATGCATGTCTTCCATTTTCGGTCAGGGGTAAAAGTCAGTGCGATGCAGAGGTTCACCTGAGGATTGTTTCTGTTAGTTTTAATCTTAGCTGAGACAACTGAGTGATCAGATGATCCCAGCGGAGACATAATGGACGATGAGCACAGTTCAGGGTGGGTGAGTACAGAAAGATCTAGAAAGCTTGAAAATTGTCCATCAGAATCGGGAAGGCAAGTGGGTTCGTTAATCTGGGTTTGATCATCGGTAAGGGAGAACAGAACCTCGTTTTATAATCTGTCTTTTTTAGTTGAGCATCAATTTTACGTTGTTCACGTTGAAATCTCCACAGACGTGAATGTTTGTTGAGAGATGGGCAGTCAGGAGGTGACCAATTTGTTCTGTGATATTCTTAAACATGGTTACACTCCTTTTTAAGGACAGTATAGAGGAAAAATAAAACCAACGTTGTAAGTGCACATATGATAGTAGTTTTACAAACAACAAGTCATGTTTGATCTCCCATAATTAAATTTGAACCTCAAATACACTTCGTAGCATAGACCATCGAACCCCGGAGACTCTTTAAAGCTGGCCAGCTTTAAGGCTTTAATGAGTTCATTCCCCTTTATACTAACTTAACAATTAGCCGCTTCAGTTGTCGACAGACAAGAAAAGTCACCTTCCGACTTCCACTTTTTCAAGCAACTCGACAACGTTTTGCGTGGGATATTCTTCAAATACCTTACAGGTAGCTAGAACACGTTCAGTGACGTAAGGGCCACCAGACCGCAAGATTTTTATGTTACGAGTATGAATGCATCTGTTTTACGTTGACAAAACTTATTTATACGTAATGAAAAGTGAGTTCCTTACGACAACCGACAACGCTCAGCTCAGTGGTTTAACGACGACGGAGTTCCACGACTCTTCGCGAAGCCAGAATTGCACAAAAAGAATGTTATGCTGAAGGTTTAATAGTCTGCGACCAATCTTATTCATTACAGTTTTTTGAGTGCAGGCAAAACGATTAGGCAGGAAAGTGCTGCCAACAAATGGATGAAATGCGTCAGAAACTTCGACAACAACACAAGAGAAAAGGCCCAATTTTCCTTCACGACAATGTCCGACCGCACGATTCCAAGCCAACACTACAGAAGTTGAACGAATTGTGCTTCAAAACTCTGCCTCATGCGCATACTTTCCCGGCTTCTCACTTTCCGACTTCCACTTTTTTAAGCAACTCGACAACGTTTTGCGTGAGAAATTCTTTAAATACCTAACCGATATGAAGAACACGTTCAGTGACGTCAGGGTCACCAGAACGCAAGATTTTTACGTTATTAGCATGAATGCACTTGTTTGCGTTGACAAACTTATTTATTCTGATGGTGCTTATCAATAAATCTTTGTTCATCATAATTTAAAAGTTGAAAACCGCAGGAATTTTCTTGGCAACTTATATTTGTCTTGGCATGGTAAGGTGTAACCCAAATTTCTTTACATATTGTTTATGCATTTCATAAGAAGGGGATTCTTCTCCTATATATATATATATATATATATATATATATATATATATATATATATATATATATATGTATTATACTGAATAAGTGAGATTGGGAGTAATATTCAGAATCACCCTTCTCTTTCTTTATATATATATATATATATATATATATATATATATATATATATATATATATATATGATTAGTTTTTTTGGAAAAGCAATCCAACAGAGTGCTCGATTAAAAAGAAAATCAGAAATATAAGAGTTGTTAGATTAGACAAGTCCTTGGTACCGTCGGTTTCGATCCCGATAATTAGGACCCTCTAAGATATCCTTATCAAGCTCTCTTCAGCCAATATTCGTCTGAAGAGATCTTGATAAGGATGTCTTAGACGGTCCTAATTATCGGGCTTGAAACTCACGGCACCAATGACTTGTCTCATCTAACAACTTTGTGTACACAAAATATAATATAATATATATATATATATATATATATATATATATATATATATATATATATATATATATACGTAATTTTGACATTTTTCTCGCTCTGGAAAATATTAAAAGCTTACTTTTCCTATTAAAAATGAAGAAAATGAAATTCTGAATATACTTAGTCATGGATATGCGAACGACTTCATGAAACTTAACTAATTTCAATATTTCTTTTAAAAACGAACCTTCATTATTTAATTATTCATTTTTTATCCTTTCTTTTTAAATCATTGTTTTGATTTAACTATTACGCTTAATTCTTTTTCTACATCCTACTTAATAGCGTGAAATTTGGAATCCAAATTTTCTAGCAGACTGAATTGACTTTGGCAGAAATAAATCAACTTACTTCGAAGTATACGTACATAAATTTCTAGCTTAAATTGCCTCACTTTTTAGTCTTATTTTTTCATTTGGTTCAGGCGATAACGATAAAGACAATTTACGCAAGTATTAAAGGAAAATAAACACGCATAAATGCTAAATACAGCTCAAGTAAGCAGCCAGAGAGTGGTCTAACAACAGGAATTGAAATGTTGGATATACATAATTTATTTCCCAGAAAGGGGGCAACTTTAGTTATATACTTTATATATATACTAGTGTAGTATTGGGAATCCCAGCTTAAATGCTATCTTGGTAGTTTGGAGAAATAGTAAGTTATGTAAGCATATTTTTCGATTCCCATCAGGGAGTTTAGCGGGGTCACAGAAGGTTAGGGCTGATAGGTATCAACCTAGATAGAATGCACCGGAAATTAGGGGTGACGGGAATTGTGGTCGTAGTCTTCCGGTCGACGACCACATAGGGGAGAGTTGGTCTATGATAGGCTTGCCTTTAATAAAAAAATCGAAGCTTCAAATCCATCTTGTGTTATCGATGCATCCGCAGCAGTGACCACTCCCCACGAGATGGCAGCCTAGTGACAAGAAGATATCATCCGCTGGACAAGGCAAGCAGGTATGTACGCGTGACATTATTTGCGCATACACGTCGAGGCCCTTCAAGGCAAGAAACGTTAAGGATAGAACACACACACACACAAAAGTAAGAACATATATGTAAAACAAACAGAATTTAAAAGTACCTTAAAGTAAACAGATAGTAACAAGAAATGGTAAAAGAGGATAGCAGCAGGAACGTTTAATAATAATAGTAAATAAATAAATAAGAAGAACGCAAAAACCATCTTTTACACTAGCATTTCAGCTCGGCGTTGCCCAGGTGTTTATAGGTGTATGTTGAGCAAAAAAAAAAAAAATAAATAACGGTCAATTTTTAAAATTTTGACCCCTATTATGATCCCTTAACATTTATTGTTTTGGGCTCAAATCAAATTATTAAGTTAGACCCATTTCCACAAACCTATATATATATATATATATATATATATATATATATATATATATATATATATATATATATATATACAAACTGTCAAGTGTTTAAATTGAATAAAAAATACCTTGGATTTATTTTATGTAAGGTACATTTTGTTGCAATTTATGTATATGCAATGTTGTTATTTAATAAGCTCAAACATATTGAACTAAAAAGACTACTTTTGCAAAAAAGCTCAGCATGTATGTAGAATTATTATAAACAGCAGAAATCCTTGGCGCATTAATCTCTGTTTCGACAATGTTAATGGTCTTGCCAAGGGTTCAACAATGATTTAAAATAATTTAAAAATGTATAATATATTTAAAGAAATTGAAACTAAATTAATAAAATAGTAAAAACCAGATTATATATATATATATATATATATATATATATATATATATATATATATATATATATATATATATATATATACATATATATTTGATTGTTGAATTTTTATTCATTTTTTTATTAGCGATTAAATTCTTTCTTTTTCCACCCCCGCTTCCTGAGCGTTTTTATTATAATAAAGGAGTTATTTTCTCTTTGTTTACATTGTTCTTCGCCTACATTTTAGGACGTATTTATTTTTTTAAATTTAGATATTAAAAAAAAAGACATGTTAAATCTGTAGACTACACTTGACTTGTGGAGGAGGTTCCTTCGAGTGTAGCTTTACTGGTATGTAAAAAATCAATAAATATTTATTGTTTATCATTATTACTAGCAACGAAGGATTGTGCTTTAAACAAAATCAAATAAAAAAAAACAATTAAAAAATCGCTTTCGTATTGGAAAATAGGGATCAATTATCAATACCTCCAAACCTTCAAATTTTTCCGATTTCGATTACTTGTTCCAGCACTAATATATATATATATATATATATATATATATATATATATATATATATATAATATTAATTAGAAGATCGTAAAATTTAAAGAAAGTTGAGACGAAACTTTAGTAAATTCAAGATTTAAAGAGTAGAACATATAACTAGAAACTAGAGTTTGATGATGTAGATTAGTATTCAAGAAATAAACGAATTAAATAAATTAATTGGGGACGAAAAATAATTAATCAAATTAAAAAAAAACATACAGGAATTAAATTAATATTAAAACATGTAATAAGCTTAAATATCATTTAATAAGTTGAAATACGAAAATGAGACGATTACTAAATTCGAAGGCTATCAAAAAAATAAAAAATAAAACAAAGAGAAAATATAAGAGTCGGGTGGAGGTAGCGACAACTGCTTGTTCTCTTAAAATAGATATTAGGAATATATGCATATATGTAGAAATAGTGTATTTTGTTGTCTGAAGAGTAGCTGTCTTGGGATATTTTAGAATTATATAAGATTTAAAATTTTCTAAATGGTTACGAAACAATTGTAACGTATATGAAAATACGCAATATGATTTTCTTATTTTATGTTTTGTTGTACAGGATTTTTGCGAATGCATATATAAATATATATACTAGTATGCGTTGCCCGGGTGTTTGGAGGTGTCTGCTGAGCAAAAAATACAAAAACAAAAACAAAAAAAAACGGTCAATTTTTTTAAAACTTTGACCCCTATTATGACCCCTTAAATTTTTTGGGCTCAAATAAAGTTATTAAGTAAGATCCATGTCCAAGGAACCGACATTAAAAAATTCAAGTGTTTAGAAACAAAATTGGCGGAGAAGTTACGTAGAATTCGCAAAGGTCAAATAGTTTAACTTTGACCCCTTAACTGCCAAAGTTTTGGCCGAAATCTCAATACCCTCTATATCAAAGTTCGAGTCTGTAGATTAAAATTGAGAAAGTTATTGTGTTGGGCAATGTCCACAGACAGACACACACACAGACACGTTCACTTTTATAGATATACTAGCATGGGTGTTCGGCGTTGCCCGGGTTTTTGGAGGTGTATGCTGAGCAAAAAAAAAAAAAAGAAAAAGAAAAAAACGGTCAATTTCTTTTTTAATTTGGCCCCTATTATTATATCTTAACATTTATTGTTTCGGGCTCAAATCAAATTTTTAAGTTAGCTTCACGTCCAAGTGTTTAGACTCCAAATTGTCGGAGGAGTTTGGTTGAGTTTTCAAATGTCAAATCGTTGAACTTAGACCCCTTAACAGCCAAATTTCTGGCCGAAAACCGATCACATAGATTTTCCCAAATCTTAGTACTCTGTATATCAAATTTCGAGTCTGTGGACTAAAAATTGACAGTTATTGCGTAGAGAAATGTACACAGACAGACAGTCAGACAGACAGACACGTTCACTTATATATATATATATACTAGTAGGCCGCCCGATCCTAAAATACGCATAATTATTATAATGCAAAATTCTTATTTATGATAAACAGAAATACCGTAATTAAGTATAAAGTTAATTGATTTAAAAGGAAAAATATACTCGAGCTGAGATCTAAGCGAAAATCTAAAACAGTGAGTCATGTACAATAGCAATTACACCACCATGAGTCGATACTTAAAAAAGTGTTTTCAAAATTACTTATTCTTGGCATAAGTAATTTGCTACGTGAACGATGCACGCATGCGCATTCCTGAAGCAGTTGACAATGAGATAAAAATACATTACCGGATGAAAACGGATTAAAGTTTTTCCCACTTGTCTGCATACCCTATATACCAAATTTCACTCAGTAGATCAAAAATACGTTGAGCATATAAGATAAGACGTGTTGACAGACACAGGCATAGTCTCACTTTTATAGATATAATCTCGTATATATATATATATACATATATATATATATATATATATATATATATATATATATATATATATATATATATAAGAGTGAATATGCCAACATTTGTGGATTTTTTAGACTTGACTTACTTAAAAAGATTTTCAAATATTTCTATAACGCGTGTCCAGCTTTAAAAGTCTTAAAAGTCCACAAATGTTGGCAACTTTACTCTTTTAAATATACATTTTTATCTCGTTGGAATCACACAATCCTCACTTTATATATATATATATATATATATATATATATATATATATATATATATATATACATATATATA
This sequence comes from Euprymna scolopes, assembly GCF_053919585.1. NCBI lineage: Eukaryota > Metazoa > Mollusca > Cephalopoda > Sepiida > Sepiolidae > Euprymna > Euprymna scolopes. The sequence continues at coordinate 120,643,180 of NC_136497.1, read as the reverse complement.
TATATATGTGTGTGTGTGTGTGTGTGTGTGTGTGTGTGTGTGTTTGGGTGGATGAGTGAGTGTATGTTGCCAATAATTATGGCATAAACAGGGCCAATAAGTTTCCCTTTTTTTGTATTGATCGTGACTCAGACTACGCTATGCTTCAAAAATATGTACACACCTCAAATGAATATCGGCGAAGTAAGGTGTTGAGTCATGTAAAGCGATGCGATTGACATGCTTACTCAAATACTTCAACTGGCATATTTCACACGGTAATGGCTCTATTGGTATTGATTCTTTTAGTACTTATGCGCATTAAAAACGAATAACAAATGCCCAGTGATATTTACTAGCGTATTATACATTAATTTCTTTAAATTAATATTTTACAACTAAATAAATCAAAACTATAATATTACATAACGTAATATAAAATATGATCATGTATTTGTGGGATGCTTTAACGTATTCAACACGTTGTAGCTTAAGTCGTAAAGTAGACAAGAATAGAAAAGAACGTCAACAGTCTTCCTCCCGTTGTACAACATTTATTTCCTCAATTTCCGCCATGCGGGACTTCTTATTACGGTTTTAACGTTACCAATATCTCTAACGTGATCTCGAACGCAGTCTACGTCTTTAACATTTCTAATGTGATCGTTTTCTTAAACGTGTCAGTTCTTCTTTTTTACCGGTGACGTCACGTTGCATGCATTTGCATACGCGTGTCTGCGGTCTATCATAAGAAACACTATTTAAATCTGCGTGTTTTGCAATAGTTAATTTATTTCAGACTACATCTCCAATCGTGCATTCATTTTACTTGGGTAATATCTGTAATGATTGAACTTGTGTAGGACTTGATCATTTCAAAGAACAGCTCATCAAGAACTTGTTTAGATTAGACTTGAAACGACCAGATTATAGTTAGTTTGGAAGCGGCCTCACTCTACTATGTTCTAAAGACGGAAAGATTTAAGAAAAGATACTTTGCTTATGGAATCTCTGTTTAGCTTCATATACAGATAATACAGGACATTTTTAACAGTGGTTCTATAGAGTCAAATTTATGTTCATGGATGTATCTGAACTAGAACATTTCGAATTTCGAACGCAAATTCAAGTAGGATAAACCTCAGCTTTCTAACACAATGAAGTGTAACCCGGATGTAAGAAACTTCTTTTCTGGGCAGTAAAGCTCTCTTATATACGGGTTAAACTCATATCCGGGTAACACTGTACAGGCTCTAATTCGAGATCTGAAGAAAAACTTTCTTATATCCGTTTTTCTTATATGCGGGTCACTTACATCCGAGTTACACTGTGTTAGTTCCGGACCATATTGACAAAGAATTGTGTGCATGATTGTTTGTCTTGAGTTGTTAATAAGTTGTTAATAACTTTAAACACCAACTGATGCATATATATATATATATATATATATATATATATATATATATATATATATATATATATTACAAACTTTGTAGTGAAATGGTAATACCATACACTAAAGATGTCTTTTATATAAACACTAGCAGTTCCGCCCAGCTTTGCTCGGGCCCTATGTATATTTCATAACTTTATGTGCATATGTATATATTTTTAAGTGTGAATATAATGCCTTTCTTATATAATAAGCTCTCTTAACTAACATAGAGAAACGTTGGTAGAGACCGCAGACATCAAATTATTTATTAAATGTTTAACCAATGTTTAAGTAACCTACATCTCAAATTTCAAGTGTTTAGACCCAAAATTGGCGGAGTAATTTGGTAGTGTCTGAAATGGTCAACTCTTTCACTGTTACCTCTTCGCAGCCAAATTTTCGCCCCAAAACTGATTAAAAAGCTTGTTGCATTTCTGAAAACCCTTTATGTAAAATTTCAAATGTTTAGACCCAAAATTAGCTTAATAGACACCGCAAAAGTCAAATCTTTTGAACTTTAGTACCTTGGAAGACAATTTTTCAGCAACGATACGATTAAAAACTTACCCTATTACACGTTATGTAAAATTTCAAATGTTTAGACCAAAAATTGGCTGAGTAAGTTGGTAGAGACCGCACAGGTCAATGTTTTTAAAACTTGTACCCCAATAGCCCTTAACATTTATTGTTTGGTCTCAAATCAAATTATAAAGTTAGATCCATGTCTAAGTAACGTACATCTAAATCTTCAATTGTTTAAACCCAAAATTGGCGGAGGAGTTTGGTAATCGTTGAACTTTGACCCCTTTGACACCGAAATTTTTGACTGAAACCAATTATAAAGATTTTTCCAAAACTCACTATCGCTTATGTCAAATATCGAGTCTGCAGACCGAAAACTGACAGAGTTATTTGGTAGGGAAGTATACACAGAGAGACAGACATACACACAGACATTTTACTTGTATAGATATATAGATTTAAAATAATTTACGAAATAAGCTTTTATATTTTACATTATAATTTTCATTGAAAAATGCTGAATGACTTTATGATTTCAATCTATTAAATATCTATAACATAGTCTATATTTAAGAATCAAGATTATTTATCTCGAGTATTTTTCATGGGAAAATATGTATTTATAAACCAACCATATTCCCGTGCATGGAGTATTGTTTTCTCATGTAGGCTGGAAGGCTAGCCTCTGGCTCCCCACTTGAATAAGATAAAATAATTTTTAACCTAATAGATCTCACATTGTATAATAAAATGAAGTACCTCTTACATGGCCTCAGTGTTTCCATCCTTGTAATAATTTTACTAAAACTTCCGTGGTATATGCTCTGATGAATTTACAGCATTCTCACCTTAACAGCAAAATCACACCCCATCTTGTAGAGGCCCTTCGCTACCGGAATATTTTCTTCTCTTATATCTCTTTTGCTTAAACCACTAGCTTTGGAAATTTACTCCCGGCCTTTTGCTTCTCACTCGCACTATCATGCAGACATTTAAATGTAATGTGAACAACTATGTTACTACTTTGAACAACTATGTTACTACTTTGTTTCGTTGCCTTTGTGTCGTATAGTGGGGTCCTACCTGTACGTGTCAAAGTTATCTATGTAACATTTGTATATCCGATACCACTCTTCAGTCTTGACAGACAAAGGATACCCTCTGAAGGAGAAGCTGCGCATGTAATTGTGAGCTAAGGGTTGCGCAATCCCTAATAACAGCTCTCCTGAATCAGCGATGTTTTAGGTCAGTGGCAAAGAAAAGTCCAGGGCGACTGGAATCTATGCCAAGATATGCGGAGAGCACATACTACGCCTGAAAGTCCAAAATGGTCACCCATTTAGTACTGACGAGGTTTAACGTTGCTTAAATTCGGTGATCCAGCGGGAAGGGAAACGTAGTGACTATATGTGTATATATGATGTATTTATTGGGTTGTATATATAATTGATCGTCTAGATATGAATGTGCCTATTAATTATTTAGTGGATGTTTGTACATACCATATAACCATTATAACATTAAGGGACAATAATAGTCTGTAGGAGTTTACATTGGCCAATGGTAAAACATACCTGGTCCATCTTTGGTCTTGAGTTGACGGATTCTTTAAAAAGCTGTAAATGAAGATTCAGTATTTACAGCAGATTTATTTTTGGATGTTTCCACCACTGGACAGCTGTAACGCTGATCCTAGACTTTTTCTATCGAAATGTTTCCCTGCTCGGAGCCATTGCTCTCCATGACTGTCTTTCTCCCCTAGTCTCTCGTGCGCGTCTGTTCTCCCTGGCTCCAAACTATTGACTAACTGATGCGTATCTTTCAAGTTTTCTCATTACGTCACGTGATCTTCCTTCGTCACGTTCGTTTATGTTCACTTTTACTTAAGATGTTGGCAAAGTTTGCGTGGTTTTTGGCGTACGCCTCGCTAACTTTCTAGAACGAATTCTGGCCAGAAAATATCAGGAAAACCAATGCCAATAACAGGATCTTCGGATTCCTACGATATGATGATGATGCCTAATATCACACGGCATGTTTTTCTAACACTTTCCTCGTTATTTCCAAAACTTCTTGTCACTTCGATGTGCACTTAATATGATCCTTGTTAAGATTGATAGAAGTTTATGTACACGATATCCGACAAAGGAAAATAAATTATTTACTGGATTCAGCATATATAGAAACTGCAGTACAAATTCTATGTAACACGAGCATTTGAATTGATTTGTATAGTCTTATCAGGTATAGCTTACCGTTTTTGAAATCGCTAATAAAATTCACAATCTTTTCTACTATCAAACTATATTTGTGTACAAAGAAAATTTACTCTATCTCTGAGTTGTCGACTAAATTACACTCATCAATGTCAAGTAGTTATTTTGTAAATATCTATTAAATGGTATAGGGTGACACTTTGGTAATCGTCACATCAGTAGATGTGAATTTAAATAAGCTTCACACCCACTGAAACTTTACTCTCAAATTTTTATCTCTGAAATTTTTTATCTCTGAAATTTTTATCTCTGAAATTTTTTAAAAGATGATCCGGACATTATAACCCAAATATCAGGGCGTTATAAAAAAACGCTTTGTCAGAGTTTTTGATGTTCGATTATATCATATCCGGGTGCGGGTATGCTAAAACACGTAATGTTTTAAACTTATGATTAAAACTTATGATTAAAACTTATGATTAATACTTATGATTTAATCTTATTAAAACTTATCATTAAAACTATGTTTAAAACTTATGATTAATACTTATGATTAAAACTTATGATTAAAACATGTGACTAAAACGTGATGAAGATATCTAGAATAAATTGAAGTTTATTTGTACCAAGTATGGATGAATTGAAGGTGGATTTCGCTTGGGCTACTTTATACAGCAGCTGTTGTTATTAGTGGATTTAGACGAAATGGAACTAAAGAGTTTCGTCACATTCCCTTAAGTTCTAAAAATAAAGACTCACAACAATTGCGGTCACAAATCAAACAAGTAAAAATAAAAATCCTATTGTACGGAAACACGGAGATCTGATATGGGTTCATACTCGGAGTCTCTGGGACTAATGGGATTAACACCTTACTCCATACACCGATTTTAAAGTAATTTATGCCCCATCAACAGACGAAGCTTATTTCCAAATAAATAAAAATAGTTTCCGCATGGACAGTACGCGTACACACACTTGACCTACTTTTGTTATTGATACCAGATTTCCTACCACGGTATAGCCGGAAATGAGGAAGCAATGCTTTGGAGGAGGACTTTCTAGGATCAATCGGAACCACACCTCACTGTTGTCTGATCACAAACACAATAAGTTACATCATCCGTTCTTAATTTAACATAAATACTTATAGATTTAAATAAAAGTTAAAATTTACTGTTTAAAGCACTTTTGATATGATATACAAAATTTAAATATTTAACGGTTTACAGACCAGCGAAGTACAGAAATATTTTCAATAAATAAACATATTTATTTATTAAAATTAAATTCGATATTTCGATTTATAACATCATCTTCATCTGAAAATCTAGTTTTTTTTTCTTTAATTTTTTTTTTACGTAACATGACGATGGTAATGCTTGGGACATTTTCTTTAGATCGTATCCAAAATGCTTTAAACAGTTGACTTTCTATCATTTAACACAAATACGCACGGCCTGCCTTTTCTGCTATATAACACATTTAAACCTTACACTTCGCCAATATCTTGAAGGAAAACATGCCAAGAATTACCAATGTCTTCATGGCACGTAAAAACAAGAAAGAAAAACATCTTTATGTTATGAATCGAAACATCGAATTTAATTTTAATAGATAAATATGCTTATTTATTAAAAGAGATTCTGTACTTGTTTGGTCTTTAAACCGTAAATTTTTTAAAAGTTTGCATTTATAGAGTCATAATTTTTTTTTGAGGTTTGTATTTATAGAGTTTTTATAATTTTTTGAAATTTGTATTTATAGAGTTATTATAATTTGTTGAAGTTTGTATTTATAGAGTTATTATAAATTTTTGAACTTTACATTTATACAGTTATTATAAATTGTTAAAGTTTGTATTTATAGTTATTATAAATATTGGAAGTTTCAATTTATAGAGTTATTATAATTTTTTTAAGTTTTCATTTATAGAGGTATGACATTTTTGAATTTTTCATTTATAAAGTTATTATGACATTTTTGAAGTTTACATTTATAGAGTTATTATAAATTTTTGAATTTGCATTTATAGAGTTATTATAAATATCGGAAGTTTACATTTATAGAGTTATTATAAGACTGGTCGAATCATCAGTAAATATTTTAGATTTATTAATTAGACTATAATATAATATAAAGTCTCATTTATTCCTAACGTAAATATCTGCAGCAGAACTATTAATTTAATTTATGTACAATTCATGTAGATTTTAATGCTAAAATCAGCGCTGACAGTGTAGTGTCTGTTCGGTTTTCGTGAGAAATTTTTCTCTTCATTTGGGGATTAATGTAGTACACGTTTGTTCGTTATGATACTATCCTCCCAGGCATTGTCGACTCCTTTAGAGGGTGTAGTTTATTATCTGTTCGGATGTCATAAGACTATTTTCTGCGGCATAACATTTTTCTTTCCTTGAGTTTATTATTTGCTGATGAAATATTTTCTCAGCATCCCCCTTTTTAAGAAAAGCGTGTCTCTTCATCAAGATACAATATTTCAAGACAGTACACCCTACATGATGGGGATGATTGTAGTGTAGCACCTGTTTTGTGGTTATAATCACGAGAAAAACTTTTTTGTAGCATATTTTTTGCTAGTTTTTCTTTAAGTGAAATTTAGATGCTTGACTGAGTTTCAATCTTTGCTTCCCCCTTAGTAAAATACTTTCTAACTACAAAACACGTGTACTTACAATTGTCAATATTGTTCGGTTCTCTTTCCAGCTAAAACAAAAAGAAACTTCCATTAGCAATTTTTCGTTCATAGAATTACCCGACTGTCGATCACAAAATCACGGAACTGCTTTTTCGTTGACTAGAACATGGTCGTTTTAAGTCCAATATAAACGAATTTCTTTTGAATCACCTTCTTAAATAATCAAATTCTGCCTAATCACCAACGTCATTGCCAATCACTGTGTGGTGTTTTCTGATTAACCGTTATCTTTGAGAGTCATATGAGACTTGCTAATTTGACACTTAAGTAAAAACAAAGCTAAAAAAAATTCTGTCGTTTACCAAATAAGTACTTGAGTGACGTTCAGTTAAAAAGTCATTATATTAACGGCATAATCACGTTGACACACCGGTTCTCGTCAGATCACCGACGTTAAGCAACGTTGAGCCTGGCTGATACCAGATGGGTGACCATTTGGGAATTCTAAGAGTTATATATGCTTTCCGCTTATCTCGGCATTGTTTCCAGTCGTCCTGGACCCCCACTTTTCTTCTTGTATTCAACAATGTCGACTCAGAAGAGGTGTGGTTGGAGATTGCGGAAATCTTGCCACAAGAATTACACGCGCAGGCACCCTTAAAGTGTGTATTTTTTTATATTTAAGGCTAAATTTCTATTTAAACTATTATTTACTATCTGAAAGAAACATAACGATTTCTACATTTTCCGTCTAGTGAATCGTAACAGTATCATAAATTTTAATCTGTTTAGTTTATGCGATGCATATAACACGAAAGATGAATAAAACGGTTAATATAGAGGCAATGTGTTCGGAATATTAGCTGCGGCAGTTTTAGCCGTAAGAACCAGCATTGTCGAGAAATTACGCTGCTATTGTAGAGCTTCGAGTCACTGCATTAGAAGTGGCAATACCTCCATAAAGAGGTAATAATAATAGTAGTCAATGTTAAGTCGTGTTTACACTGAAACAAAAAGCATTTCTCTGCGCGTCAACGAGACAAGGAGAAATAACTACAAAATAGAGGGATATTTATATAATTATTTAATCTCAATACCAGCAAAAATCTAAATGCCAATAAGGATGGAAAAGCGCGTACTTCCTGTCGAACAATAAATGCATTACCATATTTTTACAGTCTTATATTTGTATTCCTCTCTATATATGTATACACACACACACACACACACACACACACACACACACACACATATATATATATATATGTATATATATATATTTTTAACATGTTTAACATGTTAAACACCTTTACAATATATTTCCATAATATTATATCTCGTACATATAAATAAAGTGCCGGCAAAAAGAAAGTCCGCGCTTGTAATTTTTACAAAAACTGCATATTTAGGCGAAATTTAATGTAACTGTTTAAACAACCTATTCTTCATTTGATTCACCTTTTTTTTACATGGAGTTCACCACTTATCAAGGCATAATGGCCACTCAGGGATAAGGGTTATTGTGTGTACAGTAATCAAAGGGATAGTGTAGCAATAGTATTGGAGAATTGGTAAGTTGTCATTACTTGGGGCGGGCGGTTCATCAGGAATTTGTTTGTGTTGGACTTGAAGACATCCAGGTTGAAGTCGGGAGGGAAACGGGCAAGCAGAGCAGAGTTCCACAGGCGTGCAGTTGTAAGAAAGAAGCTTTGTTCATGGTATCTAAGTTTTGATTTAGGCACATATAGGGAGTGGGGGAATTTATTGACGGTGGTTTCAGCTAGTCGGGTGTTTTTGAGAAAGATTGGCGAGGGGGGACCAGAGAATGGAGTGCAGACGAGTACCTGCCATGGAAATAACGATAGAACAATGACAGGCGCGCTACGTCTCTTCTGTGGGAAAAAGGTTGCAGGGTAGAGAAAAGGTCATCCCCCACCAAGCCACAGAGTCTATTTTGTGCTCCGTCAAGGCAGGATAGGTGTTTTTTGCAGCCCCCGCCCTGATGTGGCAGCAGTACTCCATCTTTGGACGTACTTGGCTCTTATATAGATAGAGAATTGAATCATTAGTGAGATATCTTCTGGAGCAGTAGAAGGATCCCACCATTTCCCCAGCGACCTTGGCCACAGACTTGATGTATGTGTTCCATTTAAGATCAGGTGTAAAGGTCAAACCCAGGAGCTTATCAAATCCTGGGGCCTCCCTTAGACGAGGGCCATCCATTTCACTTGATGCCAGATGGGGATCAGAGCGTTTATGATGTAGAGATAGGAGCTTGGTCTTAGATGCATTTAAGGTAACCAGCCACCTCTTTCCCCATTGTACCACGCGCTCAATATAAGGGGAGAGAGAATCAGAGAGAACATCATCATTTACGGCCTTTGATGTGTTGCCATAGATGGTCGTGTCATCAGCATAGATGTCAACGAAAGAGATTTTAGTATGTGTTTTGGGAGATCATTGATGTAGATCAGGAAGAGAGTTGGGCCCAGTATGGACCCCTGAGGGACTCCAGCATTAATACTGTGGGCCTCTGATTTCTGCCCATCAACTATTACTCTTATGAGCCTATCTGAGAGAAATGACTTAATGATAGAGAAAACATTTCCAGCTATACCGTAGCTGAAATCTTGTGTAGTAGGCCTTTATGCCAAACCTTATCAAAGGCCTTTGATATGTCGAGAGCAATTACCCTAGAAATGAAGCCTTTGCTGAGAGATTCGCTAATCCTATGAGATATAACCGTTAGCACATCTGCTGTAGATCTAGCAGAGCGGAAACCATATTTCGTGTCGCTAAGAAGGTTATTTCTGCTGAGGTGGTTGACTACTTCTCTATTCATTGTGGATTCCCGCAACTTACTCATTACACACAGGAGACTTATTTGTCTGTACTGAGAAGGGAATGACTTATCAGCTGAATTCTTAAATACAGGGCATACTGATGAGGTTTTCCAGGGTGTTGGGAAGCACTTCTCGTTAAGGCAACGCTTAAACAGTTTGGAAAGTATGGGGGCAAGTTCTGGTTGTAATTTTTTAAACACTATAATTTGAATACCGTCGGGACCAGTTGCTTTACTGGAATCAAGGTCCTTGATTAGCTTGGCGACCTCACGCACAGATATTTGTATGTCTCATAGCGTGCTGTCTGTTATAGGAGGAAATACGGAGAGTTGATGGCCTTCGTCACATAGGGTAGAATTTGCCGCAAAGTTTTTGGCAAATAGTTTGGCCTTGTCGGATGCTGTCGAGATGACCTCTGGTCCATTTATAATGGTTGGAATAGAGCGCACGTTTCTGTTCAATATCCTATTTGCTATTTGCCAGAATTAGTGGGAACCAAGCCGCTGCTCAGCTCCTTTGGACTTAACGGGTTGCGCATATATTTCTCTTGCATTGTTTATTACTCTTTTACAGTGGTTGCTGGCGGTTCTGAAAGCAGCCTTAGTTTCAGTGCATCTATTACGTTGGTAGCTATGGAAAAAGTGATTTCTGTGTGCGATGGCAGCAGTACATTCGGGAGGAACCATGGTTGGTTGTTAGGTTTTTGTTGGAATTTTTTGGATGGTATGAATTGGCCTATGCTTATAAGTAACCATTCGGTCAGATCTGATACTATAGAGGACACATCCTTTTTAAACATGGAATGGAGAGGGAGATCAGATATGAATGTACGGAAGCTATCCCAGTCCGCCATAGAGTATCGGCATACAGTATGGTGGAGAGGTACGTATGTAGATTTATTATATTTCATTTTTATCTTAACTGATACGACGCAGTGGTCGGAGGATCCCAGAGGAGATAGAACGGAATATGAGCATAGCTCAGGAGAATTGGATAGAAAAAGGTCTAGGAGGCTTGCGAACTGACCGGTACTATGGGCATACGGGTGGGCTCGCGGACAATCTGAGTGAGGTCATAGGCAATGGAAAAATCATGACAGAACCTCCCCTCCTCATCAGTCTTATTTGAGTGGGTCAGCCATTCCACATTATGGACATCGAAGTCACCGCAAATGTGAATGTTAGCCGAGGGATGAGCAGACAGGATGTGGTCAATTTATTCTGATATACTCTTAAAGACAGTAACTCCACTGTTGTGGGGACGATAGAGGGCAATTATAAATGCGGTGGTGTGAGCAAGTGCAACCCAGAAGCACGTATAAGGTAGATTAAGATCTTCTCTTATCCCCGCCACATGGGAATCCATCTTTAATGTAGGCACATATTCCATGCCCGTGGCGATCTTGGGGGTCAGATTTAGATGTTAGGTTAGAGTATCCTTTAATTATGAACTCATCTAGGGAGGTGGTCGGCCCTATTCCAGTTTCGCTTAGAAAGAATATGTCAGGTTTCGTCTCCTGTAATTGGGTTTCAACCTCTGGAAGGTTAGAACGTAGACCCCTGATGTTGGAGAAAGAGATATGGTTGTAGGGGTCTACGTAGGAGGATGGGGATCTAGGTTTATTCGTGTTTTCTTTATTGAGAGATTTAATGTTGAGGATTTTGGGGTTTGTGGTAAGCATACTTGGTTAGAGCAGAACAGAGAGAGAAAGTAAGAGAGGAAAGACAGGACATTTTTTGTAGCACATGATAAGGTAAAACCGTAACAATTACCCACTGGTATGGCATTGAGAGGTCCCACCAGAGACAACTGCATGGTCCAAAATCCATTCACTAAATGGCAATACAGCAGCCCCAGTACTTTGCACCTGCTGATAGGACAGCCTCCTTAGTGGTTATTCCACGGTTCGGGTCCCTGACTATCAGGCGGTTAACGTCAGCCCAGATGAAAACGTTTACCCCCAGCACCGTTACTAGTGACATGGCCGCAAGGATAGACATAGAGACAGAAAATTTCCGACATCTCAGACTACTGTTCATGAAGTACTACCGACCTGGGAAGCAGCTTTTTCCTCACCCTTTGTCAGAAACATCACTCATTAGAAATGAAGACTGAGGGACAAAAAAAGGAGAAGCGAGAGTTACTGGAGCTGCCGATAACACATCCCCTGCATTAGATACTCTCCATTAAAAAAAACAAAAAACAAAACTAAAACGGTAAAAGGGACTTATTTATATCTACTTAATATAAGTCCTTGCCCATTCCTAGTTTAGAGTAAAATTTGACGATAGTCTCCCCTCCCATATTAATCCGTGGAAGTTTTTTTTTAATTAATAATTTAGGATAATACCAGACGTATTTAGCAAAAAAGTTAAAACACGAGTAATAAGACATGATAGGTAATGTTAATAAGTTTCAGGTTTTAGTAAGACTGCAATAAGAGAACAAAGATAGATAAATAAATTATATATAATACACAAAAATTGGCAAAATTAAGACAGGATATATTTCAATAGTTATGGATAAAGTTTTTAACTTAGCTCTGAAGGCACCGACTATTTCTTCCGAGGTCATCTCGAAAACTGACTAGTAGCTAGCACGCTTGGGGTGTTCTGGAGATGTGGTGGATGTGGGGGTTAAATGCTTTTAACTTTTTTCCCATTATTTTATTTATTTATTTTATTTTATTTTATTTTTTTTTGCTTTTGGTTCCTCGCGAGATAACCTTCGAGATTAAACGTATAATTACGTTTCAATAATGCAACTTGTGAGGTCAGCTTATGTTTTTAGATTGGGGGCATCTTATTTAAAGTCTAGTTTAGGATAATACCAGACGTATTTAACAAAAAAAGTTTAAAACACGAGTAATAAGACATGGTAGGTAATGTTAAGGAGTTTCAGGTTTTAGTAAGACTGCAATAAGAGAACAAAGATAGATAAATAAATTATATATAATACACAAAAATTGGCAAAAATTAAGACAGGATATATTTCAACCTATTATTCCTCTATAATTTTACCTATTTAAATTATACTTTTAATTGAATTATTCTAGTGGTTACACCAATTTAAAAAAAATAACTTCCAATTCAGGAGGAAAAAAGAAAGTCAGCAGCAACAATTTCGCTTAAAACCAGCTTAAATAATCGCCCCTAAATCAGTTTAAAATATAAACAAACAGGCAAGAAAGCATCTCTCTTCGTACTTCTTGTTGTACCAGCTTACACAACGTAACATTTAGTTCATATGCCACGACCTTTTCTTAGTGATCGCCAGGAGCTCATTAATTTCCACCTTTTTGGTTTATCTAATCGAGATGTCGGCCGCAGATTTAAATGTGATGAGGAAACGGTACAAATAACTGTGCAAAAGCACCAAAACATCGACAGTGATCGTGATGCCCTAAATCTCGTCTTATAGTTACTTTTAACAGGGAAGACAATGCTATCAAGATAAATAGTACCATTATAAGATACACATGCCTTACTTAAAAAAATGCTAGGTTTATTTTTGGTGTCTTTAAAAAATACACACACTATATTTGCTGATGAGGAGACTTTGTTTCAAAAAACTATATGTTAAAATTATTGTCCATGAATTAGTGTGTATCTCAATAAAAACATCGTTTTCAAAACGATCGTAAAATTTATTGATTTTGTTTTGTTCCTCCTTATGAAACCGATTTTTAATTTTAATTATAAATTACCAATCATCTTTCTCAATATTAAAATAGCGCTAGGATATATATGCCCATTAAGCTTATTATATATCTACATTACAACGAGCACTGTTTTTCTTGTATTAGTAATTTTGCTATTACATTAAAATACCCTCTGTTCTGTAGACTGCTGATCTAATCCCCTTTAAATTTTAAATATATATATATATATATATATATATATATATATATATATATATATATATATATATAGCCTTACTTACTTATATATAGCCTTACTTACTTATATATATATAAATATATGTATATATATATATATATATACATATATATGTTCAAAAGTCGGGACTAAGGAATACAACGAGGTTGTTAGAAAGTGCTCAATAAAAGGTTTGAAGGTAAACAGTTACCTATGGTCGCTACAAATAGCCATTAGTTTCAGTCGCCTTAAGAAGTCTCTTTGACTTAAATAGATGGCTATTTGTAGCGACCATATGTAACTGTTTACCCTCAAATAATTTATATATACATATATATATATATATATATGTATATATATATATATATATATATGGAGAAAGAGAGAGAGAGTGAGAGAGCGAGATAGATTTATAGATAGATAGATATATATATATATATATATATATATATAGATAAGGATAGAAATAAGATGTTAGTAGAAGCCCTACAGGGTACAATGGAACATTTAATATTATGATTGAAAGATGAGGGTTCCAAGTTGAATAAAAATATTTATAAACTGCTCAGATCAATAAGAAAGATAGAAACAAGGACCTTCTAGGCCTTGGAATTTGGACGCTAAATGTTAACATAAAAAGGATAAGAATAACGCAGAATAATACATCTTTTCCGTCTTTGTATTATACAAATTCTTTAGTACTTTAGAAATTCAGATAAACACGGTGCCTAAGGTTTCAAAATGATCGGATGTCGGTACGCAAAGATTTAGAAAAAAATTAATTGAATTTACATTCTGTACTGCTATCAAGTTGTCGTCATCCATCTTTTGACACGACGAGATAATTTATGTCAAATAGTCCTCCTTTAACTAAGCTAATTGTGATATCATACGTATTAAAAAGATTGTATTCTTTCTCCAGAAGCGTAACTCTCATAATTGAAATGAAAACTCCCGCCTAAAAACGGACGATTATTTAGTCGTTAAATAATATTAATATTAGTTAATTTAATAATAATTTATTAGTTAATATTAATATATTTATTTATTAACAAGTTTTATTCAAGTGCTGTATGGAAGTATAAAAAACACGTATTTCGTTGTCGACCAATGTAGCTAGACCAAATGAGATTCAAAACCAGGATTAAAGAATGCACATATATACATACATACATATATATATATATATATATATATATATATATATATATATATATATATATATATATATATATATATAAATTAAAAAATTCAGTGACGTCTAATCACTGAGCTGAGCTGCAATGGTTGTTGTAAAGAATCACTTCCAATTGCAAGTTACCACTCAGGCGAGAAATGTGTCGTTCTTGTTGCGCAAAAGAAAAATGGTGTTTCTTCTTATTGTCCTTTTATACGTGAGGCACCCATTTATCGTCTTTTTTTCAATTTCTCAAGTTGTTGGAAATCGTCGTATACGTTACGTCTTATTCAGAAGCAAGTTCTCGAACAGGTATGCTTCGACTAATGCCTTTAATACATCCTTATCAACACCGGATGGCCGACCATACGCTCATCATTTTATTAACTTCGTCGCCGGCATGAAATTTCTTATACTACCATTGTGCTGTGCGTTCAACAGTGGTTCTGAACCAAACGGTTTGTTGATATCACGAGGTGTTTCAGCAGCTTTTTCAGTTTAGCTTTAATTGAAATAATAAAATTGTGCGAATTTTTGTTTCCATCTTGTATTCAACATTCTGAAAAGAAGACATAATTGTTTTAAAACGAATGTAATTTAAACGCTTCGAAAGAGTGATAGACGCTCTTCAAAATAGTAAATAAAGTAAATACCATTTAGTTAGTGCTTTTTTCCATCAATAAAACATGCTTCTTCAAAGCAGTGTTTCCTCTATTACATGATGACTCTGTGTTTAGTTATGTTTTCGGAACCGATTCATCGTTACTACTAGCAGAGAGTACGTCAATATAACCAGATGTTTTTAGATTTCCGTCACTCTCTAAGGTTGCCATATCCACGCTGATGCAGATAGAGACTTAGATTGTATTTTCTTTGTTGTTGAGTTGGAAATAAAACCTCAGCATCCGACTTCAATACATTACTTTTCAAGCCATTTTTGGCACGTTGTTCTCGTAGTTCTTTATATCTTTTCAACTCACGCTGATGCGCCCAGTCAAAATTTTACTTGAATGGAACCGTTAATTCAACGACGAACCCCCTTTTTTTTAATTAATAGACCAATTGACAATATGCAGCCTCCGATCCGTTAACGTTATTTCAGTGAAAAATACGAGCCTGCGTCCTAAATCGAATGATATATGCTAGTTTATGCAGTTTCAAACAATGACCTCTACCAATTATTATCAAGCTGACAAGAAAGTTCTTGCGGTATTTTACATTTAAATTCAGATGAATGTATCTTGGTTCAAACAAAATTTTATTGATGGAAAAAAGCACTATCTGATTCAACACACTTTTGCGAATGCAAAACAAGTATACTCATGCCAGTAACGTATAAATATTGCGTTCTGGTGGCGATGAAGTCGCTGAAGTTTTTTTCTGATATTGCTTAGGTTTTTCATAGCATTTCTCACTGAGAAAGTAGGCGATATGCTTGAAAAAGCCTTATTCAGTAAGTGAAGGGGTTGGAAAGTAGGGCAATTGAGGCAGAGTTTTGTAGCTCAGTTCGTTCAACTTCTGCAGCGTATGTTTAGCCTTGATGAATCGGGCATCGCGTGGTAGGTAATTGGGCATTTCCGTTTGACGAATGCTGGGTATTGTTTTCGAAGTTTCTAATGTATTCACCTCCGTAATTTAATAATAAAAAAAAAAAACTGTAGTGACTCAGATCGATCGTAGACTATCAAACAGACATACTTTTTGCTTCATTTTGACTTCCAGAAGTGTCGTAGAGATTCAGTGACGTCTAATCACGGGCTGAGCTGCAATGGTTGTTGTAAAGAATCACTTCCAACTGCAAGTCACCACTCAGTCGAGAAATGTGTTGTTCTTGTTGCGCAAAAGAAAAATGGTGTTTCTTCTTATTGTCCTTTTATACGTGAGGCACCCATTTATCGTCTTTTTTTCAATTTCTCAAGTTGTTGGAAATCGTCGTATACGTTACGTCTTATTCAGAAGCAAGTTCTCGAACAGGTATGCTTCGACTAATGCCTTTAATACATCCTTATCAACACCGGATGGCCGACCATACGCTCATCATTTTATTAACTTCGTCGCCGGCATGAAATTTCTTATACTACCATTGTGCTGTGCGTTCAACAGTGGTTCTGAACCAAACGGTTTGTTGATATCACGAGGTGTTTCAGCAGCTTTTTCAGTTTAGCTTTAATTGAAATAATAAAATTGTGCGAATTTTTGTTTCCATCTTGTATTCAACATTCTGAAAAGAAGACATAATTGTTGTAAAACGAATGTAATTTAAACGCTTAGAAAGAGTGATAGACGCTCTTCAAAATAGTAAATAAAGTAAAGGTATTATAACGAAAACTTATTTTAAAATGCATCATTTGAAATCAAAATTCAAAATACCGCTGGAACTTTCTTATAAAACTAATAAAGATTTGGAACTGTTTTTTTTTATTAACAAAATTAATTCTACTACTGGTGACATTTCAAGCTTTAGTTACAAGCACAAAACATATCTTCGCAACCTCTGCAACAGTCTCCAATACATCATTTTGTCTTAAGGTGTAACTTCTAAGTGAATGCATATATCCTTTGAAAATGTTTGAGGTTGACAGCTTTCCCACCGGCTTTGCATAGATCGGATGTAGTAACCCCTAAGCTATTAAATTAAACTGGTATTGGTAAGATATCGTAAGCTGCTCATATAAGAAAACTTACGTTTTTATGCTCAATCTATTTGAGGTCAGGCCGCTTTACTTTGATTCCAGCAACGCGTTTGTCTTCTTAAAGTTTATGATTTTTTTTCTGAAAATAATTGAATCTGCTTTACGCGCTTTTTTTTTTTAAACAAATTCGACCACAAACGCTTTGCATATAAACCTACACTTGTTTTTCTACACCTCTTAGCACCGTCTTAGCTTGTTCTGCTTTCCACTTTTGACCAGTTATTTCTGTTAGTTGGGAATTCTTCACTACTTGGGCATGAGAGACGCACAACATCTTGAACAGTGGCGCTTTAGATAACAAGTAACGATATTAGAAGTTTTACATGTGTTGATTAATTTTATAGTTGTACATTTCTCAAGATATTAAGCATTCATAAACGTGTTCATTAGGAATTTTACTGTTTAGACTTTTTCTAAATTAAAACTTATAAATCTGTATTTGCCATGATTACTTTTTTGCTCTTTATATATATATATATATATATATATATATATATATATATATATATATAGTGTGTATTACTGAAAGTGTTTATACACACATATATGTGCACATATTACATATATAAAAAGAGTTTTGGTGGTACAAAATTTTATACAAGAGCCCGACGATATTTTTCGGACACTTTAGCATTCGACTTTCCGATTTCCATAGAATGGCAAAATTCCTTCAATAGAATAGCATAAACATAATAGTCTGTAATATCACCTTTCTTCTCAATAACTTTTATCAATCTCTCTCCATAATTATCAAACATCTTCAAAATAACATCTCTATGTGATTCTATTAGTTATTTTTGACATCTAGTATTCGTTACAATTGTTGATCCTCTTTCCTTATTTTAGGTCCATCATGCGCGAGCATTTCCCAAACATTTTTCATTAAATTTAGATCTGGGCTCGTTGCATTGTGACGTCGCTTTCAGATGATTTTTATGCATGACAATACGCCATCCCATTCTGCACGGGCGACTGCAGCCTTCCTTGAATTGATGGGCTTCTTTGGAGAAACTCTCAGGACCTGACCACCGTGTTCTCCATACGTTAACCCCATTGACTATCTCTGGTCACTATTAAAAGAGGAGTTCACGAGGGAGGAGAGCAATTTACTTCAAAGGATGCCTTATAAAGAACATAGTTGGTATTGCAAGAGCCATAACTAATTTGTTTAAATCAAACAATTGACTTCTCCGGGGAACAAATGGTTGTTTTAAGTTATTTAAAAATAGTGGTGGATATGTCGATAAATAATTCATTTATTTGAGGCTTAGCACCAAGGATGTGCTTTTTTCATTATTTTTGGACAGAAAAATATAATAAAAAATAAAGTTCCCGTGATAAGACATTGTATTTCTGCCCTAAACAACGTTTTAAGAGACTTGCAATAAAGCGATGGACAGTGTAAATTCCACGATAAAGTATAAACTGTCATAACTTCGTGAGTATCGCATGAATTTGAATTAAATGTTTGGAAAAAAACTAACCTTAAAGTAGTTGTGTGATGATATAATTTTCATTTTGTTGTGACGTATATTTAGAGAAATATTGATATTTTACTAATCTGCAATAAAGCGATTTACGCAGTTTATATATATAGAAAATTGACTTCGATTTCGACGTATGAGGTTCCGCCTAAAGAACTAAGTGGCTCGAAAATCCAAACAGATGATTTGGTTATAGTGGTGAAGACTTTGTGTATAAGCAATCACACTTTTGGTGTTACTGCTGACCTTTGTCGATGCAGATGACTGTCATAGGACAGAGTATACAATAGACCCAAGATTTTGGCATCAGAGTTTCTTCTCCTAGATGCATGCCTTAACGAAAACCGGGAGTGCATCTCTCGCAGTGAATTAAAGCGCCTCTAGATACTAAACTGGACATTTCTACAACTCGGCCCGGTAGATACAGCGCCTAACCAGTATGTCAACGTGATTGTGCCATATATATGTATGTATATATATATATATATATATATATATATATATATATATATATATATATATAGTGGTAATGGTAATTAATAAAAACTACAGAAAGTGCTTAATACCGTTGTAGAGCAAATATGCGTTTTATTTTTATTACCGTATCTTTCTGTTAAGTTACATTACTGTTTCAGCTACTTGGCCGTTATTTTAACCGTCTGTAGCATCCTCAGACTTTTCTGTAAAAGTCTGAGGATGCTACAGACGGCCAAAAAACCGGCCAAGTAGCTGAAAAAATAATGTAACTTTACAGAAAGATACGGTAATAAAAAAAAACGTATATATATATATATATATATATATATATATATATATATATATATATATATATATAATAGCAAAAGTAACCGTCGTTGAGTGGGTTCAAAAACAGCCTACAGAAAATGGACTCTGATTTATGAAAGTACGATAGGTTATGAAAAATAATGGTTGTAAAGAGATATCTTCGAATTTGGGGGTATCAAAACCAAAGCAAAATAATATAGATAAATCCCAAAATTCATTATACTATACCTGTTCACACTAAAACACTTATCACAATATTCTGTGGGTCTATATAAAAAAAACCCTTGTTAAACTTTGTGACATATTTTCATTCTATCGAGGTCAGGTGCGAACGAACACTCTATAATTTTATTATACCATATTTCTTAAAACTGAAACATAATTATCAAAGTATAGTTACGGAGAGAGATATGAAAAGTCTTCATTAAAGTTTGTGCCTATTTCCATTCTATGAAGGCCAGGCGCGAACGCAGACCCCACAATTTTATTATACCATCCCTATTTAAGTTAAAACATACTTATCAAAATATTCTTATGTACATATATATCAAAAACACTTGTAAACATTTTTTTTAAATTAAAATTTTTTTTCTATCCATACTTTGTGGACCAGGCGCGAACGCAGGCCTCACAATTTTAATGAACCACCGTTCTGCCAGATCAAACATACCAATTTCTGTGTCTCGATACATCTTCTATCATTATATGTAATCAGTTTTTTTAAAATAGTCAACCATATAGGAGCCTATTCGTGACCAGACACACCCACACACACACTCACACACACAGCATACATACACACACTCCCCCCACACACACGCAGCCATTCAGCTTTATCTCTCTCTCTCTTTCTCTCTCTCTCTCTCTCTCTCTCTCTCTCTGTATATATATGGACAAAAAATTAATGCTAGGAACAAACTGTAGTATCTGCTCTAATACTACAATTCAGCTTTCCTGACCCCAATCAGTGAAAGAGAAATTCTTCTAGATTGAGGCAATTTTTGTTTTAGTTTTTATCCAGAGTGCCCATTTTTGCGGAGCTGGATATTCCCCACATTAAAAGCTGACTAACTCTGCATGCACATATATACACATATGTATTTTCCTATTTACTTGCCTCCCCACGAGGGCAGAGTTAGTCAGCTTTTAATGTGGGGAATATCCAGCTCCGCAAAAATGGGCACTCTGGATAAAAACTAAAACAAAAATTGCCTCAATCTAGAAGAACTTCTCTTTCACTGATTGAGGTCAGAAAAGCTGCATTGTAGTATTAGAGCAGATACTACAGTTTGTTCCTAGCATGGATTTTATGTCCATATATATACAGAGAGAGAGAGAGAAGAGAGAGAGAGACAGACAGAGAGAGAGGGAGGGAGAGGGTGGAAGGGAGAAATATGTAGAGCTTTTTAAATTTGTTTCTCTCTAACTACGTTTAGGGAATTATTTTTAGTCGCTGTGGGGTGTAGGGCGTGTATTAATGTTTATAGATTATTTCGGGGGTTTCTTTCATTCATTGATTAGATCTTATCCCTCTAGTTCTTTTTTTTTTCATCTGCGCAATTTTCGTTGAGCTTAAAGTGATAGTCGCGATGGATGTGGTTATAGCAGCAATAACACGATGGTAGCAACGATGACGTAATCGTATCCATTGCAAACGCCGCCGAAGCAGAATACAGGTAGCGACTGTTTGTGTGTACCTGGCAGTCGTTAATTCGCACAGTACATATTTTCAACCGCTATTCTTCACTAGAAAGTTATTTCGCACACTAAGGAATCATGGGCAACTCACACAAACAACAGATGAAAAAACTTTGGCTTCTTTTTGTGGATTTTTGA
This sequence comes from Euprymna scolopes, assembly GCF_053919585.1. NCBI lineage: Eukaryota > Metazoa > Mollusca > Cephalopoda > Sepiida > Sepiolidae > Euprymna > Euprymna scolopes. The sequence goes on along the minus strand of NC_136497.1, from coordinate 120,621,672 downwards.
TATAAAAATTAATAGTCTGTATTGCCGGGAATATTCGCGCTACTATTCTCTTATTGACTGTTATTCTCACAAGACTTCTGTCGGTACAACCTCCGATCTTCTTCGACTGTATCTTGTACTACTCGCTATTGATTCTAAGAATAAAATTTCGAATTACTAAAACTTACAATCTGTCATGGCTGATGAAAGATGATATCCCCATGAATAGAATAAAGGCTTCCGTTCGAAATTCCGTATAGATTCCCGAGTTCTACCAGATCAACCTAGAGTAAAATCGGTCACAATTTTATAAGTCTAACACATAAGAGTTCTACCAGATAAACCTAGAGTAAAATCGGTCGCAATCTTATAAGCGTAACACTCAAGATAAAAACACTAGTACGAAGAATTAAAAAAAAATCCTAACTTTGGCGTCATTAATGATTTTTGAAGATTTGATATTACCCAGGTGTTTGTAAGAAATATTTACCTTGTTTCACGTTTTGATATCCCAGGCGGTAATTATAAAAATCATCTTAATTTTATACCGATTAGATTTGGACGGAGTATATAATTCTGCATTAACCCTAAGTTCGTGTATCAAGATTATAAAAACATACGTAATTGCCTAAAAAATAGAACGTCCCTCAACATTTGTTAAATTATAATTTGTAATAAAACTATAAACGATTTTTATTATGATTGCTCCGGACAAGGCATGAAGTCACTTAATATTAGGAACTGATAAGAAAAAAATGTTATTGTCGTAAAGACTGGAGATGCCAATTGACCTCAGTCATGAAAAGACCAAGGGGAAAAAGAGTCAGTAAGTAGAGAGTTCCACAAAACTTTGGTTATTGGAAAAAAAGCTAGTAAAGTTGGAAGCGGTATTAGAATGTAGTATGAATACAGCGAATTGATGGAAACCATTAGGCTAACGAATCAAACAAGGCTAAACAAAAGAAAGCGTATATATATGAAAATTCTGAAGAATACATGCTATTATAGTATTCATAGAAAAGATTGAGACTAGCAACATCACGTCTTTGAAAGACGGAAGTTGCAGAGAAAAATATAGTGTTATGTAAATTGAATTGCAGGTACGTTTTGTTCCTCATCACGATCACTGAAATGTACAAATGTTGCATAGTTCTTATTAGAAGAGGACTGATGTTGTATATTTGTTGTTGTTCATATTAGTAAGAGTGGCATGTTATGTAATAGGTGTCATGTATGTGAGATAGAGACAGAGGTATATATACAGATACAGGGTACATGTTAATACAGGGGAGCCGACCGCGTGTAATACACAGTGAGAGGAGATTTGATATATAGCTAGATAGACTGAGAGATAGTGCGTTTGATAGTTATACTGTTTGACACTTCTGTGAATGGGAGAGTTTCTCTAACATTGACACATATATTTCTTTACCTATTTTTGAGATGATGATTTTCACAAAGTTCTTATAATATAAACTTACAATACCTTCTGTTGAATAACATAACACGAAGACGCAGATACAAAAAGATGAAGTTGTTCGTTTATTCCATTTCTGACCGGTCAATGGCTTCGCATCAAGGAATTCAAGTCTCTACATGATTCTTTCTTCTCCCCTTCGCTTCCAAGGTTCAATTTCAGTTCTTTCTCTGACTCCTCTTCTCTCCTCTATCCGTACTGACTGACTGATTGACTCTCTTATGTAACTAAAACTCTCTATATTGAGAACTCATGACGTCATTGGATGCCCAACACGTACATATCATACTCGTGGCCTGACACACCTCACGTTTTCACAAAGCCGACTCTCTAACCTAATTTTTGATTAACCCATTTTACATAATGATGCCAAGAACCTCAACACCAATACCGTAATCCTTAAGTTTATGCAGGAGACTAGAATGCTACACACTACTGAACGCCTTCGAAATGTTGAATGCAATGCCTATCTCGTTAACTATCCATAAAGCAACAGAACAACTCCCTTACAACAGTTAAAAGTTCAGTAGTTGAACGAAAACCACGTTTATATGACAGCACGTTGAAGAATGTTTTGAACAGTTTAAAGCGCCGACACTCCCCATCTTTTATACTAGGTTTTCTTCCTAAAAATCGAACCTTTTGCTCGGTATGATAGCAAATTGTTTTTTTTCGCTGTAAAAAAAACAAAAACAAAAACAAAACAAAAACAAAACTTCCTGATGAAATGAAGTGAAATTTTTTTTCAGAGAACTTTATTCCATAACGGATACGTGCAATATAACCATTGTTTTTTTTCGATATTTTCATTTTTAAATGTCTTGACTAAACTATACATGTACCGAAAGTTCAAAAGCAAAACGATTGAGAACGACAAACAAAGAATAAAAATCAGACACCCTAGATTGGTAAAGATAGGAAAAGAATCCAGCTACCATCTTGGGAGCGATGATTATAAAATACAGAGGCTTATCATTTTTTTTAAATGAAAACCATGATGAACAGCACCAGAATCATAAACACAAGAATTGTCAGCAAAACGATTGGCGATGAGATCAGCCTTATCCTTAGAAGATTGAATAAACTGAAGACCATTAATAGAGGAAGATTGGCAGACTTGCCAGTATTAACGACACTATTAAGAATTCTGCTCAAAATCACGAGAGCCACCATTTCGAGGTGAGATACAGCCACGCATCCTTTAAGATAAACTAGATTTAGCCTCATAAATTCCTTTCGCAGGTATTGCTAGTTTTTCTGTAAGATTGTATAGAAACTCAGAACTATTCCTAAAATACTGGTTGCAATAATGATTACAATTGGCAATGGCGGAAGCAAAAATAGCTGAAAACCAGGGAGAATAATGAGGCTTGGATTGGAACTTACGAAGAGGAATGAAAATGTTGCAAATTTGTTTGATTCTTTTATTTTTTACTAGCAGGACCCGTTTCTCACCGTTGCACGAAGAGACATATTCCCTTATTTTATTAACTTTTTTATGTTACTATCCACATGTGCAGCTCCAATAGGAAATAAACCTGGAACCTTGTTTTGGTTTTGAACATTCAATATAATTCATGTGTGCTATTTCAGAGCGTTTGGCAAATTAAAAAAAAACAACAACAACAAAAAGAGCAATGTAATTCATATGTTCGTCTCGTGAACTAATAAAATTGACATTTTAATCTGAAGTGGTCAGATATAAAAATACATACCATATAAAGTATTATTTCATGCATAGATGAGGAAAATAAAACTTTACACCCAAGCTTTTCGTAAACAGAACAATAGGCTCCCTTTCCCACACCAGTTTCTAAAAAAAAACCCCAGATCAATCTTGAAAATAGTGTATTAAAATACGTACGTATTCGGTTTACATTATCTATCATATAAATCTCTCCGGTCTGTTTAAATGTATGTATGTATGCATGTATGTATGTTTGTATGTTTGTATATCTGCCTATAACTTCCGATAGAGGCAATGGATTTTCACGGGGTTGCTATCGTTTTGAAGGGCGACGAATATAAAAAAATTGGGTAAAAACATTAATTCTTTTACCCTCAACTGGGTACTTTTCTACAAGCAGGGGTCGCTTTTATCGCCGATATATTCGAAAGTCAACCCTTTTTTCGATTGACTAGCCTTAATTTAAACCTTCGACACATCCGCTTTGGCGATGGACGTAACGGCAAAGACGTCACATTTTTTATTCACGTTCTTATCCTTCTTTCCCGATAAGGGTTCGAGCCTGCCTGCCTGCCTACTACCCCCATTTTTTGTTTTTTGCTCAACACACACCTCCAAACACTTGGGCAATGCCGGGAACAAAAACTAGTCTAATATATAAAAGACAGAATGGGCACGAGCGTTTGTGTATGTCCGCGACAGGATTTTTAAGTAGGAGTTCTCGCGTCGGTTACATTTCAGGAAATGTTTTCGCATACTTCCAGGATCGTAATATCTCAGATTTGCAAACAGACAATGTCTTTATCTTATTTTTTTATCGAGTTAAACAAATTTCAATTCCCAACGTGGCGTAGTCTCGCGTGATTGTTTGGTATTTTTCGTATAAAGTGAAACTATTCGAGAATCAGCAAAACATTTAAATCATCGTACGTTCAATTGACTATGCTTAAATTCGATGTACGCAACTGCTGCTGTGCGAGTTCGACATCAGCTAACGCGTTACATTTTTTCACCTTCTTACCCCCCTTCGCGTTACGGGATCGAGCCTGCCTATTACCACATTTGTTTTAACCTAACTTTTTTTCCTCCTTCGCTTTACGGGTTCCAGCCTACTACAACTATCTTTAATACCTCTCTCCACCCTGTTGTTTCTTCCGCCCCCATCACCGGGCTGCTTTTTATTCCCACTCTTACTTCATCACCGAAACACACCCGGGAAACGCGGAGTACCCCCGCTATTCTCTAATATTTCCTTTCACCGGGTTAAGTATTTTAAAAGTCTGAAAATAATAATAAATTAGTTCCGAATAAATATTTTAAAGTTTTGAAAATATTCAGTTTTAAATGAAGCTTAAACTTAAAAAGTATTTTAAAATGTTGAAAGCATTCGATGTTCGTTATCACGAATTCTTCCTAATTTGATAAATGCATGTAGACTGAAAAACTTATGAGTTTGCCAACGATAAACATAAAAAAAATTATGAAATTATCCGGTTTTCTTTATCTATACTCTTTCTAAATTTGCGAATTCCTATGAGTCTGATGTTATTTTATAATTGTTCAGAATAAGTATTTTAAAAAGCATAAACTATTCGGTTTTTATTATATCTTATATTTCCTTGTTTGAGAATTTCTCCTAGACTAAGGTAATTATAAATTTGTCCGGATAAAAATTACGATGTTCCGTAGATAAGTTTTCAGACATTTTGTACAGACATTTAAAATTGTCTTAGACACTTGAAAATTCAGTATGTGATCGTCATACTTCTTATGAAATAACTGACTAAGTTTTATGATTTCAGGTTAAAATAAACAGCTACAGCAGGAATTTGAATACACCCTACTAAAGTTTAATTGTAATAGCTGGTGGATTTAAAAAATGCAATCCATGCGTAAAGACACTATAGAAGAACGATATTCAATAAAATACTGTTCTATACTTGGAAAAATGCAAGAAAACCGTATGGAATGCTTTAGACTACTTTTGGACAATCTTGCATGAATTAGGCATCATTTTTTAGTGGCATAAAAAGGCAGACTATCTACGAGGGAGATGAGAGATGTTGGAGGAGTCAGAAAACCGGAGGTGATTGGCAAAACATTTTATTGATGAGGAACGTCATGTATCAACAGACCTAATAACAGTTTGATATATTTGTGAGAACTTACACACATTTATTCGCGAGTGACTAAACATGTGGAAGATTTGTGCGAAGCTTATTTCAAGGGTGCCCAGAGAAAATCAGAAAGAAAGACGGTATCATCACAGCAGGGAGATGGTCAAGCCAATCAGTTCAGAGCTCGCAATTTCTGATGTTCTGCTGACCTGTGATGAAAACTAGATTTACTACGATGACCCAGAGACTAAAAGAAAGAGTTCCCTGTGTAAGCATGCTTGTTTTCTAAGACCCAAGAAGGCTTCACAGAGCGAATCCACCCAGAAACTTATGATGGCGCCTTTTTTGGCAGCACGGGCATGACCTGCATGAACGGTGTTCCCAGTAGACAGCCAGTTAACAGCGTATACTATGTTGAGGTTTTCACTAGCCCACAAACACATGCTTATCACAGTTTTTGACCAAGATGTGCAACAAGACCATTCTTTACTCTCTCTCTAGTCCATACCTTGCGGCCTGTAGATTTTGGTTATTCCTTTAGTTCAATGAAACCCATAGAGGTTGTATATATGAGACAATTGAGGATATGAAAACGTCTGTGACAAAAAGTTCATTGATACGGTCAAACAAGAGGACGACTATGGGGCTTTTCAGACGCGAACGGTGCAAAAAGTGCATTGTAGCCTGAGGAGAATACTTCAAATGGGACTAGAGTTTCATATGTGTACTACCAACAAAAGTGCTCATACGAAAATAGTCTGGAAACATGGAAATAACCTCGTATTTTAAAATGCTGAAAATATTTGGTTTTCGTTATGTATAAGTTTTCTTCACGTGAGAATTCCTCCGAGACTGAAAGAATTTGGAATTTGTCCGGAATAATTATTGTTTATAATGTATAAGGTATTAATTTTTAATTATTTGACATTTTTTCTTTGTTCGAAAATGTCTTGATACTGAGACCATAAGAAAATTTATTCGGAATATGTATATTAAAATACTTCAAGTGTTCAATTTCGTATTTATATTATGGGCGCCTTAAAACAACGTTGTTTTATGTGTAGCCAGTTTTAAGATGTAGACATACATGTGTTTTTAACATATCTTGTAAAACTAAAATAACGGTCAGATTGTTACTGCCATGTATATACTTATTCACTTTTGGATAAATGTATAGAAAAAGTGAGGTTGTCGTCAAATATACTAGAGGAAGTATTTAATGTATGCGATCCTCCCCTATGTATCTAAATGTACAAACTGTGAACTATGTATAATATAGTGCAAACGAAATGGTACTATATTAAAAAGCTGAAGACATTGATAAAAGCAGATACTTTTTATTTTTATATGGAAGTCACCAATTATCAAGGTCTGGAAGCCACTCGGGGATAAGGGTTATTGCGTGTACAGTAATCAATGGGATAATATCGTAGTAATCGTTAGTAATGGAGATTTGATAAAGTGTCTTACTTAAGAAGGTTTTTTTTATCAGGAATTTGTTTATGTTTGACTTGAAGACATCCAAGTTGTAGTCAGGTGGGAAACAGGCAAACGGAAGAGGGTTCCACAGGCGTACAATTCTAAGAAAGAAGCTTTGTTCATAGAATCTACGTTTTGATTTAGGCACAGATAAAGAGTGGGGAAAATTATTGACAACGGTTTCAGCTAGACGGTTGTTTTTCGTGAAATATTGGTGAGGGTGAGACCAGAGATTGAAGCTCAGATGAGCACTTATCATGAAAATAAAGATAAAACAAAGATAGGCTCGCAACGTTTCGTCTGTGGGAGAGAGGTTGCAGGGAAGAAAAAAGGCCCCCCACTAAACCACAAAGTCTATTTTGTACTCTGCCAAGGTAGGATAGGCTGTTTCTAGCAGATCCCACCTAGATGTGGCAGCAGTACTCTATCCTTGGACGTACTTGGTTTTTATATAGATAGAGAATTGCATCAGTAGTGAGATATCTTCTGGAGCCGTGGAAGGATCCCACCATTTGTCCAGCGACCTTAACAACAGACTTGATATGTGTGTTCCATTTCAGATCAGAAGTAAAGTTCAATCCCAGAAGCTTGTCAAAACATACTATATATTATTTATGTTTAATCAACCAGTTCTACTATATAATTATTTTTCTTGAAAGACATTAAAAAAAATATTTCATATGCATAAAAAGGCAATTTTTTAATAAATAAGGATAAAAGCTGAAAAGTGAGTGATTTAAAAAGAAAAGCAAGTCCCGTCTCTGTTTTGTTTTGATTTCGTTTTACGAAAACATTTATTCTTGCGATATGACGAAAACGTATTAAGATATGTTTACATTTTGTTTTGATATGTCAGAAGAACTTTAAAATGCGAATAAGTAAAAATCTATGTATTGTTTTAATTTTGCTGTTGATAAAAAATGACGTTCACTGCCATATTTTCTTCAGATATTACAGAAATATTTTTATCGAAGTATTTGAAAATGTAATACGAAAATGAAATGGCAATTTTTTTTTGTAGTTACGATATAGCCGAAAACTTTAATAGATAATTATCGAAAATGAAGTTATAACTGTGTTTATTTATTTTCCTTCGGCAGAAAAAAGAAAGGGATTTTTTGTTGCGATATTACAAAAGACGTAATAAAACTATGTGTGAAAGTCAACGAACGCGTGTGTCTTAAATGTTAAAACATAAACTAACAACATATTTGTTTCATTGAAATATGAAAACTGCTTATATCGAAGCAAATAGGGACGGGCCTCATCTTGAAATGAATTTGAAAACTGTTCGAGAATTCATGGAACCAATCTAAATAACTATCCAAATCGATGGAAACAAAGAAACCCGAAAATCAAGGGAGCGTTGATTATTTCCTTGCTTAATGAGTATTAGATGACTTTTAATTTAACGAAATGATGAACTGAAATAATCACGGACGCATGTAAGACTTGACCTCTATGAATTATCTAATAATCGTGTAAACGAGGCTAAGAGACTATGAGGAAGAATCTTGCTACTACTTGTAAGTATCATTTGTTTGGGAGAGTGTTTCTCCTCGAAATTATTGGAGGTATTTACGTATTGACTTAAATCGATTGATAATAAACGGAAAAATGCAGCAGGTAGCGTGAGAATTTTTGAGTAAGGTATCACTCCAGTGTTTTCCTTTCCTGTAATTTCTTTTTATAGATAAGAATAATTGTCTCTATTTTATTAAACATATAAATAAAAAAAATCGGGCTTAGCGAACCAATATGGTTTTCTTATGATTTACTAATTACAAATAATAATAGTAAAAACAAATTTTTCATTCCCTCTGAAAAAAAACCCCCAAAGAAATCTCCCCTCCCCAAAATTATAAATATTTTTTATGAATACACGTGTAAAATTCCAATTTGATAAGTAGAAGTCGTCATTCAGAATATTTTTTTAATTAATAATTAATTTCTTTTGGAGGAAATATATATCTTCCAAATAAAAATTTGACTATATTTCAAACTTTGCCTCGCAATAAAGTTCATAGCACAGGGTTAAACAAGATCAAATCACGAGCACGAGAACTACAAACTCAGCTTTCTGACTTCAAACCTCACAAGCAGACTACTGTGTCTTAATAACTAACTTGAATAGAGGTAGAAGCAACGTAATAATGTAAGAACTCACAGGAATTTAGTCGTTTCTGCATCCGGGTGTTGCAGGCTAAACTGTCAGGTGTGAAACCACATATCAACGGCGTGAGAGTTACAACTTTGTTTCTCATCTATTCTTTTGTGTGTCCTGAACCATACTTATTCCAACTTTATATGCAAGCACTAAGATTTTAAATATAAATGTAAAAACTTGCAATCTTGCCGAATAGCTGTGACGGACAAGGAGGATTTTCTGCAAATCAGACAATCAAGAGAGAACAATTTTCGTTAGCTCTCTGCATAAGTTAGACTTGCTTAACACCATCATTTTGAAACCGAAACGTTAGATTCGTTGCGCTAAATTAGGCATAGTTGAATAAGTAATCCTTATTGAGTTTTTATTGAAAATAGAACTATATCTGTGTGGATATCTGAAAGAGTTTTGCACAATGTTGAAGAATTCCTTAGATATATTAGTTTTGGCATTTACGCCAAATGGAGGATTAAACCAAGTATTTTGCTTTCTTCTTATGCGACTGGGTGGGTTAGAGGTATTGCGATTAGAATTTTGGTTTGGATTATATATGTAGACTGGTTCATTGCAATTGATTGCGGCAGATCTTGTTTTTTAACTGTTTTTTGCGAGTCATATTGTGTGTGATTACAGATTTAAGTCGGCCAGCAGGAGGACCATAATTGTTGTATTTAATCTTTTCCTTGTGTCCTGAGTTCGTTAAGACATGATTAAAGAATGCTGCATTTTGATTAAAAGTTTTTTTATCGGCAGAAAAATTCTTCTAGAGACGGATAGTACTATAGATTTTATAATTGAGTTGGGGTGGTTAGAAGATTTATGGACGTATAAAAGCGTAAAGTTGGGTTTGTGGTAGGGGCTATAAGTCTCGGTGTTAAGATTAGGTGTAATTCTCGAAAATTTGAAGTATTTTTCGGTTCTATAATTATAGAAAGGCCAAAGTTATTAAAGAAGTTATGTAATTTTTTAATTGTTTTGTTGTACTCTCTTGGCCTGGCTGTTGTAGTGAAAAGGGCAGTGTCTCCATAAAGGCCCTCTTGGATATGTTTAAAGTGATATTTAAGTTCTTTCAGTAAGAAGAGCCCCACTAAATCCGTAACTTCTGCAGATAAAGAAGTCAAAATTATTACGGGTGTCCTTTCCAGTCCAAAACTTATTGTTAAATTGTATAAGGGACTTTCTCGCTAGGAGAATTAATTAAATTTCAAAATTAGTTAAGTCAGAATTTCTTTTAGCAAAGATTAGGGCCTTATTTAAAAGAATCGGAGAAATTGATTGATGGTAATTTTGGAGGTCAAAAGTTATGAAGTTTAGTAGGAGTTTATTTTTAAGGGAGACAAACAAATTAATTACGGAATTTGAATTTAGTCAAAGAGGGAAATTAACATTTTCTTTAATAAGAGGAATGATTCTATCTAAGATATTTTTGCTTACAGCACCTAAGTCAAATATAGATAGGCAGATTAATATGATAGAGGGGTTGTCATAAAAATTAGGCTTATGATCTTTGAGGATAAATCTAGGGGTACCTGGAGAAATTAATTCAGTGAAGTTATGAATGTTCATAGGAGTCAGTAAATGTTTAGACTCAGAATTAATAGAATCTAAAGTCTTAGGAGGGACTATTTTAAAGGATTTATTAAGTTCTTTATACAAAAGCCTTTTATATGTACGATAGTCAAGTTTATAATAATTTCTAGTCTTATCAGCGGGAACGTATATATGTTCATTCTTTTTAACTTTCTCGGCAAAAGTATTTATGTTTCGGATTATAATGGTGTTTTTGTATTTTAAATTTAAGTTTTTGACTACATTTAACATGGAATTCTCAAACTCCTCAAGGGAAGTGTTGTATTTGGGGTGGGCAGTGGTTTTCAATCCGTAAAATTTAGCAGCAATGCTTAAGTCATAGTGGTAAGCCTTCCCCCTTATATTTTTTAGGAAAGTGTTCAAAGCTAGAACGAATTTGTGGATATATTCTTGTTGGGTAGGAATAGGGATTCTTTTTTATTTAACCTATTCCCTCTGCTTCACGTTTTGTTATCAAGTAAGATATATGACTTACTTGTAGTTTCATTTAATACATTTGCAAGCAAAATCCGATCCCGCATTTTGCTAAATCCTACCCTCTGATGAAAAGGAAAGTACTTTACTCACATAAAATTAATATACGAAAGTATACATTTATGTGTAAACTTTAAGCATTTACTTCAAAAGTGCTCAATACATAGGTATAGCTAGTTAGTAAGCTATAAAATATATATGACGATTAAACAAAATATATATGGCGATTAGCTACACTGAATATTCCGCGTTTCATCCATTATAGGACTCTTCAGGCTTATGCGCGAATTTTGTCTTTGTCTGTCGTTTTTATATACGCACCATCTATTGAGATTTTAGTTAGCAAAGCAGCTTTCTAGTATCTAGTTTTAGCATCTAAGGATGCCATACCTACGTAATATTTCTTGTTATTCGGGTTTTCTTTCGCAAATATTGTGGGCTAGTAAACTATGCTTTAGTTAGACACTCATTTTGAAGTGTGCAAAGTGTGCAGTGTCTACAGTTGCATTTATCTTGTTCGTTATTAGTATTTTTATTTTTATTTCTTGTATGGTTGTTGTTGTCCGGGGTTGGTTTATTATTATTATTATTATTATTATTATTATTATTATTATTATTATTATTATTATTATTATTATTATTTCTGCTAGTGTTAGTTTTATTTTTGTCATGGTGTCTACTTTTTATTGTTTATTTTGTTGTTGCTGTTTTTGTTGTGGTTTACATTGTTTTTATTTTGTATTTTGTTATTATGTGCGTTAATTATCATCTCTAAATTTTCGCAGCAGCTGTAGGATAACTTTAAGGTATTTTTATTGAAAATTCTGTGCAAGGGGTTGGTTGCGGGAAAGTGTTTTTCAAAAAGATCTAGAAATTTTTGCCAAGTTTTGTTTTTAACATTTGATTGTATGGGGCCGTTTACCAAATTATAGTTCTTTTTCTTCTATTTTTGATTTTATTATAGTTATTGGGGTTTTGTTGCTTATATTTGATATCGATATTTTTGTATCCCTATTTTAGGGCTGTTTCATAGATATTGGTTGAGCTGTTAAATGCGTTTTCATCGCTTGAGTTATTGCTGAGTTTACTTACGATCGAGTAAGAAATCTGTTTTATAATTGATGGTGGGTGATTGGACTAAGGGTTTACGTATATTGGAGTAGCGTTATCTTTTAAGTAGGGTTCATATGTGCTTTTATCTAAATTTAACGTGAATCCAGGAAGTTTTTTATTTTTATGTTAGCTGATACGTCTGCTTTTTTTTTTCATTTCCTTGTGTATGATTTTCTGA
>NC_136497.1:120539411-120604411 GCF_053919585.1 Euprymna scolopes | reverse complement strand
TTATTATACCATATTTCTTCAAACTGAAACATTATTATCAAAGTATACTTACGCAAATAGACATGAAAAGTCTTTGTTAAAGTTTGTGCTATATTTCTATGGAGTACAGGCGCGAACGCAGACCCCACAATTTTATTATACCATCCCTATTAAAGTTGAAACATACTTATCAAAGTATTCTTATGTACATCTATATAGATGTAAACGTTTTATTTTTAATTTTTTATTTCTATACTTTGGGGGCCAGGCGCGAACTCAGACCCCACACTTTTTTTATGAAACACAGTTCTGCCAGATAAAAGATACCCATTCCTGATCCTCGATACATCTTCTATCATTATTTGGAACCAGTTTTTAAAATAGTCAACCATATAGGAGCCTATCCGTGACCACACACACACACACACACACACACACAGAGGCGTTCAGCTATATATATATATATATATGTATATATATATATATATATATATATATATATATATATATATATATATATGATTACAGCAAATTCGCTTTCGAACAATGCCATCACTCTGCTAAACTCTGGCATTCCTTAGCACACATTGTACAGACATGCGCACTAGCAGCACGTTCTTGATGTTCTTTTCTATGCAGGATCAAATGCCGTTTCAAACCGTCTGTCGTTTTGTACATCCGCCCGCAGTTGACACAGGTTAACTCTGGCAACTCAAGACTGCTTTGTGGCCCGCTGCGCCGATGAGTAGACTGGTGACTCATCAGCCCAGCTCTGCTAAGATATATTCTTCCACACACCTCACACTCCAGACCAATTTGGCTCCCCCTCCCATCCACGGCTCCTTTCACTCTCCCTTTCCGGATATCGCGCTTCAGCCGCTCATACTGGGTTCGATCCACCGCAAACTTGTACGCACCTCCCCGCAAGGTCCTTCTCCACCCTCTGCGATCCAAAGCAAGAATCTCCCAGGTTCTTTCATCAATCTCAAATTTTTTAAGGTGGATCTAAAAACAATCCTTAAATCTCAATTTCGGCTTTTGAGCCAGACGTCTTCCCTCGGCGAGCTCGCCATAAAGGAGTTGTTTGGGAAGTCGACTGTCTAACATCCTCGCCACATGTCCACTCAATCTCAGTTTATGCTTAATAACGTGAGCCTCAATTCTAAGGCATTGGGTCCGATCAAGCACCTCCACATTACTGATATACAACTGCCAACCCACACCTAAGATTCGCCGTAGGCACATCTGGTGAAACCGCTCGAGACGTCTCAAATGCTCCCTGCATGTTGTCCAAGTTTCACAACCATAGAGAAGAGTAGAGAGAACGCATGCGGCATAAACCTTAATCTGAGTTGGCAGCAAGATCCCATGACGTCTCCACAAACGCCTGTCCAAATTTCGAAGGCATCACTTGCCCTGCTGATCCGTAACGTTACCTCATCATCCAGGACACCATACATACTCAGTGTGCTACCCAAGTATACAAAATTAGAGACAACCGCTATCCTTGACCCACAGATATAAACTGATGGCTCATAGTGTGGCATGCCCGGAGCAGGCTGACACATTAAGACAGTTTTTTTTTCAGATTGATGGTCAGGCCCAATGCGCAGCAGGCAACCGCAAAAGCGTCCACAAGATGCTGCATATCAGTCACCGTATGACCCACCAGATCACAGTCATCCGCATAGAGCAAGTCACGAATCGTGTTTGTGAGTACCTTTGTACTTGCATTGAAGCGCTTAATGTTGAACAACCCCCCCAGTAGTTCGGTAACGAATATAGACACCATTAGAGCACCCCCCAAATGCCATCCGAAACACCATTTTCTACTGAGATAGGATCAGCCACTTTTCCCCCAACGTTGATCACAGCCTTCATATCATCGTGGAAGAGCTTTAAGATGGTTTCAAACTTGTCAGGACAGCCAAGCCTTTTCAAAATCTCCTACAATCTCCCACAAAGCATCCCTATTTACTGTATCAAAGGTCTTAGTTCAATCGCTGAACACCTTATACAGTCCCTTTTGCTGTTCTATACCTTTCTCCTGCAGTTGCCTGGCTGTAAAAATCATATCCACTGTCCCTCGACATCTTCTGAAACGACACTGCGACTCAGGTAAAACATCATCAGTAATATGCTCCAGCATTCTGTCCAGCATGATCCTACAGAGCACCTTAACGACTACTGACAGTATAGAGATGCCTCAATAGTTTCCACATTCATCTCTGCTACTCTTCCCCTTGTATAGCACTACCATCAATGCATTCCGCCAATCCTGCGGAATACACTAAACCCTCCAAGCAGTCTGCAACAATCCCGCAAAGCGTTGCATCATCTTGGGTCCAGAACATTTAAAGATCTCCGCATGCAAACGATTCGGGTCAGGAGACTTTCCATTGTTCAGCTTATGGACAGCTGTTTCAACCTCCTGGAGAGAAGGAACCTCTGCCAAGATATCCTTGAGCGGGTTGCTAGAAATCGACCTAACAAACTCCTGATCAACGTAAGAAGGTCTGTTCAGGAGGTGATCGAAATGCTCCCTCCGTCTATGAAGAATGTCGGTAGGGTCTCGAAGAAGATCCCCACCATCTTTCGAGCGCAGAGGAGTAATAGGTGATCTGGATGGTCCGTAAACCGCGCGCAGAAGGCTGTATAAGACCTTCGTTTTGTTCGAATCCCAGGCGAGCTGTATTTCCTGAGCTTTCTGCTTCCACCATTCATCCTGCATGTTACGCAAACTCCTCTGCACCTCGTGCTTGATTGCCTTAAACTTGTACCTCAATCGATCTTGTTCACCATCCGTCAAACCACTCCCGAGATAAGCGTGCAATGCTCTGGCTTTTGAATCAAGCAGAGCCGGAATTTCAGTATCATTCTCATCGAACCAATCCTGATGTTTACGCTCACAATAACCTAATACTCTTACATACCTCATTGACAGATTCCTTAAAAAGCAGGCCAAGTATTTTCCCAATCAATTTCTTCCATTTCCTTAACTAGTTTCTCTCTCACAATATTGTCCTTTAGACGGGCAACATTAAGTCGCTTTGGGATAGCCACACTAGCTTTCCTCATCTTGGGCTTCACAACACACTAATCGTTGCCCGGACCACCGATGGTCGGTCCAGCACTCCGCACCCCGCATGACACGAACACTGCAGATATCCCTCATCTCACGTTTTCTGACTAACACATAGTCTATCAAGTGCCATTTTTTGGAACCAGGATGCATCCAGGTCGTCTTGTATTTGTCCTTCTGCTGGAACACGGTGTTACCGATTTTAAAACCTATCTCTGAACAAAACTGCAACAACATCAGCCCATTGCTATTACACTTGGCCACTTTGTGTTTACCCAGCACGTCCCATGTTTCTAAATCTCTTCCCACTAGCATTAAAATCCCCAACAATGAAGATATTATCAGCAGAGGGAATGCGTCTAACTACACTGCACAAAGCAAGGTACAAAGCAACCTTTTCATCTTCTGTTGCATCAATAGTGGGTGCATAGACACTCGAAAAAGTTGTATAACGACCATTTACCAGAAGTAACCTCATTGCCATGATCCGGTCACTCACACTACAGGGAAGTTCTTCCAGGCTAGAAAGAATTGATGTGTTTATAGCAAAAGCCACGCCTGATTCCCTCTTACATCCATCCGCTCTACCACCCCAGAAAATTGAGTAGGCCCTAGCCAACTCAGGAAACTGTCCCTCATCAGCCAGCCTGGTCTCAGACAAAGCAACTATGTCCATGTCATAACGTTGAAGTTCCTTAGATACAAGAGCAGATCTACTCTCTGGACGTGTTATTGCTGACGGCAAGTCAAGCAGCGTCCGCACATTCCAACAGCCGATGGTCATTGTCATATATTTCCTCGCAGTAGCATGATGACGACCGGATCCAGGCTGTGGAGCCCTGAAACACCTGCCGGGCCAGGCCCTGGAAATTCGAGTTCCCTTATTGCCATTTACGTTTATAATCGTATTTTCCAACTTCATTGAATGTTTTGCCGTTTTAGGCTACAGTCAGCCTTTTTTACTATAAAGATACACGAGATGGTAAAAAGTGTATCTAATTTATATCGAGCAATGCCTGTGCATGAGATTTGTTATAGTCGGGAAAGACTTTGCACAGAGACAATCCCACTCTCTAAACAACTGCCACATTGATCCAAAAAGAAGAGCAAGTCGACATCATTGGATGCAGCAGTCATCACAGGTTTTATATCAGAGTTTTCCTTCTCCTAGGGAAGTATCCTTCACTACAGCTTACAGAGCCCTCTCCACCCACCATGCCATTTGATCCATGACTGGAACTTAGATTGCTGGACACCAGAGCATATTCCACACGCCGCTGGGTCATATATGCCGCAGCTTACAGGGCCTAACTCCTTTGGAGGTTTCTGTCAGGGTTACCCGACCCTTAGCTTTTGGTTAAATAACCTTGGCCCACAAGGTTAGGACTTCTGGGAAAGAAACTATTGGAGTAGAAGGCTTTCTTATACCTAGGGATCCCTACTGTGAAGGGTTGGGATTAAGCTGCTTGTCGGGTCTGTCGGAGGCATTCACGTCGAAGGGTTCGTGTTTGTAGTTCGTCAGAGCATTCACCATTAAAGTACTTATAGAACGGACAGAGAGAAGCAACATTTCGTCGATGGGACAGAGGCTGAAGCCTAGATGACAGTTCAGGGCCTATCAGGCTGGCGACTCTCTTGTGAACCCTGTCCAGGAGTGACAGACAAGTAGCAGCTGCACAAGCCATAATCTGATAACAGTACTCCATATATGAGCGAATAGTGGCCTTATAAATGTACAGGATACTTTCAGGCGTAAGTAGATATTTAGCACGGTAAAGGTAGCCCACCTTCTTCGCAGCAGCCTTGGCAATGCTCTCAGTCTATCTATTACAGTTCATGTTCCGTGTAAACGTTAGGCTGAAGAGTTTAAAAGAACAACTTTCAGGTAATGTGTTCTTGGCCACTGTTATTGGTGGTAGAGAAGGTTTCTTGTAATTATTGTACGAAACAAGCTTAGTCTTGGCAGCATTGCATCTGATCATCCATTTTTGTCTCCATTCCATTACAGGTTGGAGGTCTTCCTCTAGTGTTTCTGCAATTTCGTTAGATATGTGTTCATTTATTTTCCCTTCGGGCCTGTCATAGAGAGTGATGTCCTCAGCAAATATACCCATATCAGAAACGATTTTATCAGGGTGTCATTTATGAATTTTATCAGGGAGGTCATTTATGAGTGTTAGTCTTTTTTTCACAAACACGATAAGGAAAGGGGATGTTCGCTCTTGTGTTACATCGTTCCTAGGTTGAAAGCTTGTAAATACAAATTGATTTCATTTTAAACTAAAGTAAATGCTATGATTGTTGATGTGGTATGTATACATAGTTATAATATGCAACAAAAAAAGTAATAAATGAAGAAAAATAAAATCTATAAACATTTACTCAAATATAGATTAATAAAATGATTTTATCAGAGATGAAACGGCTGACTAGATAACCAAACGGAGCAAGTAGATTAATAAAATTGAAATCGTCGATAGACCGATATATGACCGAAAATTCTGACTGAACCATTAATTATTTATGATTAAAACAATATCAGTAACATCTAACATATATTCAATAAAGTGGAAAACATCATGGCGGCCGATCTTGGTGCACCTACGTTGTTTTGTTTCTATTTATTTGATTGAATTTATAATTTCGTTGTAATTGTTCAGCAAGGGAGATAACTCTCTACATCAAATCCGTTTTATAATATATTTATCTATAAATAGAAGAAAAATCAATATGTATTTTACACTTTAATATATACAGTAGCGTCAAAAACTAAGGGACAACGTTTAAAAACCTAATACTTGTTAGAAATAACAACTGTGAAAAGCTGTAATTTTGACAACTGATAGTCGTTATCATCCATAATAACATACTAAAATTTGAATAATTTGCAAAGGATAGTAAAATAATTATAACAATTATTTATTTATTTTCAAAATAGGAACGTCCAAAAGTAAGGGACAGAATTGAGAAAATGTAAACATAAAAAACAATGAAAATACATGTACACTCAATATTTAGTAATTGAGCCCTTGCTCTCAATGACAGCTGAACATCTTCGACTACAAGAACGAATCAGTTCCTAACAATCCACGGTACTAATTTTAGACCATTTTTCTTAAAGCTTCACCCACACATACTCTGTGTTAGTGGGATAATCCACAGAGACCCACATCATTTTCTATAAAAGCATATGAGATATCAACGGATGCACACTGGAGAGTCAAAACAATGAAAAGAATATGCTCTTGTCTTAGCCCTAGTAATGACGAATGAATATGTACGGTGGGTTTAAGGAAAATGCGTCAAATGTATAAAAGTTACCGTCTCTTTGTGTGTAGGAATAGGAAAAAAATGTCCGTTGTTTATGTTAATTTCTCATTGGTATGCAAATAGATATTACGTAAATGTGTGTAGCAAGAAAATTGAATATATAGACAAGAGGTGAATGCTCTGAATGCAACGAGTTTCGAAAACAATCTTTCCTTCTTGTCAGAGGGAAGGAGTTAGTAAAATGCATAAACAATTTATATATATAATTGTTTACTATATATATATATATATATATATATATGTATATATATATATATTGTATACACCTCACTTATATTGCATCTTATGAAAGTTAATATCAAAATATAATGATAGGAGCCTTATGCCTAGAATATTAATTCGAGTTCGTATAATGTAATTTTTAATCTAAACTTGCGTAACATTTACGGCTTATGGAGTCTAGAAGAATCCAAAACCGGGTATATTGTATGTCTAATGACTATCGATCAACAATCATCTGATATATATGAATATTTATATGTAAGATTCCTCACATCTCCTATCTTCCTATATAATTGTCTAATGCTAAACATAAACGTTTTAGGGAACAATTCTTGAGAATAATTATAGAATTAATTTCTTAATACATGTTGTTTAAATTTCACACAAAAAAAACAGATGTGCATAATTGTTTACAAGCGCTTCCTCCCCCTTTTATTCTTCTTTATCTAAAACTAATTTCAACTAAGCATATCTCACATCACACATCCTTTGCGTGGAACAGCTTTGATCCAAAATTTACAACGATCACTTATTTTGTTTATGAAATAATTGTATATTTACAAATTTATAAACAAATACACTTGATTATTTTTGCATAGCTCTAGATATAATAATACGTGATGTGCCATTTTAAAATAGTTATGTTCAAAGTGGTCCATGTGGTAGACAGAAGAATTTTGGTGGTCCACAACTTGAGTAAATTATAAGAATTTTTTTTAATATCTTTAATTGACAACATTTTAAGCCCAATAAAATATATCTATACTAGCAAAAGTACCCGTCGTTTACTGGGTTCAATAACAGCCTACAGAAAATGGACTCTGATTTATGAAAGTAGGATAGGTTATGAAAAGGAAGGCTTGAAAAGAGATAGCTTCGAATTTGGGAGTATCAAAACAAAAGCAAAATATGATGAAAGTAAAGATAAAGTAGATAAACCCCATAATTTATTATACTATACCTGTTCACACTGAAACACTTATCACAATATCCTGTGGATCTACGTATATTAAAAAAAAACTTGTTAAACTTTGTGACATATTTCCATTCTATGGAGGTCAGGCGCGAACGAACACCCCATAATTTTATTATACCATATTTCTTCAAACTGCAACACAATTATCAAAGTATACTTTTGCAGACAGATGTGAAAAGTCTTTATTAAAGTTTGTGCTTATTTCCATTCTATGGAGGCCAGGTGCGAACGCAGACCCACAATTTTATTATACCATCCCTATTAAAGTTAAACCATAATTATCAAAGTATTCTTATGTACATCTTTATCAAAAACACTTGTAAACGTTTTTTTTATTTTTTAATTTTAAATTTTTTTTATTTCCATACTTTGTAGACCAGGCGCGAACGCAGACCCCACAATTTAAATGAACCACCGTTCTGCCAGATCAAACATACCCATTCCTGTGTCTCGATACATCTTCTATCATTATATGTAATCAGTTTTTTAAAATAGTCAACCATATAGGAGCCTATTCGTGACCATCCACAAACACACCCATTCAGCTTTATATTACATTTATCTATATATCTATACATCCATCTATCCATCTATCTATCTATCTATATATATATATATATATATATATATATATATATATATATTGAAGAATCTTCATTATTTATTAATGTTTCATTTTATATATTTTTTAATTTTATAATTAAATTGCGTAATATTGATTTTACAAATTGGCAGCAGCAAATGGCTCTCCTGCCAAAAAATCATAGTGAAAGAATACAGTGATTAATTATTTTATTCGGATTTATAAAACAAGTAGATGACAATAAACCAGTTTGTATTGAATGCGGTCTTGATATAAGTAATGATTCTATGGTGAAGGTAAAGCACTCATTATCTGTTGATAGATGAAAACTATTTTAAGTTTAAATTGAAAACTCATCCTATTAAATCAGTTGACTTCTTCACTAAACTGAATGTTTCACAGTTTAAACTATTAAAGTCTATTTATATTGTCAGAAATGATTGCTAAAGTAGATATGGAGAAAACCTGATTAAACTATACTAGTTTCTGTTAAATATCTTATTGGCAAATAAGTTGCAGCAATGATTGACAATTTACATTTATCAAGGGCAACCGTAAGGAGAATGCAAAATAAAATGGCCGAATTCTATCACGATAAATGAATAGAAATTCTTCAAAAGAATAATTTTTCCATGCAAATTAATGATCTGTTGGTAGATGAAAACTATTTTAAGTAAAAATTGAAAACTCAACCTGTTAAATCAGTTGACTTTTTTCACTAAACTGAATGTTTCACAGTTTAAACTATTAAAGTCTAGTTATATTGTCAGAAATGATTGCTAAAGTAGATGCATTACAAGGATATGGAGAAAACGTGATTAAACATGATATGCTAGTTTCTGTTGAATACGTTATTGACAAAGAAAGTGCAGCAATGATTGACAATATACTTCTGTCAAGGGCAACAGTAACGAGAAGGCAAAATAAAATGGCCGAATTCCATCACGATAAATGAATAGAAATTCTTCAAAAGAAAAATTTTTCCATACAAATTAATGAAACGATTCCTAATCAAGCAATGTTGCTTCCATATGTCAGATTAGCATATCAGAATGACATCAGAGAGGAAATGCTATTTCTTAAAGTTTGCCAAAGAGAACAAGTAGAGAAGATATTTTTTCAGAAGTAAACAATTCTTTAAATAATACCAATGTTTTATTAATATATTTGATTTAAATCAGCACATATTGTGCAGTATACATGGCAGGCACGATTAGCGGTTTTGTCAAACAAATCACAACCCTTGTTCCTCATATAATGCATGTACACTGAGTTATTTACGGACAACATTTGGCATAAAACGTCTGGGTGACAATATGGAGGAAACTGTTTATGCGTTTATAAGTAAATTAAAAAATCCTTTAATGACATATTATTTGGAACATTTTTGAAGATGAACAATTAAAAAAGTGCTATTTTAAACAGAAGCTAGGTGGGTCTTCAAAGGTCTTGATAGATTTGTTAATATATGACAAGTTGTACTTGACTTCTTAAAAATTCAAATCTGAATTTACTCACTCTACTCCAAAACAAAATACCCCCCGCTAGTCTATATCTATAAATATAAAAGCGAAAATGTGTGTATGTGTGTTTGTTTGTATGTATGTGTGTTTGTATGTCTCGCAAAAACTTTCGACACGGGTCACGGATTTTTGCCAAATCGGTATCATTTTTAAGTTCCAACCTTCGCCCGACAAATATCGAAAAATTGGCCAGAAACGTAAATTTTTTCACCCTGAAGAAGAGTTAGGGTAATCTGAATATAAATGCAATTAAATCAAAAATATTTTTCTAAGTGGCACTTTTAACTTAATTAATGAACAAAATGTGTAACTCTAAAGAAGGAAATCTTGTCACTTGCTAACAAAAGATAAAATATTATATAAATAAGTAGAAATACTGGAAAACACAACTCGATAAGCAAACTCTATCGTTGTTTAAAAATTTAAATAGCATCTACTCAAGTCCAAAATGTGTCATAGAATGTACTTGACATCTGGAAGACGTCAAGAAAGATTTTAAGATAAGATATCAGGAACTCACAAAAACGACTTCTCCTCTGTGATTTTAAGATTTAGCAAACATCGAACCCGGAAATATTATAAAGCCTGAAGTGGTTCAAGAATTTTGGTTTAAAAAGAAACACATTCAAAGTTGTCCAGAAAAGTTCAAGAGTTTTTGGGCATATTGAAATAAAATCCACAAATCTATTAGTCAGCCTACCCTCCTGATAAAAATTTAAGACCACTTGGAAATCTTTAAAAAGAGATTTCTTTAAGAATAGATTTTAAACTCCTCACACTAAAGGTTAACATTACTACAACCTAAAAAGTTATGGAAAAAAGCAGAAACATCCCAAAAATTTAATTCAAAAATTCGCATTTTAATAAAATGAAGCATTTTTCATACAAAATTATAGAACCATGGGTATAAATCATAAAACCGGGGGTATAAATAAAAGAAACAGGGGTATAAATTCTACGAAATTGTACAAAAAGTGTATGAAAACATTCAACAGATAAATTTTACAATGACTTCTATCTCCACTGGTTTTGGTGACCTCAGAAATTCTTTGGGGTATACTCTAGCATTACCCAAATACTTTTTGTATAGTTTATTTCTTATTGAACGCTTCCATTAATGTGCGGGAGATGTTGCTTCAGCTTTTGGAGATGACTTCACGCAGTTCATTTTTTTGTTGAATATTATTTGCAATTTCGATGAACATCCCTTGCCATCCATCCCTCAAATTTTCAATTGGGTTCATGTTCGGTGAGCATGCGGGATGTACCTTGAAGTGAACCCCATTTTCTTGGGGAAAGATCAAGGTCCGTCATGCAGCATTATACTGTTGGAAAAACCACCCATCCCTACAGAAACGATGCCCCTCTATCATCTACGAAGCTTTTTGTAACATGCTAACCTAACCAGCCGCTGTTTGATGAGCCTGCACCACCTGCAGCTCCATCGTCCCTCTGTAAGAAAAGGAACCCTATACCATAAGGGATCCCCCATCACTATGAGGTGTAGAGAAAATTTCAGCAGGCATGTTTTCGTTGTTCCAATATCGTTCGAAGCCATCAGAATCATCTAGATTGAATTTTTTCTCATCAGAAAACAGGAATTTTTTCCACTTCTCAATGCCCCATGTTTGGTATTTACGACCAAATCTTAAGCGTTCCCCCATTGTCACGTGGTAACAGACGAGCGTTTTGTTTACGCTTTTTATTTACCATGCCTCTTTGCCTTAAGAGTCGTTTGATGATTACTGGACTGAAATCAGCATCTGTGACTGCCTTAATTTTATGAGTAGAAAATACCCTGTTTTTCACAACAACCCGTTTTATTCTCCTTATCAAGGCATGAGAAATTTTTGGAGCCATACCAGTTAATTTTTTCTTTTCCATAATTCTCTTTACGTAGAAAGTAGCAAATAAAATTTTTACTGCAATTTACCTTAGCTGATGGAAATCTAGAATTCAAGAACGCTCAATTTCGGTAAGTTTGCTTGCTACAGGATTGGCGATACCTTTCCACAGTAATTACTAATCTGTAACTGAACTAAAAAAAAAACAATTTATACCCCTGGTCATACGATTTTAATCCAGTGTAAAATGCCTCATTCTGTAAGCATGTGAATTTCTGAAGTAGATGTTTTGAATGTAGATTTGTTTTTCTATGATATTTTAACTTGTAGTATTGGTAACCTTACATTGAAGGAGTTTCAAATCGATCTTTATGAAAGATTTTATTTAAAAGATTTTTAAGTGGACTTAAATTTTGGAAGGGGAATGTATTAGCTTTTCCAACAACCTGGCTAGTAGAAGCAGGCATTTCAACTGTTGCTGACATTTTTACAATGAATAAATAAATAAATAAAAACCAAATTGAATGTTAATGAATAAAAAAACCGCTAATATGAAAACTAAATAAAACGTTTGTTATTGACTTTCAAGATTTGATTAAAAAGCACCAAGAGCAGGGATCGCATTAAACACAACCTTTGTAAACACTTTATTGCAAAATTTAAAAATCGATTTGATTATAGTTAATAAATAAATGATTTTGTAAAATGTATTTAAACATATGTTTGTTAAATTTCCAAACTGATTTGATCACAATAAATAAATAATTTTGTAAAATGTATTTTTCACTAATTAACTTCAGTGATTCACGGAACATTTCCCTAGGGTTTGTGGTTTTCAAGCTTTTTTATCCCATGGATAAACAAAGGCTGAAAATAACTGTTTTAAATTAAAATTAACTGTTTTAAATTAAAATTACATATTGTTATTTTCAGAGTATTTTACAATAAATATTTCTCAGTTAAATTCCAAATCATATTACGTGTTTAGCTTAGTGTTATGAAAATTTGAGTTAGACAAATTTGAAAATTTTACTCACACCATGTTGAATGTTTCTTTATTTTCTATCTATGGATTGTTTAAAGGTGTAATCTATTTGATAAAGCTTTTGATATCTTGCTTGTCACAGTGCACACTTTTCATTTGTACAAGGTTTTAGATGGCGAGAGAAAGAGCAAAATTCCTTAACAAAGGATAAATGAAAAGGAAAGTAGTGGGAGGAGGCATATAACTAAGAGAAAGTAGATACTTTTACTGTGTGAAATGTTAACAAGGATATGTAGTTTGGATTCCATCGAACATCGAACAGCAGAAAGTCAAAGTTATTATTAATGCAATTATTACCTTTTCTGATCTGAATTTCGAAAATTATAGGTTTGAATGGTCATTTGTTAATTAACTGTTTTACAAGCATTATAAATTCAAATCCAATTGTTTTTCTGTCTTGTAATACCTTCATTGAAAATATGATGTTAAACATCACAGGATGAAGTTCAGTTTAATCATAACAATAAAAATATCTGTATTAAAAGTACATACATTTATTCTGATGCTATAGTTTGTGTTTGTTTCCCAATCTTTAAAATGTTGACATAACAATGAACAAGTAAAAGAATATGTTTTAATTGTAATTTCTTCAGAATAACCAGAGAAGCAGTTACGAAGCCAACAAGAACAGCATATGAATTATGAATAGACAGAAGATTCCTATTGAAAAGTTTATGTGTAAAAGGATATAATTTCACAGGAAAAAAGAAAACATCAATCCTTGTTTTGTTCTCTTGCAAAAGTATATACATATAAACGTGTACGATGTTACAAAAGGACTGAACAAGGAATCCGTTACTATTTTTAGAGTTATGGTGTGGGCGGTTGTTAGGTGCGGATTTGAATTTTATGACAGCGCTGCAGTATTTGGGAGTGACTGTTTCATTTTTATATTGTGGCAATGAGGTTTAAGACAATTATGACTGTGACGATTTACGACAGTCAGAGTTGATGACAGTTGTGGATTAAACTCAGTCGAAGGAAAATCGTGAATTGAGTTAGGTTGGTAGCGCTGCACGAGACAGTATGAGTATAAACTAAGGAATAACTAAGATATGGACGTTAGCGCTAAAGAGCGTTTTTCCACGATGGTGTCACGCACGCCTTCATATTCTACATATTTACGGAGAGTCTTTTCTTTTGTTTCCCTTGTTTGATTTTATTTTCATGCTTCTAAGATTGTAAGCATTCTCTTCCGGCAGCCGCCAGTGTGAGAGACGACTACACGGTCATAAGAAGCAATCACTAGGGAAATAAGTCCACGGTACGCCAAGTTCGTGCGACAAGTTGTCGGTTGGGGAACAACGTGTTTTTATTTTCATACCGGTATTATCTCTCAGATTTCAAATCTGTTTTATTTTTTGCTTATTTATACGCGTAATAGAGTGAAATTGTTTTCATTCTGAATTCATTGATGCATTAGCAACTAGAATCTTCTTTTACGCTCAGTGTGTATGTTAGTATAAGTGTTGGTTCAGATAAAATCTGGCGATCAGATAAGTATGTTAGTATAAGTGTTGGTTCAGATAAGCTCGTGGCGATCCAACATATGAAAATTAAACAGCAGAACATATATAAGTAATTAAGAAAACTTATTTTTAATATAGTTAGATCTTCGATACTATTTTCTATATTTGTATTATTGTATACCTATCTTTATGTATGTTCTCATAGACGCCGCGTCCCAGTTGTACTCCTTATTCGCCCGTTCAGTGCTGCTGCTAGTCATGGGCTAGCTTAGTTTTCTGGATATTCCAGATTCGCTAAGGTATCCATGTTTGTCTAAGAAGGGTAAACGGATTACTTAGTAAATATATACATGTTTGCTAATCTGAAGAAGGTGTTTACTGTTCTGTCGCATAAAGTGATTGGTATATGAAATCGTTGTTCATCTATTATTGACTAGTCCCAACGTCATTTAACTTCGATAAAGTAACAAGAACTCGTGTGCGTCCCTGTTTAGCTTGCCTATATATCCTTGTCCAACACTGTGAAAATAGAGATTACTCGTACCACAATGGTAAATGACCTATGCATTATGACTCCCAAGTCAGGAATATGCTTCTCAACGAGCCTGGTATGTTTTTATCGGTTTAGGTATGAACCGATGTTATCTACACACATCGTTTATTACAGAATATAAAAAGAGTCTGGCAGTTTGTAATAGCCGATCACAGAGCGTTCTTCGTTGCCAGTGAAGGGCATATTGCAATCGTTGGGCGCATTTCAAGCAAGCGATCTCCCAAAGTTTTAATTTCCGTTTTGTGTGTTGGGGCGGAACTGTCCGTTCAGGAGCACACGCCCAAAAACTCCGCTTCGTGTCAGATAAGATTTGATAAGGTCGTTTCACAATCATTGGTTTCGTCAGTAGTTTGGCGTTTCACGAAAGAAGCGAAAATGATCGGTGACTTTTGCTGTTTCAACGGCCATTTATTCCGAGCTGGCGAGAAAATGTTAAGTATTTTTTCTTCCTATATATATATATATATATATATATATATATATATATATATATATATATATATATATGTTTGCAGTTCTTTCTTCATATATATATATATATATATATATATATATATATATATATATATATATATATATATATATATATATACACACACGATATTTTTATGTTTTTAATATTTATTCCGTTTACCTATATATTCAGTGTAATAAATAAGCATTACTTTTTATTCAAAACTAGTTGCATAATAATCATTGATTTTTGCATAATAATCATTGATTTTTGCATAATAATCATTGATTTTTACATAATAATCATTGATTTTTGCATAATAATCATTGGTTTTTGCATAATAATCATTGATTTTTAGCCTTATATTGAACCTTTACACAAGTATTTATTAACACATGGAAAAAAAGAGAATTTAATTCTATACCATGTCAAATCGAAATAGTAAGCTTAGTCGTATAATACTCAATAGAACACCAAATTACGCAGAGATTGGCGATTTATACAAAATTCTCATAGATGCTGTATTGTTGCTAAACGGTGATATAAAAAATATTTTATATTGTAAATATGAACTTTTGCATCGATTTATCTATTTTCTATCTATATCTCCCTATTTCTCTCCCTCCCTATATATATATATATATATATATATATATATATATATATATATATATATATATATAATGAAAATCACAATTAAATTTACCAAAATGATCCAAGATGGTAAAATTAAAGTATATTATAAATATTAAAGAATTAATATTTATAAAGTTATCTCAGCCAGATGTAAAAGCTCGATAAAACCAAATAGGAAATAGAGCTTATAATACGAATTAACAGTTAATAAAACATGTTAAAAAGCACTTTGAAATGAGTTAAAAACATATTTAATCTGAAAAGGAAACACTAGATTAGTGGATAGTCCTTAATCCGCGGAGTTTCGAAGAAATGCTTTCCTTCTCATCAGAGGATAGGAATTATGCGGGATCGGATTTTGCATGCAAAAGTATTTGATGAAACAATAAGTAAGTCAAAGATCTTACTTGAAAACAAAAAGTGAAGCAGAGGGAATATGGTGAAGAAAAAGGTGATTACACATGAATGGATAGTCTGGTGGAAGATAAATAATCCAGTGACGGTAAACTCTTCAAGAAAGTTAATTGAATTGTTTTCTTCATATTATATATATGTGTGTGTGTATGTGTGTGTGTGCGTGTGTGTTTGTGTAGAGGGAGGGAGAGAGTGAGATATATAGAGAGAACACTGCGTTACATTCCAATTAAACAAGAACGAAATCAGTCTATGATATATAATGATGTATTATTTAGGAATACTTATTTTAATAATTTAGGCGAATGACTATATTTTCGATGTATATCTTATTCGTGTGAGTTTGCACTGATGGAAAATGTAGTCTATAGTGCATCAGATAAACTATCTAAGATAAACAGATACAATAATAATAATAATAATAATAATAATAATAATAATAATAATAATAATAATAATAAATATCCATCAGGTTGACAAGAAAGTTCTTGCGTTTTAAACTTTTAAATTCTGATAAACATGTCACGGCTTAATCAAAGGTGTTTGATCGAAATAAGCACCATCAGAATCAACACACTTTAGCCAACGCAAAATACAGTGTATTTATGCCAGTAACGCGCAAATCTTGCGCTCTGGTGGCGTTGAACTCGCTAAAAGCATTTTGATATCGCTTAGTTTTGTGAAGAATTTTGCACGGAGAAAGTTATCGAAATGCTTGAACAAGTGGTCATCGGTAGGGGAGAGGTTGGATAGTATTGCAGATGAGCCAGAATTTCGTAGTCTAATTTGTTCAATCGGTTTAGCAAATTGCGGTTAGGCATTATCGTAGGTCTTTTATGTTGAATAATGCTGGGTGTTGTTATTGAAGTTCTTAGTGCATTTCATCCATTTGTTGAGAGTATTTTGCGGTAAGTGTTTCGCGTCATTCAAAAACCTGCAATGGATGAAAACGGCTGTAGACGACTAAACAGTCATCAGGACCTTTTTTGTTGCACGCCTAGTTTAATGAACTGTTGTGGAGCTTTGCTGGCATCTAACTACTCTGCTGAACGTCGCCAGTTGTCGAAATAACCCACTTTTCATCGCAAGTCAAAACCCGCCCGAGAAACGAATCGTTCTTGTTGCGTAAAAATAGGTGACACTTCATTACAACATTTCTCTTTGTTGTCATTCAATTAGTGAGACGCCCATTTATCAAGATCATTTGTCTTGGCAATCTCTTTCAACTGGTTGAAAGTCGTTGTATACGTTATGTTTAATAAAGTAGCAAGTTCTCTACCAATTGTGCGTGGATTAGCTTTGACTAAGGATTGTCAACATTCGATGACCGACCACTACCCTTCTTATCTTCAGAGTTTCTTAAACTACCATTGTGCTGTGCGTTTAGTAATTGTTCCTGGACCAAATCCTTCGTTGATATCGCCTACTGTTTCAGCAGATTTACGGCCTAGCTTAAATTGAAATAAGAAAATTGTGTGAATTTGCATTTTTTCACCTTACATTCAACGTTTTGAAAAGAAGACACGATTGGTTCAAACCGATTAAAATTTAAACGATTATATAAAGCGAAAAACGCCCTTTAAAATGATATAGAAAGTAAAGTAACAAATAACTTATTTCAAAAATCACTTGAAATCAAAATAAAAACATTTCCGAAGTACTTTCTTACCAACTTAATACATCACCCATTCGGTAATCAAATAAAGCAATTGCCCGCTCTAGTTATGGACCTACATCGGCGCACCGGAAGAAAACTCGCATGCTTCCTGTCTGTGACTTAATCCACAATCCTTTACACTTTAAATAACCTACTGTTGATTTTATGAAATTATTTCTGACGTTAGGCTAAATAAAAAAGTTAACTTTGGACACATTTAGACAGCTTCTTCTTTCATCAGAATTTCTTCTTTTTTCGATATTTTTTGGATGTATTTTGATTAAAAAAAAAAACGTATCTTGGAACCCTTCCCCCAGTCTTGCAGCAAACATGTCTTCATAGCTCAGGCATTAATGTCAAAGGCAAAAGTAACTCCAAAGCTGAACGTTTTGCTTTCGATTCTCGATGGTGGTGTACGAATCATT
Organism: Euprymna scolopes; assembly: GCF_053919585.1. Lineage (NCBI taxonomy): Eukaryota > Metazoa > Mollusca > Cephalopoda > Sepiida > Sepiolidae > Euprymna > Euprymna scolopes. Next base: position 120,586,219 of record NC_136497.1, on the reverse strand, counting down.
TTTTTTTCAAAATAATTACTATATATTGGGTCCAATATAATATTATAATAGATACGAAATCTGCATTAATCGAAATATCATATTTAAGCGTATTTTACGACCAGGTAATGGCGGGCGGCCTGCTAGTATATATATATATATATATATATATACATATATATATATATATATATATATATATATATATATATGTGTGTGTGTGTGTGTGTGTGTGTACACACTAAACATTAATTTCATAAAACATTCCTGGATTATTTGCATCAACAACTAACCAATCAACGATCCTTAAATATTCCCGCATTTTTATCGCGTTCTATATTTACTATATGTTCAGTCAACAATCGTTATAAACCGCTTTTTCTTTCTCTTTATATCTCTCTGTCTCACGTGCACGCGTGCCTTGTCATTCACCAACCCCCCCCCTTCTCTCTATCTCTATCTTTATAATGCAGCGCACCGGTAGTCACGATGGTCATAGATTGACCAGCAAAAGAGAAAAAAAAAAATCCTTACACGGCTACCACGTGGTTACAAAGCGTCCGTCCGACATGTTGACTAAGCAGGAAATTAAATAAAGTTCAACTTCCTTTGAAGACTTTATTCGCGTTCAGGTTTTTGTTTTCTGTAATTCCTTCTTTTCCTGTTTTTTTTTTTAATTTTTATTTTTTTACTATTATTTTTCTTTTTTATTTGTCTCATTCGCCTTTTTTATTCCTCTTTTTTTTAATCTAACTTTTTTTTTACCAATTCTTTTATTGTCTTTCCGATCGGTACCGCAATTCGTTTCGCTTTTAGGAGTTGGGGAGATTAAAACGAAACGAAATATCCTTAGTCGACTACTGCCTTTTCAACGACTGGTATGTCTGTATACGTTTATATAGAAACCTTTTTCTTCTATAGTATTGGTATCCAATTTCCTGTACACTCTCTTTTCCACTCTCTTTTTCTCTCTGCGTGGCTTTTTTTATACAAGCTATTTTCCTCCTACGTATTATTCATCTCTTTTTTATTTCGTCAATATTCTTTCTTGGATTTATTGCGAAGTCCCATTTTCTCTCACTGGTTTTATTTATCTCTTTATTTAAATACCCTTTCAAGTCCTCCCTGATTTAAATAATTGCGATTATTTAGATGTTTACTCCCAGCCCAATAGATTTTACTTTGGAATCCATCTTTATTTGGCGTTATGATAGCTTTCTACCCTTTGTACTCATAGAAGCCGGGCTACTAGTTATTCCGTGATGTCATTAAGCTTTATTCGCATATGTTTATGAATACATTTATTTCAGTGTAATTCAGTGGAAGTACACTGCATATGAGACACAAGGTCTGGTTAGTGCTCTCTCTCTCTCTCTCTCTCTTCTGGATCCTTCCATCCTCCTTGACCTCTGCTTATTTGGTGCGGCGCTTTTTAGCGAGACACACAGACACAAACAAACAAATACACAAACAAACAAATACACACACACACAAACACACACACACAGACACACACACACACACGCACAAAGGCAGCAGCACCGGAGTAATGTTACAATTATACAGTTTTAGTTTTCATGATTTCATGTGGCGTTCGCTTTTATTTTACGTCCGTTGCAGTTTCTGTATTCTATGTGTCTGTAGTCCATGTGTGTTAGTTACCACATTCCAGGGCTTCCTTAATATTTCAGAAGTTTTCATTATTGTTATCCGTTGTATCTTCTCAACTGCCATTCTGATCCTAATCTCTCCCATTCTCTTTTCAAAGTTTTACGATATTCTTCCCTCATTCCATGATGTTTTGACAAAGGGCGAATAATTGCTGCTTTCTGAGCCGGAATCCATCCATGTAACATATATTGCTACGCAGTTTCCGGCTTTGAGATAGTATTTTTAAAACTTATTACGTCAAGTGGCTTCAAGACTTGTTTAGAGCGATATCCAGAGAATTCTGTTATCAGTACAAACACGACGACTTCTACTACTACTACTACTACTACTACTACTTATAATGTTCTTTTTAATTTCAATTTGAACCTCACAAAAGCATCGGAGAGAATCGCAATAAGTTTGCCATGAAAATATGTTGAGATATCGAATATATTTTACTGGTTAAACTACAATAGTAGTAGTAGTAGTAGTAGTAGTAGATTATAGTTTTTATTTCCAATAGTAGTTTTAATAGAAGTAGTAGAAGAGTGTTTAATTTCAATAGTAAAATTGTAGTAGTAGTACTACTACTACTACTCTTTCTACTAGTGTTATTAGTATTACTACTTCTACTATTTGAAATAGAACTCGTTGTAAGTCTACGGGCTATAACATCTTACCGTTTGTATCGGGACGAAAATTCTAGTCTAATATATAAAAGGCTATATGTGTGTCTGTCTCCATATTTTCAAACTCTATCTCTACCGAAACTAAAAGTCCCAGAGTAACGATACGGGCCTCAAATGATTGGATTTTTCATGGGTCTTTAGCCGGTTCAAATTGTTTCAAAGAGGCAACAAAATTGAAAAAAAAAATCGTTATACATTTTGTACATTCATCTTAGATTATTTTTAATTTCTAATTTTTAATCAGTTCATACACCTGTGACGTTGGGACAGTGGTCACTAGCTTTGAATGCTAAAGTTTTGCTTGCGGTATCGATTCCAGCTGAAGGCACCCAAATACTTTTTTATTAACTTTTAAAATCACAACTCGATAATAATATATATAAAATCTGGATAGATTAAAATATCGTATTTAATCGTATTTTCGACCGGGCAAAGCATCTATATCTATATCTATATAATTACAAAACTCAAATGATCTTGGAACGATGTATGTTACCCACTTTCCGGCTTATGACATCCGGTTGCGCATGCGCACATGACATGCGCACTGAAATATTAACGTTATTATTTCGAAATTATTATCTAACATAGAAAGAGTGGGGTTTAAAATAACTTAAACGAAATACAGAAATGAACGATGTAAAAAAAAAAAACAGGCAGTATTAACAATTGTTTATTTGGATAATTTAAACGCGAAAAAGAAACAAAAACATAAGAACAATTAAATAAATTAAACGTGATACAGAAATGAACGATGCAAAAGAAAAGCAGATATATCAAAATTTGAATTTAACTATAATAAGTATTATGGTATCTGTTCAGTGCACATTTACCTATAAGTATGGCCAACCACTTATAATTCAGTAACTGTATTTTCTTTCATAAATAATCAATTATAATAAACAGAACGACTCATAAAAATCTATCGATATTTTTTTTTCATTTTCATTAGATGTTTCTGTTATGTAAAAAAAAAAAACTGTTTTCTTTACGTGACAAGTGTCACACTCGTACATGAATTCCATAGCTAATATAAAATACTGACCAAACGGGTCACGGGTAGTCTAGTATATGCATATATTTTGGATTGAAATGCTGCAAAGACGATTTATATGCCAGTAAACAAATAAATAAACTTCATGCATTTTTCTTCGTTTTTCTTTTTCGTTCTAATCATGTCCCTTCCTTGTTCTTCCTCCCCACCTTTACCTTCTTCATTTTCTGTATAATTTTTATTCGTTCTTTGTTTTTTTCTTCCTCTTCATTTCATACTTTTTCAATGTTTTGTTATTCTTTTATTTCGTATTTTCTTTCTTAATCGTTCGTTTTTTTTTCTGTTATTATAATTTTTCGTCTTTTAACTCTTTTCCTTTTCTTATTTATTTTCTGTTCTTTGTGTTTATGTTTATTTGAGTTGTTTTTGACATTGTTTTTGTTGTTTGTCTTCTTTCTTTTTTTTTCGTATAATTTTAAGTATTCACTCAATAAAACAGTTACACACGTCATTATAGCTCACTGGCAGTAACCTTTACTATTGCCTAGAGTTTGAGAGAGACACCATGTCACTCGTGATTTCTCTGTACTTTCTTCTTTCTCGATTCATTTCAACAGCTAACACATTGAAAGTTCTTAATATGATTCATAGCACATTAGATACGAAGCTACTGTAAAGAAGGGGATTCGTTTATTCTTAATTGCCTGAGGCACTCATATTAAAGAACGTTGGCAGGGTTGCCCAGGCCTTTTTGTGTGTTTAGTGTTCTTTAGAGTGCTAGCTTTTCAAATCCCACATTACATAACCTCCAAAGGAGACTTAGAGTGTTACAATTCACGAGAAAACTTGAAAATTATAGAAATTAAAAATACATTAGAAAGATCGGTAAGTGAAGAAAAAGAAAGAAAAAAAAAGCTATTTCCAATACGTCTAAAAACATTTCATGTGGGTACATAGCATTTGCAAGACAATGACAATAAATTATTTTACAGTACACATTATCTCAATAGCTACGTACCATTGATTTCTCACTGACATCGGCTATTAGTATTTGTTGTGGTTTAGGTGGCAAAAAACCTCCTCAAGAGCACAGGCCTCTCCATGTTGTTCGAGTAGAGATCTTACTAGTGCTCTCCCACCCAATCTTTCCGGACTCTTCATAATACTTTCATGTTCTGAAGGACCATGTAGACGACATACTACTGTGAGGCTATAGCATTTTGCGATTTCAGTTTTCTTGCATATTTTTGTCTTTTTTTTTTTTTGTAAATTTCATTTTCTTTCCAAACACGGCTCAACATCACTTTCATGTAGGGGGCTACTATAAATTGCAGATATACTTTGTTGAGCAGCAAGATATCTGTTCACATTACACTTAAACTTCTGCATGTCAGTACAGTTAGGAAGGCAGGAACACGGAAGTGAATTCAAGAGTCCAGCAGTTCTTGGGAATACACTAGTAGAGTAGAAGGCTTCCTTACATCTAAGTGTCTCTACTGTGTAGTGATGAGACCTTGCTGATTGTCGGCTTTGTCGGGGGTATTTACGTCATGGAGGTACAAGGGCTCAGACCTCCGCCATAAAATACTTCTAGAACAGGTAAAAGGATGCAGCATTTCGTCAATGAGACAGAGTTTAAGTCCTAATTACAGTTCAGAATCTATCAGGTTGGCCACTCTCTTTTGAACCCTGGCCAGGAGCGAGAGACTCGTAGCAGATTCACCAGCCCAAATGTGACGACATACTCCATACATGAGCGAATGGTGGTCTTGTAGAGGTACAGGAGACTCCCAGGTGTAAGTAACTTCCTAGCACAGTAGAGAGAACCTACCTGCCTCGCCATGGCCCTGGCAATGTTCTCAGTGTATCTGTTCAAACTCATGTTCCCTGTGAACGTTAAGCCGAGGAGTTTGAATGAAGTACGTTCAGGTAATGCATCTTTAGCCATAGCTATTGGTGGTTGAGAAGGGTTCTTGTTATTAGTGAAGAAAGCAAGCCTAGTCCTGGGAGCATGTTTCTGTTTTTGTTGCAATATGTTTATTACAATATCCAATTCACTGGTTATTGTACGGAATTTATGTGGGTTGGTTTCTTCAGTTTTTGATTTTTCCTCGGATTTCAGCTGATTTCAGTTATTTTATACGTTGTATCTTCCTTGCAAATCTTTTATACTGCCATTTTATTATTATTATTATTATAATTATTATAATTATTATTATAATTATTATTATTATTATTATTATTATTATTGTTATTATTATTTACTCACTAGGAGTAGTGACACTAGCCTCCATCAAAAATTGTTTTTGATGACAACTTGCGGTATTTTCTGTAGTCTCAGTGACAACCAGTATTCCTAGATTGCCAGTATTCTCCACACTTTTCGACAACCTTTGCAGATGAATTTGCGTTATTGCAACAACCGTTTACCATTGATTCCTAATTGGCAGCCGCCATTAGTTTTTACTAGAATTTGTATGGTAATAAGTCTCCCAAAAATCCTTGTCCTACATGTTATCATGTTCACCTAGTGCTTTCATTTGTGTTTCATTGGGCACTACTTCCCCTGTAGTTGTTGCTTCCCCTTTTTCCCTCCTCGTGGTCAGCAGTGCGCAATTTTCGATACCGAATTCTATTTGCATATCTTAGCTAAATATTCTGGTCATGTTTATTAGTATTTCTTGTTCTGTTTTTGTTTTTGCGACCAGTTTCAGATCATCCATGTACATTAGGTGATTCATTCTTTTTCCTATGATAGTGAACTTGTATCCGGCTTGGCACTTTATTAGGATATTGTTCAGGGGCATCATGCCTATAATGAACAGTAATGGTGATAGTAAATCACATTGGAAGATTCCTCTTTGCATTTTGCTTTCAGTTATGTATTGCTCATCAGCTGTCACTTCAAGTCTTCATGTTTTCATTGCATTTTCTATCAGATTGGTTATATTATTTGTATATTATAATTTCTCAGATTCTATTAGATGGATTATATTGCTTAGTAATTTGTACATTATCTATGCTTGCGGCATACTATCATATGCTTTCTTATAGTTTATTCATGCCGTTACCTGGTTCTTAGTTTATTTTTGACCTCCAGTATTATTATTATTGTTATTATTATTATTATTATTATTATTATTATTATTATTATTATTATTATTATTGTTATTGTTGTTATTATTATTATTATTATTATTATTATTGTTGTTGTTATTATTATTATTATTATTGTTATTATTATTATTATTATTATTATTGTTATTATTATTATTATTATTATTATTGTTATTATTATTATTGTTATTGTTGTTATTATTATTATTATTATTATTATTATTATTGTTGTTATTATTATTATTGTTGTTATTATTATTATTATTATTATTATTGTTATTATTATTGTTATTATTATTGTTATTATTATTATTGTTATTATTATTATTATTATTATTATTATTGTTATTATTATTATTGTTATTGTTGTTATTATTATTATTATTATTATTATTATTGTTGTTATTATTATTATTATTATTATTATTGTTATTATTATTATTATTATTATTATTATTGTTATTATTATTATTATTATTATTGTTATTATTATTATTATTATTATTATTATTGTTGTTATTATTATTATTATTATTATTATTATTGTTGTTATTATTATTATTATTATTATTATTGTTATTATTATTATTATTATTATCATTATTGTTGTTATTATTATTATTATTATTATTATTATTATTATTATTGGCTCACATGGAGCTTTCACACAAGTCAACAAACGATCTGATTGGAAACCTGTGGTGTTCTCTGGAAGCTGAGTGACAACAAGTCTCTCCAGACGTCCAGCCCTCTCCACCTTCTTCGATAGCTTTTGTAAATGAATTTGCATCATCGTAGCAGCCTCTTACCATTGATTTCTCGCTGGCAGTGGCCATTGGATTATACTGGATTTTGAGTGGCACTCAGCCTCCCCAAGGTCCCAGTTCTCTTTGATCTTGTCCAGCCGAGCACTCTCTCCGAGGTCTTTCAGTCCTTCTTGACCCTTCTCGGCTCTTGGGTATCACTTTTTTATTGTGGGAGCGGTGATGAAACAATGGGGGATGCATGATGTGGGTGTAGAACTTGTAAATATGCAGTTTCGGTGTGCTTCATTCCCTGTAACGCTTATTCATTATATTGTCTTCTTGTATTATCCTCCGCATTCAAGAGGTTTCCTTAATATTTCCGTCGTTTTCATTATCGTTAGTCGTTGTACCTTTGCAGTTATTCCTCTGATTCAAATTTCTGACATTCTTTTTTCGAAGTTTTTCGGAATTGTCCCTAGTGCTCCTACTATTATCGGTACTATTTTGATTTTCTTCATCATTCAATCCCTTTTAACTCTCCGGTTAGCTCTGTGTATTTGCTTCGTTTCTCCTTTTCTTTCATACTCACCCTATGGTCCGCTGGGACAGCAAAGTCTACGATTTGACAGGATTTCTCTTTCTTGTTAATTATTACGATATCTGGTCTTCTTGCTTGGATTGGTTTGTCCGTGTGTATGTCCATGTCCCATAGGATTTTGTGGTTCTCGTTTTCGAGTGCTGTTGCGGGTTTATGGTTGTACCATTTGTCTGTACAGCCGTTTGCACAGTTCCCAGTGCACCGCCCTCCCTACTTGGTCATGTCTGTTTTTGTATTCCTTTTGGGCCAGTTTGCTGCATTCACTTACTATATGGTTTATCGTTTTGTCTGTTTGTCCACAGAGTCTGCATTTACTGTTTTATTGTGTTTTATCGATCCTTGCTTTGATATGGTTGGTTCTTATCGAGATATCTTGTGCTACAATTATTAGCGATTCAGTTTCCCGGTTTATATGTCCTTTTCGCATCCATGTCCAGGTGTTTTCGTTGTTCTCATCTTTTGTCATTCTTATGAATCTTCCGCGGAGTTGTTTCTCTTTCCACTTCTCTTTTCTCGTTTTGTCGTTTGTCTCTGTTTTCTGTTTTGTTGTTTTCTTTTCAGTGTCTCTCGCTGCCATAATTATCCTTTCAGTGTTTTGTATTATGTGTTTTTCTAGGTAGTTTTTTCGTGTCCTTCACACAATCTTCTATACAGATCAGTCTTCTCCCCCCGTCTTTCCTTTTCACGTAGAGTCTGTCAATATTGTCTTTTGGGTGCAGTGCATTATGCATGGTCATGAGTTTCCTGGTTTTCTGGTCGAGTTGTCTCAGTTCTTATTTTGTCCACCCTATAAACGCTCCAGAGTTTCTTACTAGTGATACTGCCCATGTATTTATACCTGTTATTAGGTTTCTGCTATATAATTTCGTTTCCAGCATTTTTCTTGTTCTCCTGAGGTATTCCTTTCCAATTGTATCTTTCATTTCTGTTGCTCTGATGGTGTCCGCTTCCAGAATTCCCAAGTATTTATACTCTTCTTGTTCCCCTAGTACCCTCATTTCTTTTTGGTCGCGTAGTTCCATGCCTTCTATCGTTTCCAATTTTCCCTTTCTTATAACTAGTTGTGCGCACTTTTACATTCCAAATTCCATCTTAGCCGAAGATCCTCATTTCGGTCCTTGCAAAACGTTTCAGATTATTATTATTATTATTATTATTATTATTATTATTATTATTTACCCATTAGCAGTAATCACTAGCCATCAACAAAGATTTCTCTTTTTAAGAAAATTTGTGGTGCTCTCTGGAATCGGAATGGTTTATTATTATTATTATTATTATTATTATTATTATTATTATTATTATTATTATTATAATTATTATTATTATTATCACGATTGTTACAGTTATTATCAATATTATTATCGTTATTTTTATGATATTATTGTTTTTTTTTTGCTTATGTTATTTATTACCTGTCTACCTTCATTGTCTAAGTGTGTATTACTTCAGCCTTTCACAGATGCTGCCATCATATATCATTATCATTTTCCCGACATCACAGACTCAATCGTATGAAACACTAAGAACTGAGCTGACATTTATTCATCTAAATAAGAAATGGATACCCATCAGAGATTCCAGAAAATTTCGTTTCCTTACAAAGTTGCCAAAACTTACCAAACGCTCTTTTTCAAACGTACAAATTTTACATCATTCCCAAGAGTGTTTAAGAATTATACTAAAAACAGAAGCAGTAAACTGGCATTCCTTACCTCGTAAAGTAATCCTTGAATCAAATACCTTTTTGTATATCGTTTCGCGTTTCTTGAATGTTAAATATTCGTTGAGCGTACGTATTTTATTTGTGCGAAAATAGATAGCATATGACGTCGAGTCAATGTCACTCAAGATAAAATTCGTTGATAACACAAAGGAAAATGTGGTATTTGATGAAAGAGAAAGTGACAATAACGATAGACTTGACGATAGACTATTTTGTATATTTCAATACAAAATGTGTAATATAAAAAGGATGGATATTAATACATAGACGATGTTATCTTCAAGAAGCTGAAATACAGAAAAATGTTTCTTTTTCTTTACAATCAGATAATTTTGTTGAATTGAAGTAAAACTATAAAAGAGCGTGTATAGCGGCTATATGTAAATACTGAGCTATGTGCGAACTGACGTCACGACAAGGAAAAAATCTTTAAAATGAAGACAATAAAATAAGAGACATGGATGATATTTGAGAGGATAGGCGTCATAGATGACGAGCGCATTGTCAGGGCCATGGCGAGGTAGGTAGGTTCTCTCTACTGTGCTAGGAAGTTACTTACACCTGGGAGTCTCCTGTACCTCTACAAGACCACCATTCGCTCATATATGGAGTATATCGTCACATTTGGGTTGGTGAATCTGCTACGAGTCTCTCGCTCCTGGCCAGGGTTCAAAAGAGAGTCGGCAACCTGATAGGTTCTGAACTGCCATTTAGACTTCGATTACGTTTTCTTTGGGAAAGGGAAAGGATCTGGGAATAAATATCGGTGTTGCACGAAAATGTGTGTTCGAGTAAATTTTTTCTCTTGGGCTGCTTTGCGACATAGTCTGATACAACCTATGGATCCCATGTGTACTACGCTACAAAAATTATTGTTGTAAACTAACGAAAATAGAAAATTTGGATCTTCCTTCATTGAACCCTAAAATTCTCCAAACAGATCGTATGCCTGAATTTTGCTCATGAGAGCATGCTATTAATGTCGTTTTTTTTTTTTTTTTAAATTCAACTGTATATAAAATACGACGTTATCTTTGCACTGGCCATGATAGAAATATTATAATATTAAGGTTGGAGCAAAAATAATGTCGTTTTATTTTTAATTCAACTGTACATAAAATACGATGTTATTTTTGCACCAACACATCATAGAAATATTATAATATTAAGTTGGGGCAAAAAATAATGTCGTTCAACTTTATATAAAAAACAACATTAGTTTCGCACCGCCATAATAGAAAAGACACAGGTAATCTAAATAAAAAAGAAGTATTTTGTTCAGAATATATAACGCAATAAACAGTAAGAGTAATGCCTACTAATTGTTATTCACCTCGTGATTAGAAATTACATTGTTATGATGACTGAGCATTTGCATCCATTACATTAAAGTTTCTATTTCTCCGTTTTAGATATCGACAACATGAGGACGTTTTTCAGAAGTAGAGATGTGAAATTGAATCCCCCCCACACACACAGAAAAACATGAAGTGATCAACATTCACCAGCGCTTGTTAAAAGATTATGGAGTCGATGTATATTGATGTCAGCACAGTGAGATGTGGCAACAAAGATATGAGCAACATGGACCGTCACCAACCCAATCGCTGATAAAATCCATTGAGAATGGCGGTTACTATGTAGAAAAATAAATTTTAATGTACAACCGATCGCTTATTTTAATAGTACCAGCCGCGTTATATCTTAACCCCTATAAAATATCAATAATGGCTTTATCACTCTTTTTACTTAACCCATCTATCCCTGTCCCGAGCTATCCGCGGCCATGTGGAACCAATTTATTGTATCAGGTCGTCCCTCCATCTCGTTTAGGGTTCTCGCTGTCCTCTTATATTCACCAGGTGTCAATTTCGTTTTCCTGATGGACCATCTGTTGTCATGTAGTCTGACTACATGCCCTGCGCATCTGTGTTTGAATGTTGTGATGGAAGCATTGATGTCAATAACTCTTTTTTGATGGCGGATCCAGATGTTTGTCTTTCTCTTGTAGAGTGATTCCTAACATTATCCTCTCCATCTTCCTTTGTGCCACTGCCAAGATTTCATTTTGGAAAGTTTTCAGGACCCTGAAAACTATAAAATAGCATACAGAAATTGTTCTTTTTATCAAAATTAAAACCATGAACTAAAAAGAAAAAATCGGTTCGATACCTATCAAATTCTCTAAACATATCGTTTGTGAGAGTGTATGTCTTCATAATGCCACAGGTTATCAAAATTAAAAAAAAAACAATATTTTCTTGAGAATATCTAACTCAAGAAATTATAATAATCATCAGCAACTCTGCCGTATTACATCATTGGCGACTACGGTTCTCGAATACGGGCGGCTATCCGTAGCCCGAAACAGCTTAACCGTCCAATCGAACACGGTATCCGTGAAAGTGCGTCTTGGTCCACCTTTCTATTTTGATTCTGGCATTCTACTAGTCAATACTAGATGCTCAATGCCTCTTTGATGGTAAATATGTCATAAGAAAGTCCTTTTCTTTTGCATAAACATTTTCATCAAACAATCATTTAGTACATCCATATATAGTCCATATTTCTTCGTTAAAAATATGATCTTTCCAAAATTTAATAGTCATTACAAATGCTGATATTTTAAAAATATAGGTGACCGGTTTGGAAATGTAACTTCGTTTTTTAGTTTATGTTTTTCTGTAATAGAAACTATCACATTAAACTATCTCACATGTTTTAGTGATAACAAATAAAATTTTCGAAAAGAAATATTAAATATTGACGATCAATGATTTTTACGCTAAATACTGCCACAGTATTTACGTAAATAGAGATAAATATTTTTATAGAAAGATAATATATTTATTAACACGTATAACAGTTGTGTTGAAGCCATGTCTTCAACGGTTAAAAGAATTTAGAATGTTTGTCGGTAAATTCCGCGGATAGATAGTTTCCCTTATCCATAACGCATCCCATACAACGATGCCATTTACAAAGCTAGACATTTCTCATTCTACAGGTATAAATCGTTTGGAATGTTAGCCCTTCTATGCAAGCAGATAATATTAGTTCGATTTTAGGATGAATAAAATGAAAAAAATATCTCCCATATATATAAGAATATAAATATATACGTCATTCAAACACGGTAATGCTTCTGTTTTTTTACTATAATTCGTAAACTCTCTTGAGAATGAGGAAAAATTTGTACGATTGAAGAAGAGCGTTTGGTAAGTTTTGGCAACTTTGTAAGGGAACGAAATATGAAATATGGTTAAGTGTTAATTTTCATCATTTTTAAAGCTTCACCGATCACTAATTTTGCGACCAAATTTCAAACAAGTTTTACAATTCTAAGCTACATTTATATATATATATATATATATATATATATATATATATATATATATATATTTTAATTTTCGGTCATTAAACAAACGTTATCATAAAATTACTGGTATTCAAAAGTTCTCAGAATATTAAAGGAACGGAAGAGACGATTTCTTCTAATTGGCTCTTGGTTATCATAACAACGTTTTCCACCTGAGCGTTTTATCTCCAGTTTTCAATTTTTGTTCGTAAAAACAGGGCAAATAAAACGGAGTTACAATTTCTATTTCTATAATTTCATCTTCTTTTTTTATTGTAATAAATATTATTTTGCATATAGAAATAATTTATAAATAGAAATAAAGAAAAGTAAAAACTGTAGAATGTTTATTGAGTAAATTAACAACAATAATATAGAGATTTTTGTTTATTTTCTTTTCTGATTATAACGCTATAGACAGAGAGCGATGTCGTTTGTCTTGGTGCCTGTAACTAGCAGGAGAAAAGGAAAGGGTAACCTTTTTATTAAAGTTTTATCATGTCGTCGCCATGTTTATAAATCATGGCAGGAATGTCGCTCGCATGCCATCTTTCGCTTACGACGTCGCCCGTTAATTCTGTTTCTCTCTTTTTCTTCGTTTTTTGTGTATTTATTAAATAACGTCTTTCATTTTACTATTTCGTTGCAATACGAATGGTTTTAAATAATGTAGTCCTCTGGAGAAACATAGTAAATGAAATAAAGAACAAGTAAGGAAAAAAAAAGAGGGAAATCCAGAGAGAGAAATAGAGAAATCAAAGAGAGAAGAAAGCGAGAGAGAGAGAGTGAGAGCAAGAGAAAGAGAGAGGTAAAAATTGAAGCAGAGAGAATTAAAGAGTGAAAGGAGATAATGCTGGAGAATAATTACGGGGGATTTTATTGAAAGCAGGGGACTACAAAAATATGTTTTGAACATCATTCTCATTATATAATTAATGATTTTCAAGTAAACAATTATTCTAAAGCAAAATCGGCAAGAAAATATTAACTTGATCACAGTATGGCCGTTCATTACTTTGTGTACGTTTATGGGGGCAAAAAATTAAACTGAAATTGAATACTTCATCAATTAAATTAAACAGATAAGTATCTTCTTGGTCTTTCTAATTTATAGAATTCTATTACTACATTATTAGCAATTTGTTTTGTAATTCATAAATTGTTCATTATTGGCTTATCAGATACCGATGCAGACTATAAAACGACTCATATTGTGTTCAAATCTTATTTATGTATGATGTGTAATTTGAGATTAATAATACACTTAGACGTTTATCGAGGATTGAAGTGTAATATGTTTTCTGATGGCATAATTGGATTATTCGTTCAACGGTCAGTACAGGAGAATCCCTTCTTTACTGAGGCAATTTTTATATTTGTACTCATCCAGAGTCTCTTTTAGTGAGAATCCGTATTTTCCCATATCAAACTGACCTTATGCGAGTCTTTGCCCTCGTGAGGAGACAAGTGTATAAATAGAGCGGAAATTATGAGGGGAAATAAGTCACTCCAAAGCTATGCCTTTTATAGTAAGTTTTGATTTGCTAACTGTGTGAAATTAATCCTTGAAAATGATCTTTGAATTTCGGCGTAAAGTAATCTAAAACGTTGTTGATATGCCGTAAAACTTGGATATTAAACTTAGCCTCTATACTACATATTGTCTGTTAAAAGTAGCTACATATATATAATTGTCGGTTAAAAATAGCTATATATAATTTACTGCTACTATATTTTATATTTACCAACGAATCACTAATTGTCCAAAAAAAAAAAAAAACACTCGAAAAGTATAGTTATTAAATAGTTTGTCAGTTGAATGATAGCAAATATTATGCGACGATAGAAAATTAGGAATCATAGCTAAAAATGCTTACTCACGTTTTATGACAATTATTTGTTTTCATTGGATTTGAAGACGACGCTCTGTGTAACGTGGGAGATAGTTTAAACACGTAGACCAAACACGTTGTAGACTCAGTCGCAAAGGGGAGAAAGAATAGAAAAGAACTTAAACTCCTTTTTCAGGTTTTAACAAAATACCTTTATTTCTCATCCTCCAACCACGCGTGACTTGTCGTTACAGGTGTGACGTTACTCACGTCTCTAACGTGATCGTTTTCTCTTGTCGGTCTGTGCACACTATCTTTTTATAATTTTTCTTTTTCCTAACCGTGACGTCACTTAGCAGACCGCTTGGCATTTGCATGCAGTTGCCATATGCACGTCCAAGCTCTGTGACAGTTGTAGCATGTAAGGAAAATTGGTCCACAGATAGAAAGTTTTCATTGTGTTATGGTAACTATGTTTAGTTCATTTTCCTGGTTCTTTTGTAAGATTGTTCGGAAAACTGAACGGACATGAACAAAAGATACACATCGCCGTTTATTAACGGGAGACAACAAAAGAAGTAAAAGAGCTTAAATATGTTACAAACGTGAAGCTATGAATAAATTTTGTGCATTTATATTATAGAGAATGCTTATTAATCTTTAAAATGTCCTAAATATATTCTCTATTATAAACACCCACACATCAAATTTCTACGTTATATACAGCTTATAAATGCAGTCGTTTAAAATGTTTGCATTCCCAATATTCTTCAGAAAAAAGAGAGTTTGCATTATGCATGGTTGCTATTGACACTCGAATGTGGTTTATCGAAAATGAACTGATATCACCTCGAAAGATCTAGCAAAAGTAGTTTCCGAGAGAAAGAATTCCGTTTACATATCATTGAATTATTTTATTTTGTTTAACTAAAATGGGATGTAGGCAACTCAGAGCGGTTGGGCTCTTTCATTGGTCATTGATGTCCATGCTCCTCGCTAAAGATCCGGGTCAAGTTCTGGCCGATTTGGACAATGCCCAAAGGCATATAAGATCAAAAGAAATGAAGGGAAAGAACGACAGTAAGCTACAAAAGCTGAATTGGTTCTTTATTCCTATGTTGCCAGCAATTTTAGCCTCGTTTACAATCATTATTTTTCGTCAGTACTAGCTGTGATACCAGCTGCTACAAGAGTACTGAACTGTCCTGGATCCAATACATCCAATACATTTATTAGGGATATGTTTTTAAATGTCCTCGGTAAAAATGGCATTTGAAAAAAAAAACGGCACCGGAAAAATGGAACGGTTAAAATGGCACCGATAAAAATGGCACCGGTAAAAAATGGCAAAAGTAATAAGTAAAAATGGCAAAAGTAATAAGTAAAAATGACTAAAGTAATAGGTAAAAATGGCAAAAGTAATAGGTAAAAATGGCAAAAATAACATATAAAAATGGCAGCTTGACAACGGAAAAGTAAGACTGTTTGGAAAATGCGGGATATGCCCCCATTCCATCGTGTTAAATAGGGCTAAACCCCCTTAAATTTAGTTTTGAAAAAGTCTGGGGTTTGTTTTACTGTACACATAGATTCGAAAAAGTTGTCACAAAACAAATATAAAACAAATAAATGTTATCAAAGGCAAGATAAGTTACTTTTCTACCTAAGTGGATATGTTTTTAGCGTTTATATTTTATGTAACATGTTTATTCAGCTCGAAAAAACCTACAGTGTTTACCGATGTATTGGAAAATTTTAAATTACGGCCGACTCTCTCTTTAACACGGAAAGTTTGGGAAGATGAGTTATAAATAAAAAACAGACAAAATACTGTTAGAAACTCGCTCAACATATGTTATCATGACATAGGCTAACATATAGTCGGCGGGTTTTTAACATTATTTTGACTTTTTTAAAACATGTTACATTGAATAAAAACACTAAAAACATATCCAGTTAGGTAGAAAAGTAACTTATCTTGTCTTTCATAACATTTATTTATTATATATTTGTATTGTGACAACTTTTTCGAATCTATGTGTACAGTAAAACAAACCCAAAGTCTGTTTACTTTGGTTCTAATTCTGTAAAATGTAAGTATTATGACGTTTTATTTAATAATTATGTTTTCATAAATATTTATGTATGATAATTTGAAAAAAAAAGTCTAAATAAAATTTTACCGCTCCCATATTCCTCTGGATATAATTTAGTTTTCAAGTCTTGAAAATGGAAACGTAATTCAAAGATTTAATCGCTGGCGGCCACTACTTGGATGCGGAGGCTAATACATATGAACTACAAGCACCAGCCGGTTTTATAAAAACTGCAATGGATGTAAATAGCAGGGTGGGAGATTATCACATGTGACTAAGAAAACTAAAGCTATACTTTTAAAGTAACCCCCTTTCTCACAAAAAAGGCCGGCACAATTGCCAACATTCCAAATATTAGAGAACGTCGACAAAGGATAGAAACACCAAGGAGAATAAGCACAAGCATGACTTCCACTGGATGAGTGAGAAGAAATTGGATTGGAGAGGTTTAGTGCCACCTTAATTACATATCATTGTCAGTGAACAGACAATGGCAATAGGCTGTTCCGATGATGCAAATTAATTTTAAAGTTTATCGAAAGAGGCATCGTCTACTAAATATCTGGGAGAACTTTTTGTCACTCGGACTAACACACCCGATTGTTGTCAGTGATCAATCTCTGGTGATGATTTGTTTGTTTTTGCTTTACGGTATATCAACTTTTTCACGTTATTTAATGCCGAATTCAGCGATTTTGAAGAACAATTTTTTAATAGAGTTGATTTGTTTTTTTTTGTTTTTTTAAGTCGGTTTCTATTAAACCCATAGTTGGGACCCTAACAGGTACTACCACTCCGGGTCAGATTGGACCTGGGAGCAATGGCAATTAAAAGGTGGCTTCACACTCCCCAAAGGCCGCAAACTGGGGCCTCACTATCGGATATAGTTTAAGGTCATATCCAGTACCCTCTGTCGATGAGCTTTGTGAGAATTCTAGTGAGTAAAAATAATAATAATAATAATAATAATAATAATAATAATAATAATAATAATAACAACAACCAGAAAAATCTACCATTCCCTTCATAAAGGCGGACTACTACCAGTGGAACAAAGGATGAAAAAAAGGAAAAAAGGAACACATGACTTATTATACATAGACCAAATGTTCCTGAAGGAGGTATAAAGTATAAAAAAGAACATAGCAATGGCATGGATCGACTACTAGAAAGCGTATGACAGAATCCCGCAGGCATGGATAATAGAATGACTGAGAATGTACAAAATACCAGGCAAGATAATCAATTTGATAGAAAATACAATGAGAAAATGGAGACTTGAACTGGCAGCTGATGGACAACACACTGAGATTAAAATACAAAGAACAGTCTTCCCTATCACCATCACTATTCATCATAACTCTGGTGCCACGTAAAATATACTAATAAAATGGCAAGCCGAATACAAGTTCACCAATACAGATGAGAGAATGAACCACTTAATGTATATGGATGACCTGAAAGTGTTTGTGAAAACAAAGACAGAACTAAAGACACTAATAAACACAACCACACTCTTCAGCCAGGATATTCAAATAGAAAACTGGAAGGAAACGGAATGACTTCCAAGTATTTGAAGCTATAAAGCTAAAATACTTTGGATTTCTGGAAGAAGGCAATGTCAAATAAACAAATATGAAAAAGAAATTTGAAAGGGATACCTCAGAAGAACAAGGAAACTCCTCGAAACTAAACTAAATAGTGGAAACCTAATTAATGGCATATACACGTGGACAGTATGTTGCATAGGAGGCAATATTAGAGAGAGAGACTGCTAGTGACATTCATATTGATGAGGGTAAGATACATTTATACAAATATAACAGAGGGGGAGAGAAGAGGGAAGACATTTATACCTTTTACAGTTCTGTGGATGTTGCTTCTTTTAACATATATTAGAGTGGAGAGAGATTGATCAGTTCTTTAACACCGGAGGGGGCAGTCATTACTTAGATGGAGAAGAGGACACATTTCTTAGATGGAGAGGGTTACACCTTACTTAGATGAGTTATACACAAAGTTCATTATAAAGATGAATGGGAACAATGTTCATATAAATGATTTCACATTATCTTCTATTTGGTAGAAAGACGACACGCAGTTACGGCAGTTACAAAAATATGAGATGTTCTTTTATTCCATTTGACCGGTCGAAATGATGATCACATCCACGAATTCAAAGTTGTTTCTACATGTTTAAAACTTTCCCTTTCGCTTCTAAAGCGATACCCTCTTCTGATTCGATCCGGACTCGACTCTAGACTCCGTCTCCCTCAGTCTCACTAATCTCACTAAAACTCAAACTATATTGAGAATCAGCGTTTCTGCTATGACGTCATGTATAGCTCTCAACGTGGCCTACTCACGTGGAAATTCAGGTGACCTATACATACGTGGTTCGCACATATTCGCAAACCATTTCTGCAGACAAAGAATTCTCACTAATCTATTTTCAACGTATTTAAATTGCATTGTTCTTAATTTTCCCTGGCCTTATTTTAATTCAGTTTTCATTAAAAAAATTGAACAATTAAATTTTCTTTTCCAACAACATATCAAAACTATTTTATGTGAAATTGAACAATGCCAAATTCCTTTATGGATCTATTTCTGAACCTTGCTTACAAAGTTCGAATCTCGGTCTATCTAATGTTTTTCTTACTTACAAAAAAGGGCTCTTTTCTTGTAACAAGTGTAAGAAACTCCGGACTGTTTATAAGTTGTATAAAACAAGTACTACAGAACTTTGACCAGAAGACCAAAAAAACTCATAACAATGCACAGTGTATTACACCCAAAGTATGATAACGACCGATTCGAAAGGAAAAATGGAGGAAGAGGGCTGGTTGGTAAAAAAGACTACAAAATAACACAAAAAGAACTAAAAAAAAATACATGATGCAGAATACCGAATAAATAATAATTACCACAGAAAGAGACACTGAAGAAAGAAACAAGATAGAAAAAGAGACGAAGAATACGACGAGGAAAGAAAAATAGGAAAAGAGACATCTACAATGACGATTTATAAGACCTACAAATTATAAGACTAACAAAAATAAAATGGCTACAAAAAAAAACCTACACAGGCAAATTGAATCACTGATGACAGCCGCACAAAATGACGCACATAGAACCAACCACATCAGAGCAAGGATCGGCACTACACATACAAGAACCCCCCCCCAGCAAATGCAGACTTTCCGGACAAAGAGACGAAACAATAAACCATATACTAAGTGAATGCAGCAGACTAGCCTCGAAAATTTTTTAAATAGACACGATCAAGTGGGCAAGGCAGTGCATTGGCAATTATGCAAACAATGACATCTTGAACACTCAGACAAATAGTAAGAACGCAAACCGGTAGCAGTACTGGAAAATAAAAGTCACAAGATCCTATGAGACATGGATATGAACACGGATAAAATCATCCAAGCTGTAAGACCGTATATCATAACAGTAAACAAGAAGGAAAAGTCTTGCTAGATTGTAATTTTTTTTTCCGTTCTGACATACCATAGAGTATAGATCAGTGAGACGGCAAATACATAGAACTATCCAGAAAGATTTAGGGATCTGAAAAATGGGGAAAGTCAATATAACACCAGTAAGAGTAGGAGCGATAGGAATAATACCGAAATAGTTTGAAAAAATAATAAGACAGATAGAAATCACAGGAATAGCTGAGAATATATAACGGATAATAATAATAACAACTGCAGAAATATTAAGGAAAATGTGTAGACTAACACACATGATCTACATGCACACATTGGACATAGAAACGCCTAAAATGTGTAAAACACAAAAGAACATCACATGGAATCATGAAAACTGAAACTGTATAATTATAAGTACTCCCATGCACCCCTGCGTTCCGGCCACCCCTATTATGTCACGATAAACTGACACCAAACCAAATAAGTGAGGAGGACAGACCGACGAGAGAAAATACAAGCCAGACTTCCGCTGGATGAATGAAAAGAGCACTGGGACCTTGGGGAGGCTTATTAGCATCCAAATTCTAGTAAATACCAATGGTCGCTGCCAACGAGAAATCAGTGGTAAGCGGCTGTTGCAATAACTCAACTTCTTTTGCAAAGGTTATCGAAAGAGATGGAGAGTACTGGAAATATGGGGAGATTTGTTGCCAGTTAGACTCCAGAGAACACTACAAGTTGTTCTCAAAGAGACATCTTTGATGATGGCCCGTGTAACTACCCCTATTGAGTATATATTAATAATAATAATAATAATAATAATAATAATAATAATAATAATAATAATAATAATAATAATACTTAGTGGCTCCTTCAGTCTTTAACAGCCAATGGATACCCACGAAAGAGTGCCTGCGCGTGAAACTATTGTGGCAGGAGGTGCGCCATCTCCAACCACATGTCCGGAGTTGATGTTATTAAATACTTGTGGCAAGTCAAAAGTATGTACAAGACGACTAGAAACAAATGTCGAGATAAGCGGGGAGCACATACAGCGCCTATGAATTCACACGTACACGGCATAATCGCGTTGACACACCGGTTCTCGTCAGATAACCGAAGTTAAGCAACGTTGAGTCTGGTTAGTACCAGGTGGGTGACCAATAATAATAATAATAATAATAATAATAATAATAATATGGCCAGAAAACTTACAGGAATATGGAAAATGAAGATAGTTAAAAGACCCATTAATAGTAGGAGCACTAGGAACAAAACCGAGAGATTAGAATCAGAGGGATGTCTTAGACGATACATCGTATAACAATAATGAAAACGGTTGAAATATTAAGACAGCTCTTGAATCCGAATACTAACACACATGAGCTCTGGGCACAAGAAACTGCGAAAGATATCAAATAGAAAGAAAATCACATGGACTTATAAAAACTGAAACTGTGTGTGTGTGTGTGTGTGTGTGTGTGTGTGTGTGTGTGTGTGTGTGTGTGTGTGTGTGACTATATACTGACGCGACACCAAATAATCGAGGAGGCGTAACGAAAATGGAAATACCGAGGGCAGAAGCATTAGCCAGCCCTCCGCTGGATAAGTGCAAAGATGACTGGAACCTTGAAAAGGCTTATTGGCACCCAATTTCCAGTGAAGAGCAACAGTCGCCGCCAATGAGAAACCAACGGTAAACGACTGTTGCAATAACCCAAATTTATCTGCAAAGGTTATGGAAAGAGGTGAAGAGTACTGGAAATCTGGAAAGACTAGTTTTCACTCAAAGTCCAGATAACATCACAAGTTGTTCTCAAAGATAAATCTTTGATGATGGCTTGTGTGACTACTCCGAGTGAGTAAATAATAATAATAATAATAATAATAATAATGATAATAATATTAATAATAATAATAATAACAATAATAATAATAATAATAATAATAATAATAATAATAATAATAACAATAATAATAATAATAATAATAATAATAATAACAATAATAATAGCATTTTATGACATTTTTATATTTTTTAATGAATTGTGTAATGTATTTCGGATATCTTATTAAAATTAATGATTTAATCAACATGCGTAGATTTTTTTTGTTCTGTCAGCCATGAATGAGCAATAGAAAGACTAAAAGTTTTAATTATTTTTTTCATTTATCGCTACGTTACTTTCAGTATATTTTAAAGATAGCAAAGAAAGATTATCGACTGGAATATGTCAGTTATTGACAATAATCTTTGACACCGAAATTTTTGTTTTTTTTTATATTTTATAATGTTTTCAAATCTCTGGTGTTTTAAAAAAAGTTGATCTGTTAATTATAAAACGTGCCCAAATATACCTACAATTTGAATAGATATTTACCCTGTCTGTATTTACAGCAAAAGAATTAGTAGTTGTCGGTTGTCTGTTTTTACTGATCGACAACAAGGAAAAAAGAACGTCTTTAATTTACTGATGATAGTCGACATCGACCGAAATATTTACTCTAATTTTTATTATCCAACGAGCAGGAGGCGCCCTGCGTTGCCTTGCCTTGCCTTGACTTGTCTTGCCTTTCCTTGCCTGCCTTGTCTTGTCATAAAATACGATTAAATATATTTTAATTCATGCAAATTTTGAATTTATTATGACAGAGCCAATTCTTTACTAAATATTATTTTGTACATTTATTTCAAAAGCCTAAGACTTCGGTGTCATCAGCTAGAATCGACCTAAACATGTAGCATTCCAGTTGCGTTCTTACCGTCTGGACTATCGACGGATAGATAAGAAAGATTTAACATTAAGCTACCTCAAACTATTAATAAATGTACTCGTTCGTAAAACTAATAGAAAAAAGTCGACAAGTTCAAATGATAATTTAGCATTTTAAGTTGATTACATAGGTCTGTATGCGTTATTCGTCAATATAAAGTTCTTGCTCGTTATAGACTATTTTTGGTGTGAGATTACTATTTCTTGTAAATTTCAATGTTGCGTTAGCAATTCAAGAGTTTATCGGTTGAACACATACATGACGATGATTTCAACGTCTTGTCAGACGAGTGCCACTCCCTCAGACATTTAAAATCCATGAGCCCAAATACCTGAGGGAGTATCTATACAATTATGATGTTACAGAGTCTTAGCTTTGTACGACAGCTAAGTCTCTCTCTCGGTTCAAAATGTTGAGATCCAGCAACAAGCAAGAGAAAGATAGCCAGCAACAAATTAAACTGCAGACCAGCTTAATGCGGGTACTCGTCTTCCGCTTTATGGTTTTTTTAAATTAGAGACTTGCTTCTCCTAGAAAGGTTGCCTTCACCACGGCTTACGGGTGCCCTCTCCACCCCAACACATACATACATACATACATACATACATGCATACATACATACATACATTCATCTACTGCTTTTTATATAGAAAAACGTTTAGTAATAAAATTGGCTTTTGGAAATCTTTTCTCATGTATGCTGACAATTAAATTTAACTTTCAAAATTCTATGAAAATATTTTATTAGAAAACGTCACCTTAAAGTGAACATTAAATGTCAACTATTAAATCTCTAACAAAATTCATGATTCCATTTCATAATAGAATTAGATTCGGTATTCCGTGTATGTCTTGTCCACCTCATGCCGCTTATGAATATGAATATCCAACAGTTTTTGTTTTAATAACATTCAAAATGTTATGAGATGACATTTTTATTGTCTCATAAGTACAGAGTTTATCGGGCTCACCCAACATTAACTCCAGAAATTCATTGATGCAGATCTATATGTATGTGAGTATGTATGCACGCTTTATTTGTTTTATATATACATTTATATATCGCTAAATCCCCTTGAGTATGTATTGATTAGCCAGTTACAAGGAAGTAGAGAGTAGGGATATTGCTTATTAAAATTAAACAATGTATAAGCAATGATCCCACATGAATAAATATATAATGAATATATATATATATATATATATATATATATATATATATATATATATGTAGTTGCCTGTCTAGTCGCACTGATGAGCTGTGAAACAGCGAAACAGTACTGTATGTGGATGACTATAGTGCTCCTCACCTTGAGTTGAGCATATTGAGAAGTGAAACACGAATTACCATTAGCATAAAAAGCGACGCTTTTGTGTAAACAAATCGAGCGGAGGTATTTCAGACGATATCAAAACATCGTTAAACTCACTACTCGTTCAAGCAGCCGCCAATAGCGTAATGGTTAGGAGCCTTGACTGCCGTACAAACGGTCGGGTTTCAATCCTGGCTTGAGGTAGTTGCCTGTCTAGCCGCAATTGACTGTACATCGCAATTTTTGGAATTCTGTCATCGGGCATCCTCAATACATGACCAGCCCACCGCAATTGCGATTGAATAAGGAATAATTCAATGCCAGATATTTTGCATTTTGTGAATAATTCGGCATTTGATACCTTGTCGCGGAGGCTAAGACCACATATCGAGCGTAGACAGCTTTTGTGGAAACGGAAACTGGAAGTCCTCAGCCGGATCTCTGCACAGTGGCGGCTGATGGTAGATGGCCGTTCTAGCACAAACCTGTGAGCAATTGTGCTGTTCGTGTCCTCCATCATATATATATATATATATATATATATATATATATATATATATAACTATTTCATTTACTCACATAAAACTAATATACGAAAGTATAGATTTATGCGTAAACTTTAAGTATTTACTTCAAAATTGCTCAATACATAAGCCTGACGAATCCTAGAGTGGATGAAACGCCGAATATTCAGTGTAGCGTAATCGCCATATATATTTTATAAATTACTATATATATATATATATATATATATATATATGTATATGTATATATATATATATATATATATATAAATAAAAAGGAACAAACCGTATTATGTGTTCATCAACGTTTCGTCTTTATTTCGAGACTTCCTCTGGATGAATGAGATTAAGAAACCAAAAACTATACCAGTACAACATATTTGAAAATGTTTCACGTGCACAGTGTAACGCATTTCTATTTCAGAGAAACGGAAAAATGATGTAGGAAATTCAAAAAGGAGGGGGAGAGCTGGCGCTGTTAAAGAGAGGGAAATTTTAGTGACGTCATATAGTCGTTTATGTAATTTTAAAAATATGAACGCAAGTTTATATTCTTATTGGGAAAAAGATATATCTGTTGAAATTCAAATATAAGTTTGTAACAGAAATGAAATGAGTGTTTTTCACGTAATTTATTGCTTGAGATTATGTGTTAATTATTACAGGGGGTGTTGAATGGTGTGAGAAAGTTAACCTGTGTCCACAGTTAAATTTTTTTTTTTACAAGGGTGTCACCACTTATCAAGGCCCAGAGGCCACTCGAGGTAAGGGTTAATAGGTATACATTAGTCATTGTGATTTTAGCATAGTAAACAGTGGGAATTTTGTAACTTGGATTACTTAGGGGGACGATTCAATTAGAACTTGTTCACATTGGACTTTTTCTTTTTTTTGTTTTTTTCATAGGTATCAACTCATTATCAAGGCCAAGAGGCCACTCAAGGATAAGGGTTAAAGAGTGTACAGTAGAAATTGGACAATATAACAATCATTAGAAATGAAAATTTGTTAAATTTGATAACTTATATGGAACGGCTCATCAAGAACTTATTTACGTTGGACTTGAAGACAACCATATTGTAGTCAGCCGGAAAGCAGGAAAACGGAAGACAATTCCACAGGCGTGTAGTTCTAATAAAAAAGCTTTGTTCATGGAATCTACGTTTAGGTTTAGGCACAGATAAAGAGTGGGGTGAATTATTGATAGTGTTTACAGCTAGACGAGTGTTTCTTGTGAAAGTTTGGCGAGGGGGAACCATAGATTGAAGCTCAGTCGAACACTTTCCATGAAAATAACGATACATCAGAGACAAACTCGCAACATCTCTTCTGTGAGATAGAGGTTGCAAAGAAGAGAAAAGGACATCTCCTACGAGGCTACGAAGTCTATTTTGAACTCTATCAAGGCAGGACAAGTCCTTTCTAGCAGCTCCTGCCCATAATGTTCTTTTAATAAACGTTTACTTATTAATGGCGCTATGTTATAGAAACCTCCACGTTGTTTAATAGTGCTTCAAATTGCGATAAGCGCAGATTCAAGAAATCTCCGGCGCGGTTTATTTGAAATAAATTTAACTACTTTAGCTTGTTTAAAGTCAAAGGTGTGGTTATGTTGCAATGAATGAGAGAATAATGCACTTAGATAATTGCTATTTTTTATATCTCTTTTGTGTTCATTGAGCCTTTTTTCCAATTTACTCTGAGTTTCACCAACGTATTTATGATGGCAATTATGGCAAGGAATAGTATATATACCTCCATCGGAAACTGGTTTGTTATAGAGATGTTTCGTGGTTTTTAATATATGTCTTATGGTTAGTGATGTTGTTTGCATGATAGGAATTTTTAGTTTGTTTAGTGTGTTATAGATTATTGTATTATTATTATAGATTATTGTATATATATATATATGTATGTATATTATTATAGATTATTGTATATATATATATGTTTATATATATACATATAACTATATATATATATATATATATATATATATATACAGGGTGACCCCAAAACAACACAGCACATTCATTCAAATGTTCTTCTGAGGATTTTACAGTCGACGGAGAAAAAAAAGCCAAAGGCCCTAGTGTTTTGATGTGATTTTTGAATATATTAAACTAGTTATGACCATAGTTTCATTTCATTCGAACAAAACGAGGCCTAATTAGAGTTGGGCCCGTTTTCTTGGGTCACACTATATATATATATATATATATATATATATATATATATATTCATCTGGAATTATGTTTCTCCAATTATATTTCACTTTTTATTCATACCAATCTTTTAATTTTTGAAGCTCGATGTAAGTACAGGGCAAATACCAAATAAATGACAAAAGTCTGTTTTCCAAATTTTAAGATGTTAATCATCTAACCAGCTATTCTTCTAAGTAATTTCACATACACACACACACACACACACGCATATATATATATATATATATATATATATATATAATTTTTTAAAGGTATAAATAGTAAGATGATTAACATCTTGAAATTAAAAATACAGCCTTCCACCGGCAGTAATCGTTTTATCCTGTTCTTATGATTCCCGAAAGAACGAACGAAACACTTGTTATAGTGAACAATTCTCTTTCTCCGCGCGCGCGCGCGCGTGTGTGTGTGTGTGTGTCGCTACATATATAAGTATATACATATATATATATATATATATATATATGTATATAACCTCAACAAAATGAGAAAATTCTGTCATTCATTTCGTATAGATCAGTTAATTCTATTTGAGTCATCAGTTTTACCGATATTTTTCCAATTAGAATCCAAGCGTAAGTAAACGGTATCAACATCAAAATGAAAATGGTTCACTGAAACGAACTGGATTCGGACTTTACATACCATGCTTTTCATGCTGTGTAGCTCACCAATAAATGACCGTCACCTTCCAAAAATGTTGACAAACGTTCCTTAAATGAATAATATTTATCTTGTGGAGTTATCCCAATTTTCAATTTGGACAGAATCGAAACGAAACCGAGTTGACACTTTTGGGGTTCTCATGTTTCCTCCTCCCAATATCAGATTTGGAAGCACACCAGGAAGTGGAATGACATTTTATTCGCCTGAAATGCCGTCTCTTCCATACATCTTGCCTGGTTTTGGCAAACGATGACATATTTCGGGGAAGCGCCCTTCTTACGTTACTTTAATAAAATAGAAACATGTGTTTATCCTGTAAAGCTAAATTCTCTTGGTTAGAGATAAGAAAATAAAACCGTAAAAAATAACGATGAGATGTTAGAGCTGCAAAAGTTATCAAACGCTGAAAAGCAAACGATTCATTTCAGATAAAGTATGACGCGCGCGCACACACACACAATATATACATATATATATATATATATATATATATATATATATATATGTAGCGATGTAGACAAGGGAAGAGAGATAAAAACATATCTCTCTCCTTTACTATTTCACTTTTCTTTCCTTTCTTTCACTATTAGCATATATATATATATATATATATATATATATATATATATGCATAGATACACACAAACACACACATATATATATATATATATATATACATATATATAATACGAATCAAGTGAGCTTAAAAGCCAAATCACAACGTAATATTAGGAAAATAACCACATATTTGTTTATTTTCCTAATATAACGTTTTCATTTGGCTTTCAAGCGCACATGAATATGTTATTTTATTCAAATAAAATCAATGTTTCTATATGGAACTCACTCCTGATATATATATATATATATATATATATATATATATATATATATATATATATATATATTGCTCAACATACACTTCCAAACATCCGGGCAAAGCCGGGCTGAAATACTTGTATATATATATATATATATATATATATATATATATATATATATATATATATATTTGTATTACGACCATCGCCAAACAGGAAGTGATGGACGTTTAAATTAAGGCTAGACAATCGAAAAGAGAAGATAACTTAACTTTCGAAAATATCGGCTAAAAATGCGACCCCTCCCTGAAGAAAATGCCCAGTTACGGGTGAAAAAATTAATATTTTTAGCCACTTTTTCGATATTTGTTGTCTGAAGGGTAGGGCTTCCAAACGATACGGATCTAGTTAAAATGTGTCGCCTCTGTCGAAAGTTTTAGGCAGATATACTAACTTATATACATACATACATTTATATATTTTTAACTAAAATATTTCGACCAAAACCGATCCGAAGGCTTGCCCTATCTCTGAATACCCTTTATGTAAAATTTTAAATGTTTAGGCCAGAAATTTTCTGAGTAATTTGGTAGAGACCGCAGAGGTCAAATGTTTTATAATTTTGACTCCTATTATAACCCCTTAACATTTATTGTGTTGGGCTAAGATCACGTTATAAAGTTAGATCCATGCACATGAGTATGAGGAACCTATATCTAAAATTTCATGCGTTTAGACCCAAAATTATCAGAAGACTTTTGTAGAGTTCTAAAAGGTTAAGTCGTTGAAATTTTACCCCTTAACAGCAAAATTTCTGGCCGAAAACTGATCACATAGACTTTCTCAAATCTCAGTACCCTGTATATCAAATTCCGATTCTTGTAGACTAAAAATTGACAGAGTTATTCCGTAGGGAAATGTACACATACAGACACACAGACATACAGAAACGTTCATTTATATATATATATAATAGCATGGGTGCCCGGCGTTGCCAGAGTGTTAAAGTTGTATGCTGAGCCAGAAATGAATGAATAAATAAATAAATAAATAAAAAGGTCAAATTGTATGACCCCTTAACATTTATTGTTTTGGGCTCAAATCCCGTTATTAAGTTGCATCCAAGTCCAAGGAATCTATATCTAAAATTTCAAACGTTCCCTAAATGAATAATATTCGGAGAAATTTGGTAAAGTTCTCAAAGGTCAAATCGTTGAACTTTGACCCCTTAACAGCCAAATTTCTGGCCGAAAAGCGATCACATAGATTTTCTCAAATCTCAGTACCCTGTATATCAAACTTCGAGTCTGTAGAATAAAAATTGGCAGAGTTGCATATGGAAAATGTACACAGACAGACATAAAGACAGACACACAGACACGTTCACTTTTATAGCTATACTAGCATGGGTACCCGGCGTTACCCAGGTGTTTGGAGGTGTATGCTGAACAAAAAAAAAGTTCAATTTTTTAAAATTTGACCCCTGTTATGACCCCTGAAAATTTAATGTTTTGGACTCAAATTCAGTTATTAAGTTAGATCCATGTGCAAGGAACCTATATCTAAAATTTCAAGCGTTTAGACCCAAAATTGTCGGAGGAGTTTGGTAAAGTTCTCAAAGGTCAAATCGTTGAACATTGACCCCTTTATCGCCAAATGTCTGGCCACAGCCGATCACATAGATTTTACCAAATATCAAATTTCGAGTCTGTAGACAAAAAATTGACAAAGTTATGGCGTAGGAAAATGTACACAGAAAGACACACAAACACACACACAGACTCGTTAACTATATATATATATATATATATATATATGTATATATATATATATATATATATATATATATATATATATATATACTAGAATGGGTGCCCGGCGTTGCCCGGGTGTTTGGATTTGTCTGCTGAGCAAATAAAAAAAGGGTCAATTTTTTAAACTTTGACCATTATTATGACCCCTTAACATTTATTGTTTTGGGCTCAATCTGAGTTATAAAGTTAGCTCCATACCCAAGGAACCTATATCTCATTTATAAATATGTTTAAACACAATATTATATACAGGAGGGGCTTGGTAGTGTTCTGATAGGTTAAATCGTTGAGCTTTGACCATTTAATAGCCAAATTTCTGGCCGAAAACGTATCACATATATTTTCCCAAATCTCAGTAGCCTGTATATCAAATTTCGAGTCTGTAGAATAAAAATTGACAGATTTATTGCGTAGACACAGACAGACAGACACCCAGACACAGACATGCTCACTTATATATATATATATATATATATATATATATATATATATATATATATATATATATATATATAATTAAAAGCTTATGAGGGTTTCTTAAAGCATGAAAAACGATGTAACTTTCTGTTTTTAATATTTTTATTGTTATTTTTTATATTTCAAGCGGACCTCCGTTCTCGGTCACAAAAAAGTATCGAAATGAAAAAGAAAACCGATATATATATATATATATATTGAGATTTAGATTGAGATATATGCCGATGAGGAAGAGAGATAACATATAAAGAGAAACACACACACACACACACTCACACACACACACAAACACACACACATATATATATTTCTACAAGTGTTAAAATATATATATATGGCAAATAAGCATAAAAGGGTAAAACACTGTCATTATCTGCACCACACAGATTAAACTT
The DNA here is from genome assembly GCF_053919585.1 of Euprymna scolopes. Taxonomy (NCBI): domain Eukaryota; kingdom Metazoa; phylum Mollusca; class Cephalopoda; order Sepiida; family Sepiolidae; genus Euprymna; species Euprymna scolopes. The sequence continues at coordinate 120,554,978 of NC_136497.1, read as the reverse complement.
TCAAACCACGAATGCAAAAGTTCACGGCAATGTTATCTTTAATTCCCGCCGATTAAGTCACAACATATATGTGTGTATACGTTTATGTGTCCGTTTGTATTTGTATATATTTTCCCCTTATCTCACCCTTTTTTTAACCAAGTAAGATCTGTGACTTACTTGTAGTTTCATTAAATACTTTTATATGCAAAATCCGATCCTGGATTTTGCTAATTCCTGCCCTCTGATGAGAAGGAGAGTATTTCTCCGAAACTCCGCGGATTAAGGACTATCCACTTATCTTGTGTTTCCTTTTTTAAAATTAAATATGTTTTAAACTCTTTTTCAAGATGACTTTTAACATGTTTTATTAATCATTTGTTCATATTATAAGCTCTATTTCCTTTTCGGTTTTATTGAGCTTTTACATCTGGCTGAGTTTATTTTACTTGTAAATATTAACTCTTTAATATTTATAATATATTTTAAGTAAACCATTTTCATTACCTTGGTAAACTTATTGTAATTTTTATTATATATATATATATATATATATATATATATATATATATATATATATAGCCAGAATAGTTTATTTTCCTAGAAGTACATCCAATGAAAAACATGTGTCTACCAAATAGTGCTCAATGAGTGAACATAGCAGGTATATTAAATTTATTTATAAAAACATTAATGGCTACATATGAGCATACATGTTTCTGTAATAACCCGCGTTGGGGGATTACGTCTCCAGGTCAAGAATTACCGTCGAGAGCTGATATTTCAAACAAAAACATTTTCTTATTTCGTTAACAAAGTTAGAATGTAACCTGAGTGGGAGTTATAAACGGGGGGGGGGGGGGGGGCAAGTGAGGTCGTAAAAGATAATAAACATCTTTTTTATTTCCCTTTCTTTTTATCTATCCCATCTTTTGGTTTTTATGGCATAAGGTCATTGAGAACTTAGTATTTTTGTCTTGCAGTCCGTAAATTAAAAACACTTCTTATGGTCACTGAGTCTCGATGCATCTATCATTATATGAAATCAGTTTTTTTTGTAAATATTCAACATTATAGGACCCAATATATATATATATATAAAGCTGAATGTCTTTGTGTGTGTGTGCGCGCCTGGTCACGAATAGGGTCCTATAGGAATGGGTATGTTTGATCTGGCAGAAGGGTATTTCATTAAAATTGTGGGTGCTGCGTTCGCGCCTGGTCCACAAAGTATGGAAATAAAAAAAATAAAATTAAAAAAATGTTTACAAGTGTTTTTGATATAGATGTACATAATAATACTTTGATAAGTATGATTTTACTTAAATTGGGGTGATATAAAAAATTGTCGGGTCTGCGTTCGCGCCTGACCTCCATAGAATGGAAATAGGCACCCACTTTAATAAAGACTTTTCATATCTATCTGCGTAAGTATACTTTGATAATTATGTTTGAGTTTGAAGAAATATGGTATAATAAAATTATGGGGTGTTCGTTCGCGCCTGACCTTCATAGAATGGAAATATGTCACAAAGTTTAACAAGTTTTTTTTAATATAGGTCCACAGAATATTGTGATAATTGTTTCAGCGTAAACAGGCATGGTATAATAAATTATGGGTTTTATCTATTTTTACTTTCATCATATTTTGCTTTGGTTTTCATACCCCCAAATTCGAAGCTATCCTTTTCATAACCTATAATATTTTCATAAATCAGAGTCCAGTTTCTGTATGCTGCTTTTGAACCCAGTCAACGACGGGTACTTTTGCTAGTATATATGTATATATATATGTATATATATATATATACATATATATATATATATATATATATATATAGATAGATAGATAGAGAGAGAGATAGCGAGAGAGAGAGGGTGGAGGATAGAATGGTTGCCCTAAGGAATACAAAATTACAGATTTGTTTTAAAATTGTCATTAAGAAATTATTTCAGGTAACTTAATTATTTAGTAGAGCTGTAATCTTTTCAATGTAGCCGACTTCAGCATCAAATTCCGCATCGATACGGGTCTAGAACTGAAAGTATGCATTTTTCAGAAGCGCCGGTTGAATCTCAGCGAATAGTTGGCGGATGGCGGTTGTCAGGCTGGCTTTAGTTTTGTGTGAGATCATGCAGGTGATAATAAGCAAGTAGAACTGTAAGAATTAAAAAATAAGTATCAAAGTAAGCCAGCGGGGGGGGAAGAAGAAGGCCAGTGCAAGAATGGTACAAAGTCGTAGCCTAGTTGCACCGGGGTATCACCAATCTTTTCAGCACATGCAGGTGCACTTTGGTGATGAATTGCAAGCCTACTTCAAAGATGTAAGGTAGCCTGCTATGACCCTCAATTGAAATTACACTAAAAAAACATAACCGTAATCGGATGCTTTCTCTTCCTCACCCTGGGAATGCCCCTGTTATTCGTGATAATCCAGCGATGGGTCTGGCTATTGTACACCGTTTTGTTTGAAAAGAACCAGAGCATGTTTGGCTTATTGGGATGCTTCAGTTTGTTTAGCAACCTGACGGACTTATTTACTCTGAGGTTATTTGTCTTCTCAGTCAAGACAGTGCTTGTGTGGCGCCTGTACAACCTACACTTAAAGTCTTCCTTCGCCCTTGTATTTACAGCTGTGTGTAAGAGCCTAAATCTCTGGAAATCTGTCGAATAGGTCACGGGAGATATTCATCAAAGGACTGTTTCGATTAACTCCTTGGTCAGTGTGTTTTGGCGGTGTCTTCGGTATTGGCCCTCCGCTCTACCACTTCCAAATGATCGTACGATGCGCCGAGCTGTGCCCTAAAAAAATGAACTGTCCAAATTTGTATTTTGAGGGTGCTAGTAATGGCTCAGTAGTCATAGCTTGGATCAGTAGAGAGTATGAGAGTGTCGCCCTTCGATTTCACGCGTTGAACATTTTGTCACTTCCAGATATAATAGAGGGTTCCTATCGCTCTTTGGATTTGGACACAACTGGTCTGCAACAAAAAATAAATTAATAAAACTAGTTTTTACTAAACGGAAATGGAATCATGTCATCTTTTCTTGGGCGACAATTTTATCATTCTACATTGTATATATATATATATATTTATATATATATATATATATATATATATAGCATTGTGTTTAAACATATTTATAAATGAGATATTTATGTAGGTGATAATGGCTAGGAGATTAACGACAGTTAAAAAACCTGCATGCTCAATGTTAAAATCCTGTTCGTCCCATACACAAAATAACAATTTAATCAAATCAATTGTTGACTTTTTAGCTAATTTGAATTAAAGAAGTAATAAAATAAATGAAATATGCATTGTTTCTCATTTTGAAAAGATTTCGACCTTGCAAAGTCAGCTATTTTATTTCTTATACACAAACATACAAAATGTCAATAAACTCGTGTCGGATTATATTTCTGCTGTTATCAAGAGTTTAATCTGACGTTGCCAACATATGTTACTTTCAGAATCTTGAAAAAAAATGTCGTATGCTATATCTCAAAGTGTCAACCCCGTTGCATGTCTTATGCACCGGTTTTCCATTAAAATAAAAACTAAATTGATCCGGGTCAACTTCAAGGAGCACTTCCTGGGCTGCAACAAGGGCAAACAAGTGTTCAATGATAAGATTATTCTCTCCTTACATAAGTTCATATTTTAATGCCATTCTCTCATAGACAGGGTTCTGGGGATGGGGATAGATTATTTACGAGGAATGGAATGCACTTGAAATAAATATTTACGTAGCATTGAAATTTGAACTTAAAGACGGCACCCATATTATTTGGTGGTTCGAGAAAAAAAGATTCCTTTACGAAACTAAATTTATTCATTTTAGGGCGAATTAGTTATCGATATTTCTAATCTACATCTGTTCTCTCTATTGCAAAAACTGTTCCACCCTAGCATTTTGTCGTGTGTTCCCTACAAATGGCTTAAAAAACTCTATTAACGACAGTGTCTGGAAAATGGTTTATTTCACTTTTTCTCATTATAAGCGGGACCTGTGCAAATTCAACAGAAGACTAATTCATATGTTGATGTTGGTATTCTGTAGATGTTCAGTGTAAATGCAGATGCTCTGATATTATTGTAACTTTTTTGTTAAAACTACAGAAGTATTTATCTAAGCTAGCAGGAACCCCCGGAAAAGCCCGGTAGTAAAGCACGCTGAAAAATGATATTTTAATTTTTGCAGATTTCGTATATATTATTATAGAGTTATCGTTATATTGAGCTTTATATATAACTAGCGGCTTGTTAGTTTTCGTTTAACTATCGTATCTAACTATTTTTAACGTGCTAATAACTTTGTTAACGTTGTCATAGCGTAGAAGTGCATAGTTTAGCTTGTTTGAGGGTTAAAAATTTTTTTACAGATAACAACAATGTTTTTAAAATTCAGACTGCCATTACAGCTTGCTGACGTAAAGATCACGTAACATGACTCAGCGGATTTTAAATAAAAGTTGACCCAAGACAAACGACCCGGATGTAGAAGAAGTGGCGCCCGTATTTTTAGGGGCAGTGATAAATCGATTTAAAAATATGTAATGTTTAACATAATAATGTCACTTTTTTGCCCCCCCCCCTCCTGCAGAAAATCGATGACGAACTTCTAATGGTCCTTTTGGGCCAATTCTTCGATATTTGTCGTCCGAAGGGTTGGGCTTTCATATGAGACCAATATTGCGAAATTTTGTTCCGTCGGTCAAAAGTTTTTAGCAGACACACAAACATAAATACATACATACATTTTCGCTTTTATATATATAGATAAAGTTGCGATTTAAAAATAAAAATATATATCCATATGACTTGGGTGCATCAGCTTGAATCGAAACCGAAATAAGTACTTATGAAAAAAATATGTATATATATATATATATATATATATATATATATATATATATATACATATATATAATTGAGATCATTCAGCCTGAATGGAAAGCGAAACCCAAACCTGATAAAATTTAAAAAAATATATTGGAGTCCTATCAGTTATAGCTGAAACGGAAACCAAAACTTATGAAGAATTCTTGGTAAAATTATTTATGAAAAGAAATGGAAGTACATTAAAATTAAACGACCCGGATATAAGCGTGACACAGAAAATAACACACACGCTATCGTATTAATATATAGATAACTATATTTTTAATTTTTTTGTTTCCGTGTATTAAAGTATCCAAAACTTTATGAAATTCATAAATCTAAAAGTAGACATTATGTCATGACTTCACATTTCCGAATCACCAAGTAAATTCGACAATATATATATATATATATATATATATATATATATATATGTGTGTGTGTGTGTGTGTGTATGTGTGTGTGTTTATACATATATACATATATATACATATATATTATATATATATATACGCAGACACACGCACTCATACATATATGTGTGTGAGTGTGTTTTTGTGTGTATGTAATTTTATTCAATTTACGTAAGTCGTTACGATAAATCTACTGTTGCAGTCTAACTAACAACAGGGGACAATAAGTTTCCGGAAAAAGACTGATCATGACTAACACCGTAGGTTTGCTGTCGTTTGATATGTTTTTTAGACTAAAACAGTAGATTTATTGCAGTGACTTATGGATTTTTTAAAATTAAAATCGAATTAGAAACAACACTGTTGTTTTTAGCTCTATCAAAAACCTTTTTAAAATTCAATGTATATGCGTATAATCCAGGGGAAGTCTCGAAATGAAACGAACCTTTGATTAACAAATAACTCAGTTTGTTCCATTTTATTTCTACCCTTTTTTCTTTATATATATATATATATATATATATATATATATATATATATATATATATATACTTCGAAGTATTGAAGTGAATTAGATCACAGGTTAGTGAATTTAATGGTTCCCAGTCTTTCCTTTGCACTCTACATTTAAAGTCATTTCACTTTTAATATTTTTCTTAGCAAAATTATTGTTAACAAATATTAGCATTTTGCTAAAAATTTTCCTCTGGGTTAAGGACATTAATTTCAATTTTATATTCTTTGATTCAATCAATGAATTTTGGATTGTATTTGAAAATTGATCCTTTTAAATGTAATTTGAACATATAGACTTCAATATGAATATACATATAGATAAATAGATAAATAGATAGATAGAAAGTTGGTGTTGTTGTACTTGTCTATTTGTTTTTTTCGTATGTTGAGATTTTTTTTTTAACTACTTTTGCCAACACATCTTAGATCCGGAAGCATGGAAGAAATCTCGAGCTAAAATCTAAAAAAAAAAAACTTTTTAAAATTCAATGTATATGCGTATAATCGTTGCGCGTCGAATGAATGTGATTCCATTAGACTAAAAACTAAATTGATCCGGGTCAACTTGTATGAGAACTCACTGTGTTGCAACGAAGAAAAACAACTGTTTACTGATAAGATAACTCCTCGTTTTACATTTGACATATTCTAATTACCTTCTCTTTTAGTTGACGTTTGAAGGAAGTGAACCATTTGGGAGAAATGTAGATATTTACGTTTAAAAAATAGTTAAACTTTAATTGTCATCTTATAAGGTTTATAGACAGATAGAAGGCGGCCCGTCGTTTCCCGGTCGAAAAACACGACGACATTTTATATTGCAATTAATACAGAAACTTAGACATGTGCATGCGAGTATTATGTTTTCTCTAAACAGCTCACATCTTGTAAGTAAATAGAAAAAAAGGATACTCGATTTTCACATGTCTGAATACCTTATATACCAAATTTTTAGTATGTAGATTAACAATTCCTTAAGTATTGGTTGGCAAAAGTTATTTCTCACACACATCCTAACGTCTATAGATATATAGATTAACGAAACAGCAGTAATTCATGCAAGACATATTTCCCCATATTGGAATATATAAAAACAAATCACATATGGGTCACGTGTGAAAAAAAACTAAATATTTTCCTGTTAGTAACGTTGCTTTTTGTCTAGCTTAAATCCAGTAGAAAATAATTCATCAAAGTGTTATTATTGCCCATAATTTGTTCTATGATGATTAGGAAGTGTTAAACTATTGGGCCATCTGTTGCTGATTTGTTTTCAATGCCGTTCTCTTTGACTATGAAAGAAATCGAGTGTAAAGCTAAAAAAAATACTAATGTAACTTTTCGAAAAAAGAAAATGCTTCAATAGGTCAAAACTGGAATTAACCTACTTGGTTAGATTTTCCTAAACATTTTTTTCTTTTCATTTTTTTTTGTGTCTATCAATATACTGGCTTATATCCAGAAATTTAATGAAGCCTCGGGGCAACATCGATTCCACTCAATTATTGCAATGCCACTGCAGTATTTTTGCTAGAAATACAACACGTGCATTCTCTCTCTATATCTTTCCTTCTTGTGATATATATATATATATATATATATATATATACATATATATATATATATATATATAGAGAGAGAGAGAGAGAGAGTCTTATTTAGAGTATTCTGTATTTTAATGGGTTTATCTAATTGAAAATACCGTAATCATTCATATACGAATAATTTTTAAGTCAAAATTATATGACTTAAACTGTAAGCTACAAAATGATCATATTTCATAATTGAGCATTCATATATTGTTTTAACAAAATAAAGACACCAAGGAATAGATTGATAGCAACAAATAGTGTATTTCATTGTTAGTTACAACGGTTTCAAAACTATTCCGATAAATTCAAACATTATGTCGTTTGAATATTTTCACATGAACAGCCTTTCCTCACACGTATTGAATGAAAAACTCTTTAAAAATGAACAGTATGGAGTCCATTTTCCTTTAATGGAAAAAACATTGGAAAATATTTTACCTACATCTAATCCTTCTCACGGTTTGTTTAAAGATTTATATATTTACCTATTTTCGTACCTCTATTTAAAAAAAATCCAATCAAAGTTTTATACAACGTTACCATAAATTACCTGTGTTCACTTAATAAGTTTAAGTGATACGATTTTCTTAATTTCTTAATTTTTTTTTATTTAATTTAAAATATTATTAATCCGGGCTAATATACTAGGTCTTCAGCTTTATTGTTTCGATTCTATGCTAGTTTTGTATCAGGAGTCTGCTTTGTTTGCTTACAAAATTTTCGACTAACCCATTTGTGTAATTTCAAAAGGCGGTTTTTTAAAAAACTTTAACTTTACTTTATATTCAGTGCAGTCTCATTCTTCATTTCATATTAAGGATCTGAATTTATTTTTAATTTTTTTCTTTTGATTTCTTTTGATCCTAATATGTATTCATAACGTTGAAATGAAGGTAACTCAATACGTTCGGTATTTTAATGTTTTGGCAGAGTTCTAAGTTTGGCAAATTCCTAATATGCATTTATGATTTATTTATTAATTGCACAAAATCCAATAAAATCTAGGCTAACCTATTCAAATTATATGTTTATAATGCATATCTCAATCGTCATACTGATTTTATTATCAAAGATTTAACCTACGTTTGCAATCCAGCCATAATTTACTGAGGTTATAAATGGCTTTAATTCAAATAATATAAATTCATGAATTGTGTTCTTAAATATTTATCTAACAATACTGAATATCCTATTATGAAGTATTCTAATTAATAAATATATTATTTAGCTCAACGTACGTTTTACTCCAATGAAAGTGGAGGTCCACCTTGGTTTTCGGTTTTAGGATTTAGTCGTTTAGGACAAGAATATTATTTAATAAATTAGGATTTTTTTACTGATCTAAAAAAAGTATCAATTAATCCCCATTCTTTGATTACTAATATTGTTTGTTGTTGAATATTTATTGTTAATCTTTGTTAATCGATTTTAATGATCTAGAAAAAGTTTCATCTATTTTGCTATCACTATTACTAAAATTGTGTTTCTAGTTTTGATACAATATTGCTAATCTTTGTTAAGCGTTTTTAGAGATTTATATTTCTAATCAAATACTCCATTGTCTTTATTCCTATTAATATTCTAGTGTAGAATATTAGATTCCAGATTTTCTTGGCTAACACAAAACACCCAAGGCAAATACATACACACATGTGTATACTCTAACTTATATAAAAACATTTATATATACACACACACACCTATATATTATACCGAGACCTTTCAACAGATGAACCTTACAGAATGGGAACAACATCAGCGTGCAAAGTATTTTCTGGGGAAACTCTCTCAGGAATACATAAAGAAGGTTCTTTGGACTGACTCAAAAGAGGATCCCTCCACTACGATCAGGAAAGGGTTATAATGGCTGCCCAAGACCAGGGATTGATGACCAATGCATACAAGAAGATGGCAGGGATCAGTAATGACAATAAATGCAGGTTCTGCCATACAGAATTGGAAAGTGTTGCTCATCTGATATCAAATTTCAAAGATATTCTAGGGGACGGCTACTATACAGCGAGACATGATGGAGTATGCTAGTACCTCCACTGGACCATCTGTAAAAAATTAAACATCCAGTGTAGCAGCAAGTCCTGGGAACATCAACCTTAAAGAACAGTTGGAAATGACTACGACCATGTAATCCCTACAGCCACCTACCTTGAAAATGCTGCTGTGAAACCTGACATAGTTATATGGAATAAGTCAGAGAGAGTTGCAACCTTGATTGAAGTGCGTGTTCCTAATGATGGCGGTCTTAACAGAGCTGAAAGAGAGAAACAGACCAAATACCAAGGTCTCATGTATGATATGAAAAGAAACTGGAACCTAAAGGGAATATCGATCATAGCAGTTATCATAGGTGCCACAGGACTTATGAAGAAGAACCTAAAGTCCTACCTAACTAATGTTCCTGGAGAACCAAGTGTAAAAGAGATTCAGACAATTGCACTTAAGGGAACAGCGAGGATACTAAAAAGATCTCTCGGTTGGTTTCAATAAAAAAGCAGGGCAATGTTGGCTGCTGGTTTAGCTGTCCCCTACCCTGCATTACAATCTTCAAAGGAAAAAAAATAAAAAATAAAAACAAATAAAAAATACACACATATGCACCTACACTCACACAGAAAATTGCATGTGTTCACTCAACATACATCCATACATCCATACATATGCCTTCTAATCTATATTTCCATATATTTTACATGCTTACGAGAATAAATTCCATGCGTTACCTACCACCATTCTTATGCGTTTGTTTTTCTATTAGCCATTAAAATTAAATACATGTAAATACCGAGTTTTGGTTGAATCAATAAACATTTAACATTTTATTCGCATTTTAACCATAGTTTACTCTTTTTCTCATCTAACACACACATAAACACAGAGACACTGACACAAACACACACGCGCCTACACACACATTATATATATATATATATATATATATATAATGTGTGTGTAGGCGCATGTGTGTTTGTTTCAGTTTATGTGTGTTTGTGTGTTTATATATATATATATATATATATATATATATATAATAGCATTTCGGCCCGGCGTTGCCCGGGTATTTGGAGGAGTATGTTGGGCAAAACAAAGCCGTCATTTTTTTTTTACTTTGACTCCTATTATGACCCCTTAACATTTATTGTATTGGGCTCAAATCAGATTATGAAGTTTGATCCATCTACAAGGAACCTATATCTAAAATTTAAAGTGTGTAGACCGAAAATTATCGGAGGAGTTTGGTAGAGTTCTTAAAAGTTTAATCGTTGAACTTAGACCCCTTAATCGCAAAGTTTCTGGCCAAAAACCAATTACATCGATTTTCCCAAATCTCAGTACCCTCTATATTAAAAAATTACAGCTTATTGTATAGGGGAATGTACACAGACACACACACAGCCACTTTCACTTATATATATATATATATATATATATATGTATAGAAAATAAATAATAATAAATTTTATTTTTTTTTCTAAATGTGTTTATTTCTAATGTTTTTTTATATTTTATGTGAAGCATGTATATATATATATATAATATACATCTACGTTTAAAAATGTATCTTGTATATCGAGGAAAAATTTAAATATATTTGTTGTGTGTCACACGGCACTGGCTTGAACCATTTGATTGTGTCAAATTAAGTGCAGATGGTTTGCCTGATAGGCTTTAAACTCATTGATTTCCGTGACAGCACATTGCATCAGCATGCTAGCAGGGCTCATGAGGCAAACTAGAGCGTTTTTAGTGTAAACCGGTTAATGAGATTTTACCGCCTTACTCATACACATTAAACTACATAGAGACACACATGCGTTTCTAGAGTCTAGGGGTCGTAAATAAGTCTTAAGTAAACTACAGGAATCCTTGGCCGATCATCAAAGACTTCGTTAGTCAGAACGAGCGAACCTTGATTCAAGATAAGAAAACGTAAAAAAAGAAGAGAAATCTAAATTGATTCAGCGATGCGAGGTTTTCCAGTAGACGTGGAAAACAAAAAAATAAATACTTTCGCCAAACAAACTAGATGTTTCACTGTTTCACAGTACTTCTATTTCTTGTAATAATCTCAAGTAGTTCTTATTTTCGGGAGATGTAGGAATCCTCAGGAATGTACATCGACCAAGGAACGCAAAGAGGTACGTGTCGTAAGATCTCTCTATAGTTTGTATATATGTGACACACACACATACCCATGACTTAACAATCACGGCCATGTTATAATGAGATATATTCACATACACGAAATATATATACACAACAATACATACCCCTTACAACAGAGCATATTTTCTGCTAATCTTTCTAATGTTAACAATTAGATACTTCTTTTTCATTACTTTCTTTGTATGTTTCCCAAACAATTCCATGGACATAACCAAACTACTATATTGCAACTAATTCCTGTATTAATAAATTTCCTCGGGGTTTTAGGTAATATATCCCTTAAAATGTTTTGAAAGTCATCTAGAACATCACGGACTAATTTTAACGAACGTTCAATTATTACACGTCCTAGTACCAGTTTAATATATTAGACTAACATATCAGTTTTGCATTAATTTTATGCCCCCACCCTTTAAAAATTAAAATCGACATACATAGATTGTCCTAAAAAGGAAAACAGTTACTTTGTTACCTAAGAAATGGTGAGGAGCGGCGAAGATGGGAGTGGTTACTGATGCAATTCTCTATTTATATAAAAGTCAAGTACGTCCAAGGAGGGAGTACTTTTGCAACCTCTGCGCAGAAGCTACTAGAAGTAGCCTAACCTGCCTTGACAGAATACAAAATAGACTTCGTAACTTAGTGTATGCTGCTCTTTTCTTTTCCGTGCAACCTCTTGCCCATAGAAGGGACGTAAAGAGCCTGTCTTTGTTTCATCGTTATCCGCATGGCAAGTTCTTGTCTAAGCTCCAATCTCCCCCCCCCCGCTTCGCCAATCTTTCACGAAAAATACCCGTCTAGCTGAAACCACTGTCAATAATTTTCCCCACAAGTGTGACTAAATCGAAACGTAGTTTGCATGAACAAATTTTCATGCTTAGAAGTGCAAGCCTGCGGAACTCACTTCCGTTATTCTGTTTCCCAACTAACTACAAGTTGGTTATCTTCAAGTCGAACATAAACAAATTCTTGATGAACTGCCCCTTTAAGAAATCCGATTTACCAAATTTCAATTACTAACGATTACTACGATATTATCCCTTTGATTACTGTACACTCAATAAATTTTATCCTCGACTGGCCACCGGGCCTTGATAGGTGAAAACTTCTATGTAAAAAAATCCCCAAAAAACAAGTGAGCTTTGCATTCGAAAATGTATATTTCTACATAGATTCTATCATTCCCATTCCAATTTTACAATTATTCAATAACATATCTCAGCTTCTCATAAAATTTTATGACAAGGCTTGAATTCTTAGAGATTCACACCGTCAATATCCGTAACAGAGAGCTTAAACTTACAACTCATGAATGCATAACTCTGGCTTTCATAACAATGCAATGTGCAATCCTCTCTAATTCATTCGGGCGAAATAAAAATAGGAACTTTATATTTTATCCTTAATAATCTCTTTTCCATACTCCAAAGACGTCAACATTTAGAGAATTCATGTCTAATAACTAGAAATAAAGACTTTGCATCCTTTAAAAATATATTTAACTAAATATAACCCACATTTTTTACAAATGGGTCACCATATATCAAGGCCCGGAGTAATTCAAGGATAAAGTTTAATGTGTGTGTTGTAATCATTGGGAGAGTTGCGTAAAAGTCGTTTGTAGAAGGGGTTTTATATAATTGAATCATTTACGAGGACGATCGGAGAAGAACGTATTAACTTGTTTATTTGGACTTGCAGATAATGATATCATAGTCAGCTGGAAAGCAGAGAAGCGAAGCAGAGTTCCACAGGCGGGCAGTTCTAGGGAAGAAGCATGTTTAGGTTTAGGTAACGACAGGGAGCGGGAGAATTCATTGATAGTGTTTTGGGCTAGACGAGTGTTTTTGTGAAGGATTGGCGAGGAGGGACCATGGATTGGTGCTTAATATTAAATTAGTGATAGAACATGAACAGTCTCGCAACGTCTGTTCTGTGGAAAAGAGGCTGTAGAGAATAGAAAAGGCGCCTCTTTATGTCAAACAGCTTTTTTCCAAAATTCTTTTTTATTAGTTAATTAGTTTAGGCGTGAATCCGGTTCCTATAAATCTTTTACTATGGAGATATATACAGATTATCCACTCTTCTCTCTCCTTTCTTTTTGTGTCATTCCGTTGCTTTCCTTTTGTTTCACGCGATTCTAACCGATCGTATTAACCGACACCTCTAGCTAAGCCTTCCCGTTTCACACATTTGCTTTTCCCTTTCTTCTGGCACATCGACCGCAGTGTTCGCACAAGAGTCTCGCGAGAATGCGGGCGATAACAGTGTTTGTCACTTCCGGCCCATTCAAGTGTCTATCATCGCGTCCCACAGTAGCTGTTACCAAGTACGCCGCAATTTTATATACATATCTGATTTGATGCGAGTTTCTCTTCAATATATTTCGTTCGTCATTCGTTTAAGTACTAGTCGTATCCGACCATGATAATTACAGCCGTGTTTGAAGCTCCGAAAATTTGTGGTGGGATCTGAGATAGAGAATCAAAGGTGAACTTGGGGGGGGACGGAGGTAAACTTGTAACGCATTTACTAAGAATGCTTTTCATTGTGTATACTTCTTGCCAATAATATATCTCTAGCTCTTTCTCTCTCTTACACTCTCTCTTCTCTCTCCCTTTCCATTTATATATATATATATATATATGTATATATATATATATATATATATATATATATATATATATATATATATATATATATTCCTTGGATCCTGGCTTGAGGTAGTTGCCTGTCTAGCCGCACTGATTAGCATTGAAACAACGAAACAGTACTACATGTGGATGACTTCATATATATATATATATATATATATATATATATATATACTATCAGGAAAAGCTTACATTGCTCGATATAGAATAGGAATCGACGAATGTTTCACACTCCTATATTTTTAGTGTCATTGAAATCAGTAAAGTCTCTCCTATTTTTAATCAAATCGATTGATTGACTACTCTAATTGGGGACATATCGCAGTGCACTGGCAGGAAGCTTTATATGCCTCCCCGTATTGAGTTAGTCCACAACATATGTAGTCTTCATTGCACTATAGTGAACATAATATTGAAAATATAAAATATTTTTATAAAGGCTTGGATTAAAATTTAAAAATGCAAAAAATGCATACTATTTCGATTGTGCTCTAGATAGAAACATTCATTTCGAACGCACCCCTGTAATGTAAAAAAAATCCTTAGTTGATATTATAGGCCTGGGGTTATTTCTTCTGCATTGATATTGTCTTGAATTTAAGTTTAAAATAAAAACGTCAATATTATAATGCTGTTGCACTTGATTTTACATGTCGTACCTTTCGGTTTGTGTGATTATAAAACTTCTCAAATGTACTTGAGATATTAGACTAAGATGCTAACTTTAGTGAAAATCGACTGCTACTTCTTTTATCGGATTCTTCCGATTATCGAAAGTTATCGACGACATTCAGACACAAAACCTTTCTAAAAACAATGTCAAGAACATAAAGCACCTTCGTGTGAAATTTCCTAAAAATAGGTCCAGTTGTTTTCGAGTCTATAGGAAACGGGCTCTCACACACATACAAACATCACGTTCCTTTTTTAATAGTATATTTATATATATATATATATATATATATATATATATATATATATCACGTTCCTTTTTTTAATAGTATATATATCACGTTCCTTTTTTTAATAGTATATATATATATATATATATATATATATATATATATATATATATATATATATATATATATATATATATATATACATACTCGGGTTTTTGTTATTCAAAAGTAATAAACTAATGAATTCAACGAGGTTGTTAGATAGTGCCCAATAAAAAGAGCTAATAATATTTATTTATTGTTAAATAAACATGTTTACATCCCGCTACTACAAACAGCCATTTGTTTTAATCAAACAACAGATATCATCAGGCAGCGACTTGACTATTCAAATGTTCAATGAATAATGGATTTTTTTAGGTAGGAACTCTTTAAAGGTTGG
>NC_136497.1:120514411-120534411 GCF_053919585.1 Euprymna scolopes | reverse complement strand
TTCTAGCATTCACGTCAATTTAAAAAAAATAAGTTCACATTGAGGTGGCAAAAAGAAAGTCCACATCAACAAATTTGCTTAAAACCAGCTTAAATTATCACCTCTAAATCAGTTTAAAATATCCAATAAGATGCAACAAATCATTTCTAATCGTAATTGTTGTTGTCTCAGGTTATACAACGTAACATTTAGTCCATATGCCACGAATTTCTCATTGTGATCGTCAGGAGATCATTAATCTTTACCTCTCTAGTTTATTCAATCGAGAAATCGGCCGCAGATTGAAATGTGATGAGAAAACAATACGAAAGACTGTGCAAAAACACCAAAACACCGGAAGTGTTCGTGATGCCCCTAAATCTGATCGTACTATAATTATTCCAACAAGGAAGACAATGTTATGAAGATCCGCAGCCTAAGAAACAGATTTTAAATGGCTTCCACAATCCAACAACAGTGCAATCTTGTTAAAAAGTGCTCTTTTTCTACTGGCAAGAACAGATTAAAAGAAGTTAATTTGCGAGGATATGTTGCAAGACGCAAGCCAATGATTTTTAAAAAGAACAGAAATCGCCGACTTTACTTCGTTAGATGCAATGAACATCATGCCTCTTCATCTTGGTCAAAAATGATTTTTAGTGACAAAATCAAGTTCAATAGGCTAGGCAGAGATGGTAAGAAGTGCATCCATCGGAGGGAAGACGAGAAATTTAATGCTAGGTGCTCAGTATCAACGCTGCAAAGTGGTGGAGGTTCAGTTTTGGTGTAGGTCATTATTAGTACCAATGGTTCAGGGTATATAGTTCGATAGTAAGGTCGAATTTATTCGACCAAGTACATTAATATGTTGACTGACCATGTTCTACCCTACTTCGGCCGGAATTTGGACGATAATCGCATGTTCATGCAGGATAATTCTCCCATTTAAACAGCTGGCAATGTCAAGAGGTTCCTGGAAGAGCATGACATTCCGTGTTTGAATTGACCTGCACAATCTTCAGATCTCAATCTTATCGAACACCTATGGCATGATATCCAGCAACAACTACGCAATAATAACATTTCAAATTTGGAAGAACTTTTGACAAAATTTAAAGAAAAGCGGAATGTCATTTCGCCGCGGTATTGCTGCAGTTTAATTCAAGGAATTCCCAAAAGATTGTAAGCTGTCAGATTGCAAAAGGGATATGCTACTAAATATTTACTAGTTCATTGTGTTCCTGTTGTATTTTTGTTGCATTAATGTCCTAAATTTATATTTAAATAACAATTTTCCGTTGTGCAGACTTTCCTTTTGCCTCCTCAATTTGAAGTTATTTTTTTAAATTGATGTAAACACTAGAATATTTCAATTAAAAGTCAAATATGAACAGGTAAAATTATAGAAGAATAAAAGGCCAATCAAATAAGGTATAGTTTATGATAAGAGTTACATTAAATTTAGCTTTAATTTGGAGTTTTTGAAAAATTACAAGTGCGGACTTTTTTACCGCCTGTGTATATACTGAGGTTACAAACAGAAACAAGGTATTAGAGCTATAAAAAAAAACTAGTGATGCCGGTCATAACCTACAGTTTTAGCATTGTTGACTCGCCACTAAATTTAAACAGACCGGACACGGTAACATGGAACATGTATACACTATGCCCTGGCACGCGTTGCTGTGACTCGATTTGGTGTAATGGAAGAATTCTCATATCCAACAAATATTTCGTTATATACGAACGTGAGACGGGCGTTTCCAACCACAAGAAAAGAAGAAGAAGTATAAAGAAGAATGAAAAAAGAAAGAATGGGTTCGTAGTACCGCCTCTAAGGAAAATACTGAAAAAAGAAGAAAAAAAGAAATAAACGATGAAATTAGAGAGAAAGGCATCGAACAAAGCGAAATGTAACGGAAATGATTTATGCTATGTTTATAAAAAAAGAAAAAAAAAAGAAAATATTGGGAAGCAAGAGCAAAGAAACTGAAGAATAAGGAAAGAATCTTTGTAATTTTTTTTTTAATGTATAAAAAATCCTGCCTCCTGCTGTTTTTCAAAGAAGGAAACGAAGTTAAACTTTCCGAAGGATGACGAAAAACAGACGGAGAGAAGAAATAAATCAACACAATGGAAATATCGTGAAAACAAAAACAAAAAAAAAGTAAATAAATAAATAAAAATAAAAAGAAACGATGTTAAACTTGCCGGAAAAAGAGGAAACACGGAAAGAGAATAAATAAATTTGAGAAATGAAAAGATCGGACGAACCAAAAACCGAAAAAGATACATGACCCTCCCCCCAAAAAAATATATTAAAAAAATCAAAATAAACGATGTTATACTTGCCGAAGAACGGGAAATAAAACGGAATTGAAGTAAAATATAATTTTTTTTAATGAAAGAAAATGTAAAGATTTTTTGTGTAGGGGTTGTTTTTATTTTAACCGAACGTAAAAGTAAGAGTGGTGCGTTGTTTTTGTTTTTATTTTTAACCGACGTAAAAGTAAGCCTGGTGTGTTTCACCTAAATTTCAGTCCAGGTTTTATGAAAACCTAACCCGGTGTTCGTCCGTAATTGTCTTCTGTGAACGGTCACAGACGGTGTTAAAAAGGGTGGCGGTGGAAGTATGAATTTATTCGAGAGAGAAGACTTTACTACTTTCATTGATCGTAACTGCTTTTGGAAGTGAACTCTCACCAGATAAAATATAGGAAGCTCCGATCAGCGAGGTAGTGGATAGGTAATATTCCTATAAAACACCTCAGATATCGTGATGCAGTTTGTGTACAGTACATCTGCATAACATCTCTAGATTTATTAAGGTCAAACTCGGAGGGGAAATGAGTTCATTTTATTTATATAGAGATATACTTTTGTTTTTCTAAGTTGATGCACTAATTTCAGTTTTGAGTCTTTTTGGTGGAATAATTTGTCTTTAGTCTGAAATTATGCCTCAGTTCCGGATATCGCTTGTAGCCTTATATTTATACTCTTACTTTCGTTTGTGTAGACACATTATACACCAAACATAAGTAGTGAGACAGGGGCGGAGAAAGATTTAGTGGAAATGAATTGGAGACCGAGAGAGATACATTTATATAGTTAGCAGCCTGTTCCGGTTTGCTGAGAAAACAATCACGTCACGCGTCTGCTCGCTTCGATGTCCATGGGTTTAGAGAACGAATCACTTTTCTGTGCGACAATCACGTGATTTATGACTTTCTGGGAAATTACAATAAAGTAAATTTAAAAAACAATATATACAAACGTGTACACATCCCTACATACCTACAAGGATACATCACTTACATAATGATATAATAATTAACGCTAATGGAAGTCTCGTAACGTATTGCAATTGTAAGTCTCATACGCGTGCATTGTTCGAGTTTTGTCTTCTTTTGGGGCACCCTTTTTCCAGGGCGACGTTTTTCTATCTAACATTTGGGCTGGTACATCTGCTACTGGTCTCTCACTCCTGGACAGCGTTCAAAAGGGAGGCGCTAACCTGTTTGGTCTTGAACTGTCATATAGGCTACAACCTCTGTCCCACAGTTGCATTCTTCTTCCTGTTTTACAAGTATTTTAATGGTGGATGCTCCGACAAACTACAAGCCCTTGTACCCCCTCGACATAAATGCCCCCTCAAATCCGACAGGCAGCAGTGTCCTACCTTTACACAGTAGAGATCCGTAGATGTAAGAACACTTTCTACTGTAATAGTTTCTTCCCAAGAAGGGCTAGACACCGGGATTCTCTTCCGGGTTCCTGGTTCCTGGTTCCACAACTGTACTGAAAGCAGAAGTTAAAATGGAATGTAAATAGGAATTATGCTGCTAAACTCCCTAAATAGTATTCCTGCAACTTATGTCCCTAATAGTAGCCTTTTACATCGAAGTCGATGATGTAAGGATAGGAGTTTGGTTTTGAATGCATTAACGGTAACCAGCCACGTCTTCCCCCGCTGAACCACGCGCTCGAGATCAGAGGAGAGAGAATCAGAGAGAACTTTGTCATTTACAGCCTTTGATGTGTTGCCGTAGATGGTCGTGTCATCAGCAGAGATGTCAACGAATGATTTAAGTATGTGTTTAGGGAGGTCATTGATGTAGATCAGGAAGAGAGTTGGGCCCAGAATGAATCCCTGAGGGACTCCAGCATTTATATTGAAGGTCTCCGATTTTTGTCCATTTACCACTACTCTTATGAGCCTATCGGAGAGAAATGATTTAATGATTGAAAAAACATTTCCAGTTATACCGTAGCTGGAAATCTTGTGAAGTAGACCCTTATGCCATGCCTTGTCGAAGGCCTTTGATATGTCAAGAGCAATTGACCTAGAAAGGAAGCCTTTGTCAAGAGATTCACTACTCCTGTGGGATATAACCGTCAGCACATCTGCGGTAGATCTTGCAGAGCGGAAACCATATTGTGTGTCACTAAGAAGTCTGTTCCTGCTGAGGTGGTCTCCATACAATTTAATAAAATTCAGGCAAATATTGTTGCCCTTGTTGAAATTATAATAAAACCACATGCTATAGGCATTCCTATATTAATTTATTGTAAAATTAGTTTGAGTAATAAGTTAGTGTCACTTAACAATAGGGTTATACCTTCTAATCATTCAGTAAAAAATAAAAATAAATAAATAAATAAAACTATACTGTGTAAGGAGAAATAAGGGAAAACAATATGCATTGTATTTTATTTATAAAAATTACAAACCTGTGTACTACCTCGACATAAATACCATCGGAAAACCCGACAAGCAGCAAAGTTCCGCCTTTACACAGTAGAGACCCCTTTTAAAAAATTAAGAAATATTACTAAAATATATGGTTTCATTTTTTCATTCATGGTTAATGTCGTATTGGATGAATTTATTTAAACAATAAAATAAAATAAAATGCTAGATCTACCAGATTTCCAGCGAGGGCAGATGTGGTTGCCTACATAGTAAGTGCTGCCGTAACAGACGTGGCTGAGATTGTGTCCGCATCGAGAGGAACTGTATCGGAGGTGTTGTCAGCATATAAAACGAAACATTCTGAAAAAGTTAGAGTCCTTATAATGATTGTGAAACATGAGAAAAAAACCATCATCGTCTCCATCAAGCCTCCTCGTAGTGTAATTGTGAGGCAAGGGTTGCGTAATTCACAACTCAACCTCTTTTGAATGAGCATTGCTTGATTCCAGTAACAAGAAGAACCCCAGGACAACTTGAAACAATGCCGAGACAAACGGAGAGCACATACAGCAGCTGGTATTCATAAATAGTCGCCTATTTAAGTATTGATCAGGTGCAGTATAGCTTAATTGCAGTGATTTATAGTGACCCAAATTTACCGTGTAGCACAAATTCACGGAACGCTAAAATAACAGCAGAGCTACAAATAGATAATCCCATTCTAACAAAACCCGTAAGGACCTTCACAAGTGTGGTTTCATGTTAATATTAGAAAACCACTGCTTTCGATTAGTTTTCATTATTTTTGTAAAATGTTCAATAAACAATTATTCGTTAATTGAAGAGAATCACGTTGGACGCACATAATATTTTTCACGTATGCAAATGTGGGTTAATGCGATCAAGAAGCTGTTCAATTACTCATTTTATTTATATATGATCTGAGCTAAATTCTCCTTATTGTCGCTTTTCAGGTATTTTTCATTGATCTCTAATGTCATATCTTCAGATAGGTGTTAAACATCGGTTAATGATAATCATGTATAAACACAGAGAGAGGCTTATTGGCAGTTTGTAAGGTTTTATTGAGGAGAGAAAATCGGTCATAATGAAAGAGTCCAGAATAAATTCCTTATAAAAAAAGGCTAACTTTAATACCTTCTTATTTAATTTTCTTACTTCCTTAAACGTTGTCGACAAACAGACGCGTGTCGAGGAAATGTTCTCTCTTGTCTATAAATTGTCGGAACGTATCAGCCGACCCGCTTTCTCGCCCGAAACTGCGTCGGAACTCTGTTCTAAACCTGGGAAACCTGATCGTTACTCATAGAACCATCATCACTTACTTTTCGTGGTTTATTTCTAGGGGGCTTACCAATAAACGTTTGTATCAATCACACTAGGTGCATTGGGTTCATTTCTGTTCGCTGCCAGGTTGTTCTCATATGTACTTAATGACACATTCCTGAAATTTATGCTAGTTTCATTAACTTTACTTACCAGCGCAGGGTCTCTATATATAACATTTTGTCCAAGCCGTGTATTTGTTATTTAGTTGAAGCATTAGCCATGTCTTTATATTTAACCGCATTCAGACATTATTCATTACTTCTCAATTCCTTTATAGTATTATTAATCACCAAACTTACTATTCAGATTGATACATCTGTTCCCGATAGATCATCGAAGTTAAGCAACGTTGAGCCTGTTCAGTACTAAAATGGGTGACCATTTGGAAATTCCACGTGCTGTATGTGCTCTCCGCTTACCTCGTATCTAGTCGTCTTGCACTTCCTGCCACTAGACTCAAGCCGTATCGATTCAGAAAAGGTGCGGTGAAGGTTGCAAACCACTTGCTTGACAACTACACGCGCAGCCACCCTTCCATTGTCTCTAGAGACAAAACAGAGGCATCCCACACTTGCAAACTACTTAATCAGTACTATCGAATATATTGTGATTGGTGATTATGACTCATTAGTACGCCCCCCCTGTATTTTTAACCTTGTTTCGTAGAGAGAATACACCAGTAACGTTGTCATTAGAACCTTCATTCTTATTTACTGCGTGTATCAAATAGTTTATACTTAATTGTTGCTGTTAAAGTAAGTAAAATGTAATTAAAAAAATAATGTGAAAAGGAAAGAAAAATGACAAAGTAAAATGCGTATATGTAAAAGTACAAATGAATCTGATTTTTTTGCGCTCTGCTAAGAAACGGTAGACATCTTTATTTTGATGAAATTTCTGCGCGTGCGCAAAACACCATAGATCAATAGATCAATAGATGTCGCCCTCATCAGTGGAAAAAAAGACGCCAGGGTTTACTCGCTTGAATCACACGACTGCGCAATCCCCTAAAGTCATTTGCGAAAAAAACTGCATATTTTTGGATGGTGTTTGTATGTTGGTCGCTGTAGGATGAAGCTCAGTAATTCATTTAGGTTAGATTTAGGAAAACCGTTTTTTAAAGAATACAAAATTTAAAAGAATATCAAGAGAAAAAGAGAACATGATATGATAAAAAATACAAACTTGCGTAAAAAACCGACTTCTTATCTTCCTTTGTTCATAGGAAATGCAATCCGAAAAAAATAAGACATTCTAGGTCACACAAAATGGCGGTTTTTAAAAGCTATAATGAAGAACGTGGAAGAATAGCTTGTTGAGAAACAGCAACAAGGATCTTGTATTTAAAGGAGCTTAGGCATTTTTCTCTTTATCTTTATTACATCTTTGTCCCTGCCTTTCCTTAAATCTTTTTAAATCCGTCTATATTGCAAAATAACAAATGCAGTAGCGAAATGGATGCGGATATTAACTGGGTAGCAGGTGGCTAAGTTCAACCTTTTCGTATATTAATATTTACTCACGGGTGTCTACCAATATATAATGATTCCAGAGTCAGGTTCGCTCAAGGAAGCATGGTCCAATTAAATTTTTGGAAATTAGCTCTCCAGGATATTATCTTCTACTTCGGTCAAGCTGATGATCTATTACTGAAGCACCTCCAACGAGAGATGCTGACAAACACATTTCTGCGTCTTTTTGTACACTGCAGATGTGTCGCCTTGATGGAAATGCTTTTTCCCCCCTCCGAGGTAAATGGGTTTTATGTGTTAATACTGCTAATTAGAATCGTTTTGATATTCTTAGATCTCTAACAATCGCATATTTGGCTCGGTCTTCCACCTTGGGATTTATGGCCGAACCCTAACAAAATTAATCTGTACTTAAATGGAGAGAGTAAATGATTGTTACATTTAATACTCTAAAGACAAAGAACAATGTCTTTAACAATTATGGGATATCTTTTAAACAACTGATACTCGAATCCCTACGTCTAAACTGTTCTGTCAAACATTCACGGATAGCATGGACTGGAATTATGACATAAAATACACTGACAAATCTGCAGCAAAAAAAGTTGTCTCTCTCTCTCTCTGTCTCTCTCTCTCTGTCTCGCTCTCTCTAGAAAACCGCTTAAATATGTCAATATTATAAATATTTACAAAGCCACCATTTAGTATTCACACAGGCATGGTACAGTGTACTCATATGATTTCTGCTTTATCAACTCCTTGTTTCTCCTTCGTTTATACAGTATACAAAAAAAAAGCCTTTAACCGATCAGTTTACTAATCTATAAACCCTGTTTCATCATCGCATTCTTTGTTCTGTTTCTAAAATACTTCAGTAGAATGTGTTCTACCGAATTTACTATACTTGTGCTCTGTAACCGAAATATCCCCGATCAACTCCAAAATTTTACCCCACTTCATTTGAAGGTTCAAATATGACAGATAATATTATACTCAAATAGCTTTTTTCCTGAACTGCTTGCTTTTGACATCTCTGTCCTACTTCATATTTTCCCGATTGTACCAAGATGCATAAATTAAAAGTAATGT
Source organism: Euprymna scolopes (assembly GCF_053919585.1). Classification (NCBI taxonomy): domain Eukaryota; kingdom Metazoa; phylum Mollusca; class Cephalopoda; order Sepiida; family Sepiolidae; genus Euprymna; species Euprymna scolopes. The sequence goes on along the minus strand of NC_136497.1, from coordinate 120,525,828 downwards.
GAAGAAACATCTTGTTGTACAACTGCCACTTAATATGCTCACTATAAGTATGACTCGTAATTTACTTTAGCTACGCACGTGTCAGTTGCAATATACCTTTTTAGAAATGTGTCAATGAAACAAAGAAATATGAGTTTCATTTTTAAACGTCCAAAGTAAATGGAGCAATCTAATCCAAACGTTTTTTTCCGTTAATTTCTCATTCATACGTTGGAAAAAACATTTAAGACAATTTTTGCCGGTATATATAAGATTACAATTGCATTTTCCTTCTCGGTCTAACTAATGTTTGAAAAAATAAACATCAAGCGTTTTAATCTGTAACGTTTTAGTAACAACTAGTATTTCTAGCAATCATTTATGATTTATTCTGAAATGACAATTTAAATACAATTTTTGTCTGTCTGCATAGTATGTAAATGACAATTGTATTAATCGTTAAGGCTTAAGTTTTATGATATTTTCACTTTCCGATGGGTTTAATTTCTGTTTGCTTCCAGGTTTTCCGTATATGCACTTGATGACACTCTCGAAATACATATTTGTTGGAATTACCTCTATCTACCAGCGCAAAGACGCAATGTATAACCTTTTCTCCAAACTCTGTATTTTTATTTATTTAGTTAAACCACTAGCTATATATTTATATATAAACCAAATTTAGTCGCTGTTTTTGGCCGTGGTCGTAAATCCAGCGTGTAAACTAACCACTTATGGTGGTCGGATTTTACAGTAATAAGTCTTACATTATAACTGAGTTCGAACTTTTATTATGTAAAAATCTCGGGCAATTCTCGACTGCCTGCTGACTCCATTTATTTGGTTAATGACTCAAACCCAAAACAAGGAAAAATAGCTTTAGCTGAGCGAATTTGAAATTGATAATAATATTTTGATACTAATATTGTTTTGCTAAGAATGGTTGTTTCATCGAGTTCCATCTAGACTCACTGCTGGTCCTTTACTGTCATTCAATTTTTTCTATTCAAACAGATTCCTCGTTATATCATAGTTGTAAAAAGAATTTAGTAAGGTTTTATGCAAGTATCTTAAATAGAGGCACTCAGATCTCCATGTGATGATTCTACCGAGTTTTCACAAACTGAATTTTTAAATAAACTATTAAAACAGTTCCACGTTTGAAAATCAACTTTCGTAGTTTTCACAAACTAGATTTTTAAATAAACTATTAAAACACAGTATTTGATTATTACCGCGCTAATTACATTTACTAACTCCCAGCCAGTAAGGATTAAACCAAAAGCTGATTCCTAAACACTAGTCAGTAAATGTGTGGATTAACATCCCAGCAAAATCCCCACCATTCACAAAATATATCATTCTATTTAGGCGATTACGTATATACATTATCAAAGAATTGAAAAAAAAAATGTAAGACAACGCACATTTATTATTTTATAATTTACACGCGGGTCAGTTTCGTATGTGAATTTTACGTAAAATGATACCCGGTATCCGGACCATTGTATCTTTTTTTTATTTTCTTATTTTTGGCAATCGTTTGTGCAATTATTTCATGTAAACATTGTCCAAAGGTAGCGGTTTCAATCCCATCCAAGCAGGCCAAAAGATTAGAGGGCGAAAACGTGGTGAGATGATAATGGGAATACAATTACAAAACGATGTTTCCTCGTGGTTAATCACCTTAAGAGAGGCAGAGGAAGAGTTGCCCAAAACATAATGAAGCAACAACAACAACAAAGATAAGGATACCAGTCCCGCAAAAGAACTGATTGCACATTCTATCTATTTTTTTATGCTTTTATGGCAATTTATACATCTACTTCAAAACCTAAACGGCAATGGTGGTAAAACAACACGTAATCAACTAAAAATGTTGACCCCCTCCCACACAGAATACACCGCACACTTTTTTTCCGAAGTATAGGAGAAATATCTATAACATTGAATATGGTCTATTATCCACCGAAATATTGGATTTATTTATACAATTATAAAACTTTGTTGACCACCCGACCGTCCCTTCTTGCAGCTTGTCTTAAACGCTCGTGCGATTCCATCTTAAGAAAACGGATGACAGGTGGATCTTTATATATATATATATATACGTATATGTGTGTATATATACGTATATATGTATATATATATATATGTATATATATATATATATATATATGTTTTTGTGTGTGTATGCGTGTGTGCGCGCGTATGTACGTGGCCAATATGCTAAGGAATGTACATTTTGTTTCAATTCTTGCTCATGGAACCAAACTATATAATTTTAGTTTTGATCTCACTACTATATATTAGGTTTGATATAATAATCGATAAAAGATTGTATCTATAATAATAAATTCGTAATGGGCATGAATTAAAATATCATATATAAGCGTATCTTAAGACTGAGCAACGACGGGGTTCCTGCTAGTGTTGCTTAATTATAATGAAAAACAAAATTTCATGAACCGAAGTTGGCTTTAAAAATAGTTATGTTTTCAATTTTGATTAGTTTCAAGTGAAAAATGCCTGTTGATCTATGGTTATAATAGTTACCCTATATGTCAACGCGTTCCTTGTTGATGATATCACACTGATATGTATAGCATTGTTTTCAAACCATCACAAAATGGACGGAATATCAAGCAGCGTTTCGCTCTGCCACTTGCGGCTTTTGCGACTGGAGAATGTGAATGTTGTCTCGCCATTAAGAAAGGCGGTATTAATCGCAAATCGATCCACGACACAACGCAAGACGAGAGCGGAAGTTGGCAATAGCGGAAGCGGCCGTCATGAGCGTGTTCCATCGCCTCCTTTCGCTCATCCGCTATCAATCACATCCTGTCTGGGCAAGTACTGGACCCAGGTTTTTCCGACAAGAGTCTGGTCAAGTCACGAAATCTCACTTGCACGTCAAACAATATAACGTCAAGTCACGTGAAACCGGGTGGTTGCTCTTGGTAAGACTTTATTGGAAGTTGTGTTTATTTTTCGGTGCAAAGAATGGTGTAACTAGATACGAATGAAAGTAGGATGAGAAACTGAAGACGCGGGGATAGACAAAAACACATCATGTAATAATGAAAACAAAAGCTAACTGAAATGGTTATACTGTTTTTATTGCCTTGAGAGTTTTATTGTTAAAAAGAAAGCGAGGAAGAATGTTTGTAGAAATAGATAGACAGATTATACATTTAGAGTTTGGTTGTTTTGTCTTACGGTATATCAACCCTTTTCGGGTTATTTTATGCCTAATCACGTTAATGTGGCCACACAATTTATGCTTCAAGTTCTTTATATCTTCAAACATTCATTTGTAGAATCTGGTTTGGTTGTTTTTTTCCTACGGCATATCATCCCTTTTCGGTTAATTTAACACCAAATTCAGTTATTTTGGAAATGGTATACCTGTTGCATTCAGTAATTTTGAAGAAAGTTTTTATTCTTCAGGCTTTTTGCATGTTCAATCGCTAATTTGCTAGTGTTGGGTTTAGTCGTTTTAAAGTGAATTTTATCGTTTTTTGTTTCGTGCCCTGCAGAGCATGAATTAGTTTTGCAATGGAAGACGGAAAACGGTTGCAGTATTAATGCTTGGTACATTTTTAGCAAGGAACCCAGTCAGGAAGTGGCGGGGGGGGGGGGAGAAAAAGAGAAAGGGGAAATGGGAAGAAGGAAAAAGGGGAAATGTGGGTTGTTGTTTTTGTTTGGAGTTTTGCAGAATATAAGTCTCGCAAATAGAAGTAGAAAAACAAAAAGCGTTAATGTTAGATGCGTTTCGTCCCAGAAACGCAATCTCTTCAGACAGCCGGATCTGGATTATATACATACATACACAAATACATACATACATACATACATCTATATATATATATATATATATATATATATATATATATATATATACATATATTTTTTTTAGAATTCCGTTTTCGAAAATAAGGGTTGTTGCCTGATGAATTCTCTAGTTAGTAAATACTGGTAGACCGAAACATGCTCATGACTGTGTAGCAACAAACAACTGCTTATGTAAAGACATATATATATATATATATAACTGCACTGTTTATTCATTTTTATCAGGTTTTGACGTCCCCTGGTGACATTTGGGGCTAAATTGGGGGGGGGTTGCTGAACTTAGTCATTTTTGATGCCTCGTTCACTGTACACTCACGGGGGAACATGTGTGCTTCACTTGTTTATTAATTGCATTTAGTTCCCATTTAATCCGCTTTAGCTCTAGATGATCTAACTTCCCTCTATTGGTCTCATTATAGATATTGAAGTATTCGTGATGTTTTTAATACATATGCTTCACTCTACTTTATAGGTTTAGCTATAAAATGGCATAACCTTTGTTGTTATCATTTTTCGCTTCAGACGATTATTTCTTTATATAAATAGAACTTTGTGTGTGTTATTATGTGCTTTATGGACTCGAAAACGGCTTTATGAAATTTTACACGAAGGCACTTTGTGTGCGTGGCAGTGTTCTAAAATAAGTGTTTTATTTTTAGTATTTTCCATAAGTATCGCTAATCGATAATCGAATTAATCTGATAAAAAAAGAAACAGGCGATTTTGACAAAGGTTAACATTTTACCCAGCCTAACATCACATCTGCATTTGAGAAGTTTTTTTACCACACAAGCCGAAAGGCATGACACATTGAATGAACAGTAGTTTTTTTTGATATAATAAGAAACACGTCGAAATGTATATTTCTGTGCACAGTACAATTTAACCATGATAATTGAAGTGGACAGATCAGCTTGATAGTTAAGTTATCGACAATGAATAAAAATTCCAATATTTGTTTTGACACGAATTATATTATTAAATAAAACTTATGACTTTCTCTTTTTCCAAATTTTAATTTTAAACTTGAATTAAAGTCATCTAAAATATAAACCCTGCCCGTCTGTTTTAATGTATGCATGTATGTATGTTTGTATATCTCGCAAAAACTTTTGTCAGAGGCCATGGATCCTGAAAAGGTTGATATCATTTTAAGCTAGTCCTCTCGGATGACAAATATCGAAAGATTGGACAAAAACATTTATTTCTTCACGCTAATATTGGCTTTTTTCTACAAAGAGGGGCCGATTTTTTTTCACTGACATTTTATCAAGACATTATCATCGTTTGACCGAATTCGGTTAATTTTAACGCTTTTCAGTCCGGACGAATCGGCTAAGATTGTGATGTAACCGTCCGACTAGGTACAATAATGGAGTGTTTTTTTTATTAGCCCTTAAAGGGAACATACAAGAATTATCGCGAAGTATAGACAAACAAAATTATATAGAAATCAGTTAGTTACAACTTTCCAGAAAGTTTTATAAAAATCCAAGGGATCGGTTTTTTTGATAAGCTAAAAAGTGTCAGTTTTAGCCATTTTAACCCGAAATGCAACCCTAGAGGAAAGCAACCGTAGTTTTCTCGGAAATCTGTTCTGTTACATTTTTTTTACTCATTTCATGTTTAATGTTTGTGCAACATTTTTTAAAAAATCCAAGGCGTAGTTTTTGAGAAAAATGCGACAAAATAACGGACGAACGGACAAATGTGAACTCACAGGCCCAACCTTCTCTTGTCTGAGGACAAATAAATATAACACCTTTCCATATCTTTAAAGAGGTTAAGCTAATAGCAATTTGGAATATTGTACGATCGTTTCGGAGAGGATATCAATTTTATTTAAACATGTAGTTATTATCATCGGAAGAAGGTTACATGCATAATAGCTATCTATCAATTCATCTATTTATTTACACACACACACACACACACACACACATATATATATATATATATATATATATATATATAACAAAGAGTTAATAAACATGTTAACAAGCACTTAGGCAAGAGTAAAAAATATATTTAATTTGCAAAAATGAAACCCAAATTAAGTGGATTGTCCTGAATCCGAGGAGTTTCAAAAGAAATACGTTCCTTCTCATCAGAGGGGAGCAATTAGCAAAATGCAGAATCAGATTTTGTTTATAAAGTATTTAATGAAACTGCAAGTTAGTCATTGCGCGTACTTAAAGGTAAAAAAAACAGCGTAGCATGGGGAATGGGGAAAAATGAAAAATGATTTCACGTAAACGGATGTTCGGTTGAAAAGTGGAAAATCCAAGGAGAGTAAAATCTCCCAAAATTGGCAAAAGTGGCAAAAGTGGAGTATATATATATATATATATATATATATATATATATATATATATATATATATAATTATATATATATATACAATTATATATATATATAATTATATATATATATACAATTATATATATATATAATTATATACTTATATAATTATATATATATAATTATATATATATATATACCTACTTACATTATATATATAATTATATATATATATAATTGTATATATAATTATATATATATATAATTGTATATATAATTATATATATATAATTATATATATATATATATATATATATATATATATATATATATATATATATAATGTTGCTTAAGTATTTTCATTCATTAAATTCAAGAATTCCCGAAAACATTATCGAAACAAGGAAATCGTTTATCACATCAAAAAAGTAATTTATTATTCCAAACATCTAAGAAACAAAGGATAAAAAATCCCGGCACGAATCTATAAAGATAACAACCACACCATTTTGTACAAGAAAAAAACAAAACAAGCGCCGTATTATTTTATGACATTTTTTGATAAGGCGACAATCGAAATCGAAATGGCTTTGGTCATCTGTTTCGTTTCGCTATGCAACGCATTGATTTCATTTTTCGTTTCTTAAGCCGCATTTCACAATCTATAATTTAAATCTTTTTCATTTGCATACATTCGCTGTGATAAAAAAAACAATTTCTAGAAATAACTTTTTAACATTATCTCGATAACAACCATGTCTTAATATTGTTCTGTTTTGTTATCTATTTTGAGGATCTACAGTTTTAGGATAGATGTAGATATTCGAATCAATAATCCATTATAAGACCAATTAAAAGATATAGGCAGATAAAACACGCAACACAGGTTTTATTCAGCCATATGTATTCCGAGTGTGCTGTTGGCCTAATAGATACATTATTTGATTATGGAATATTTTATAAAAGTGGTTTGGCCTTCTTTTGTAGAAGTTCCTGCCTGTGGAACCCTGTTCAACTGGCCTCCTTCTCATTTGGCTACAATATAATAGCATTTAAGCCAAATGTAAACAAATTCTGGTTGGGCCGTCCCCTTAAATAGTACAGTTCTAGCCTTCCGTCTTTAACAATTTCTAAAGTATCACTTTACATTCATTAAGCTTTATCCTCATGTGTCTTTCGAGCTTTGATAAGTTATGAAAATATTGCAAAAACAAGTTTTTTCGTATTGTTTAGGAAAGTTTAGCCCAAACATCCCCTTGAGATATTACTTATTTTTTCCTATTGCTTGATTGGGGATTAAGATTATATGTGCAAATTGTCTGGTGATTAAACGGGAATCATATTCAACTACGAGTTTCATTGAGTCACTAGCGATCATTTTGTTCGCCTAGATCGAGCAGAATCCCTTTTGGAAAAATTAATTCCTTTTTTGGAATCCAGCAAATTATTTCTAGTACATTCGTACTATACACCATTCTTACTATACACATATCATAATTTATGCACATTTGTGTAGCCGTTTTTTTCTTCTGTAATAAGAAAAAAAAAACATTAGATGTCGATAGGGCTTTGTTTGTTCTTACATTCTAAGGCGTGCTATACAAGCACATATATAAGAACACTTCTTTCGGTATCTACACCTTTATTGAAACGGAATTGTTTGAGCATAGCTTCCCGGACGAACACTAATGTGAATAAAACAAATGTCGATATACCCAGAGAGCCTCAATATATACATCACCAGTTATTCTCAAATAGTAAATCAAAGACAAAAATATCTATGTTTACATCTTACGAAGATCGTTCCAAATGTATTGTATTTTTTACTCTAAAACTAAAACGTTTAAAATCTACTGAGACAAAAGGGGTACCCTTAAAGCAAGACATTTTTGTATCCTAGAATTTATTTTCTACATAGTCACCATTATGCACTTTTCACAGTTTCTTCTAATGCCCCAATCGTAAAAGTTAAGCCCTGCGTTCAAACGAACATCTCTCCCACCACACTGAAAGCGACAAGCCCATCTCCTAACAATGCTGACATCAATGCCTCGGTTTGTATACGTTTAGCAGATGTCTGTAATATTGACTGGTCGATTTTTCCCTGCATTTCATATTGTTTGTATATATCAGACTAGTTGGGGTGGCGGAAGCACGTGAAATACGCTTTAATATGATACTTTAAGTTGCCCAGATTTCGTATATAGTATTGTAGAGTCGTGATTTAAAATGTAAAAAAAAAGTATCTGGGTGCCATCCGCATGAATCGAAACCGAAAGCAAAACTGTAACATAAAAAGCTGGTGAAGTTACCACTATACCAATATGAGATGAATATGAACTGTTTAAAAATTAAAAATTAGAAATAAACTAAGATGTATCCACAGAAAGAAAAATGATTCTTTTCAAATTTTATCCATTCTTGACCCTTTCAAACTATTGAAGACACACAAAAGAACAGTCCCATGCAAATTCCAGTTTCGGAAGCGATAGAGTTTGAAAATATGGAGACAGAAAGACAGACAGACAGGCAGATAACAGAAAGACTGGCAATGATAATAATACATTAGATTTGTAAAATATATGAAGATTATTTATATGCCATCGATTTTCTATCTATTTAGTTAAGGAGGTAACTGGTTCCTTAGTGTTAATCTTATACGTAATAGCTTTTTAAGGTTACTAAATAGCGTGCTCAAATATATGTGACTAAAATATTCTATCCGGTGTTAGAATTTCTTGTACTGTAAGTAACAGTTTTTCACATAATGGTTCTAGTTTCATCGTTGTAAGTCACATTCGAATGTGACCGATCACTCATATTTCATGAATAAACTTGCTGTGACTAGCAACATTAATGATGATATGAAAACCTGCATTGCGACGCGACCTACCTTACAGATGTTATACACTAAGTAGAAGTAGATTATACGCTATGTGCAAAGTAGCAAGAGACGTAAAAGTCGTCAAAGATTAAAAGTGTTTTGTTAACAGGCGATCACAATGAGGTATGCAATCAATCTTCAGATGAATCTCTGAAAAGAACAAGGCACTCCAGGCAATTTATGTCTTCTTTTAATCTCATTTTATTTTGCCTTTCATACTTTGATAAATTCGTATTTATAGATTTGTCCTCGAATGTGTATGTGAGGCGCTGTCCATCAGTCGTTTCCGAGTTAGTATCGAATGATCACTAGCTTAAGCGACCGGTTTTGCCGTGTCGTAAAATACGCGTAAATATGATATTTTAATTTATTCATATTTCGTATATATTATTATAGGGTCGTGATTTCAAAAGTAAAAAAAAAAGTATTTGGATGCCATCAGCTAGAATCGAAACCGGAAACAAAACTGTAGCATTCAAAGCTGATGAGCACATTATCAACATGGAACGCATATGAACAGATTAAAATAAACTAAGATGAATGTTCAAAATGTTTAACTTTTTTTTTTTAATTTTGACCCTCTTTTGACTCATTAAAAACTATTTTAAAAGGACGGTAAAATAATCAAATCATGTGAGACTTTGGCGCCGCTCTTCAACTTTTACTTTCGGAAGACGTAAAGTTATAAAATATGGAGACAGACAGACATACATAATGCCTTTAATGTAATTAGACTAGCGGGGTGGGGGACGCCCGGCTTTGCCCGGTCATACATTATGCTAATATGATGCCCGGTCATACATTATTCTAATATGAGGCCCGGTCAAACATTATGCTTATATAATGCCCGGTCATACATTATGCTGATATGATGTCCGGTCATACATTATGCTAATATGATGCCCGGTCATACATTATTCTAGTATGATGCCCGGGCATACATTATTCTAATATGATGCCCGGTCATACATTATTCTAATATGATGCCCGGTCATACATTATTCTAATATGATGCCCGGTCAAACATTATGCTAATATGATGTCCGGTCATACATTATGCTAATATGATGCCCGGTCATACATTATTCTAATATGATGTCCGGTCAAACATTATGCTAATATGATGTCCGGTCAAACATTATGCTAATATGATGTCCGGTCATACATTATGCTAATATGATGCCCGGTCATACATTATTCTAATATGATGTCCGGTCAAACATTATGCTAATATGATGCCCGGTCATACATTATGCTAATATGATGTCCGGTCATACATTATGCTAATATGATGTCCGGTCATACATTATGCTAATATGATGTCCGGTCATACATTATGCTAATATGATGCCCGGTCATACATTATTCTAATATGATGCCCGGTCAAACATTATGCTAATATGATGTCCGGTCAAACATTATGCTAATATGATGTCCGGTCATACATTATGCTAATATGATGCCCGGTCATACATTATTCTAATATGATGCCCGGTCATACATTATTCTAATATGATGCCCGGTCATACATTATTCTAATATGATGCCCGGTCATACATTATGCTAATATGATGTCCGATCAAACATTATGCTAATATCATGCCCGGTCATACATTATGCTAATATGATGCTCGGTCATACATTATACTAATATGATGCCCGGTCATACATTATTCTAATATGATGCCCGGTCATACATTATTCTAATATGATGCCCGGTCATACATTATGCTAATATGATGTCCGGTCAAACATTATGCTAATATGATGTCCGGTCATACATTATGCTAATATGATGTCCGGTCATACATTATGCTAATATGATGCCCGGTCATACATTATTCTAATATGATGCCCGGTCATACATTATTCTAATATGATGCCCGGTCATACATTATGCTAATATGATGCCCGGTCATACATTATTCTAATATGATGCCCGGTCATACATTATTCTAATATGATGCCCGGTCATACATTATTCTAATATGATGTCCGGTCATACATTATTCTAATATGATGCCCGGTCAAACATTATGCTAATGTGCTATTTTAATTTATCTAGACTTCATATATATTATTATAGAGTCGTGATTTTAAAAATACAAAAGAGTATTTGGGTGCCATCGTCTAGAGTCGATACCGACAGCAAAACTGTAGAATTCATAGCTGGTGACGTACCAACGTGCTACGTATAAAAAAATGATTAAAAATTAAAAATAAAAATAAATTAAGATGAATGTACAAAATATATAACGATTTCTTTAAATTTTGACCCATTTTTGAACCCTTAACAACTATTTTTATTAGTTAAAGACCCCGAAAAGAGCAGGCAATAAAAATTCAATCATCTGCGACTTTTAGTTTCGGAGGAGATAGAGTTTGAAAATATGGAGGC